>NC_053491.1:207484263-207839888 GCF_905171775.1 Rana temporaria | reverse complement strand
ATTTCGCTGATTTACATATTCTAGGCGTAAATCAACGTACACGCCCCTAGCGGCCAGCATAAATAGACAGCTAAGATACGACGGCGTAGGAAGACTTATGCCGCTCATATCTAAGCAACATTTAAGCGTATCTCAGTTTGAGAATACGCTTAAATATACGACGGCGCAGATTCGGAGTTACGACGGCGTATCTACTGATACGCCGTCGTATCTCTACCTGAATCTGGCTAATAGCGTCTACAAAATAGGGGATAGAATTATGGCATTTTTATTATTATTTTTACTAGTAATGGCAGCAATCTGCGATTTTTATCATGACTGCGACATAATGGCGGACACATCGGACACTTTTAACTTATTTTTGGGACCATTGTCATTTTTACAGCGATCAGTGCTATAAAAATGCACTGATTACTCTGAAAATGACACTGGCAGTGAAGGGGGTTAACCACTAGGTGGCGCTGATGGGGTTAAGTGTGCCTAGGGATGTGTTCTAACTGTAGGGGGGATGACACGACAGTGATCACAGCTTCTAATTACAGGAAGCTGTGTACACTGTCCTGTCACTAGGAAGACTGGGGAAATGCTTGTTTACATCAGCATTTCCCCCTTCTTCCTCACCGTGACACAATCATGGGACTCGCGGTCTGAGTTACAGAGCACCCGGCACTTGTTCGCGGCCGCCGGTGCGTGCACAACCACAATGCCGGCTTCTTAAAGGGGACGTATATATACGTCCTTTTGCCTGCCTGAACCATGCTGCAGACGTATATCGTAGGCGGTTTTCATATTTTAATCTTTAGCTCAACACTGTTTATCTGATTGTACTACATAGTTACATAGTTGGTAAGGTTGAATAAAGACACCAGTCCATCCAGTTCAACCTGTGTGAGTGTGCCTGAGTTTATGTTATTAATAATTCTCATATCCCTGTATGTTGAGATCATTAAGATGCGTTCATGGTTTTTATTTTTTGCTAAACAAACTAAAAAAGACAGACATTTTTTAAAAGAAAAAAAGTTTTCTTAGTTTCTGTCATAAAATGTTGTTTTCTCCTTCACTGACGGGCACTGATGAGGTGGCACTGATGAGGTGGCACTGATGGGCACTGATGAGTTGGCACTGATAAGGTGGCACTGATGGGCACTGATGAGGAGGCACTGATATGTATAAATGATGGGAACTGATAGGCAGCACTGATATGCAGCACTGATGGGCACCGATAGGTGGCACTCATATGCAGCACTGACAGGCGGCACTGATGGGCACAGATAGGCAGCACTGATGGACACTGACCGCGGCACTGATGGGCACTGATAGGTGGCACTGATTGGCACGGATAGGCAGCACTAATTGGCACTGACAGATGGCACTAATGGGCAGCACTGATGATGTTACTGACATGTGTTACTGCTGGGCACTAATTGGCACTGTGATGGCGCTGATTGGCACTGTGGTGGGCTCTGATTGGCACTGTGGCGGGTACTGATTGGCACTGAGAGACTTTATTGAGGGGGCACTGACTGGCAGCTGTTGGACACTGATTGTCAGCTTATTGGCACATCTGATGGAGGCTGTGCTGATAATTAATGTGCTGATTATCAGTAGGGATGGGCTTCACGTTCGGGTTGAACATGAGTTTGACTCTAACATTGGCTGTTCGCTGAATAGCGAAAATTTGGGGTGTTCACAGCAAATTCGAAAGTATTTGCACCACTTCCGGGTTCTGACTCATCACGTCACGTCCAGCCTGTTGATTCCCTCACCGAGGATGGCGGCGGAAGCAGCCGAGGACTGTTGACATTGTGGGCGCGCTGGACAGGTAAGTGTGCATTTTTTAAAAGTCAGCAGCTGCAGTATTTGTAGCTGCTGGCTTTAAAAAAAAAACACGACTTCCCCCCAGACTGACAATGTTGCTGTATGCTGTATATAGGGTGACCACCATTTCCAAACTACCATTCAGGGACACCCTCCCTTCCAAAAATCAGCTTGTGCTGTAACGAATCACAGCACAGTGATTGGACACAAGAGGTGGGATTTATGATTTCTCAAATCACAAGCAGGGGGAAGGATTGTGCTCCTTCAGGAATTTCTGGCCAGGACAAGTACTGTCAGTGAGTAAAGAAGAGATGTGGCAGCCTTTTTTGGGGGCATCAGATTGGTTTGGGGGGTGGCTGTGTCAGTTTCATTCCGGGACACTGCATTGTCCTGGAATGAATGTGCCCGGGACAGACCTGCAAAATGCGGGACTGTCCCGGGCAATCCGGGACACGTGGTCACCCTAGCTGTATAACATTTTATGATTGCAAAATGATGCAGAAGGTGCTAAAGAAAGTAATCAGATAACCCCCCAAAACGACAAGATGTTATGTACAGTTTAGAAATTATAATAAGTATATAATTGATTGCTTGCAGATATACTTCACTTTCACAACCATCTTTCCTGTTACACCCATATTTAGGGTGTACCAGGAAACGTTGCATTCCCAAACCCACCAACCCTAAAACCACCCAACCAAATGACCTGAATTGCGGGGTACTTTTCTCTGCAGTGTCCTGTTGTTTTTTTAATATAGCACAGCTGTGCATGGCTCTGTCCCTACAGCCTTGTCATTCATTCACATGGATCTACGTGTAGCACTACCCCCGGAGGAGCTGCTGGTTGTTTCGGGTGGCACATTTACCTCATGGCTCCCCTGAATTCCTAGGGGTGAATGATGCGTATTGCATTTGGTAGAGGTAAAGGAATGTCCTCAACAGGTGCTCTTTGCTGTGCTCTTTATTACCCAGCCGGGTAAAAACAAAAACATTGTGGTGAGGAAAGTAAAGTTGAAGAAGAGGGAGAATAGCAGATTCAGGCGTGATGATAGGGAAACAGTCCTGCTTCCAGGCGTAACACTTTTCTGCGCCACTCCTGCGTGAGTGGGTTTAGCGTACCCGGACAGGCCTCTCTCACTGACCTGGCAGCCGCAGTATCACTCGAACATTTGTAGGATAAAGTCCCTGCCACAGACCCTCCTTGGTGAACTTGAACTTGAGGAAAAGTCTCTGCCACAGACCCTCCTTGGTAAACTTCAGGGAGACACCTCTGCCACAGGCCCTCTCTGACTTGTAGTTACGGAGGCATCCTCCTTAGATGAATTACGCCTATATCTCCTTCAGCTTTTTGCTCAGGTACTGACTGACAGGTGATCAATCCTTCAGTGTCCGGCTACCTTGATCCCCGGTGGTTTGTCGAGGTCCTTTTGGATCGCCAGCCTCTCAATGGCTCTCCTCAGAACAGCACTACCGCTTGGGATCCTCAAAGGTGGGAAGCCAGTCGCTCACTGGGCTCCCGTTGCTGTTCAGATGCTCCGGGTCAACGTGGTCCCGGAACCAGGAACACCGCGTGGCACGCACGCCCCGTCCAGGTAGACCATAACGCCGGGGCGCCGTGATGTGGTCACCCTAAAGGTGGGTGCCACACTCGAAGAAGAAGACCCAGAACTAATGGCGTCTGCCTCATAAATAACCCTCCCCAGCATGCACAGCGAGGTTAAACCCTCCTGTTTGGCTGCTGGGAAAGAGCACCCAAACCTTGACTCCACTGCTGCCATCTGCAGCACCGGGGTTGGAAGAACACCCCAGCGCAACAGAATAGCCTACAGCACAGCCAAGCTGAGACAGAGACCCTGTTTTGCACATAACAATTTGGATCAGAGTATAACTACCTCTGATCTCCCTCTAAATTTAGATAGCACCGGTACCTAAAGTAACCAGGCGCTACATACGAATAAAAAGACTACAAGTGCATTCTACCACTGGGACTTACAGTCCATTGTTTTCTTTCTCCAGTCCCATAACAGAAGGTCCGTACCACTGTGCACACCACACCTGGGGATAGAAGCCTGTCCATTGCATCTGTGCTATACTCCTCTGCAGGATTGAATGCAAAAAAATGCACTAAGACCACTTTCACACTGAGGCGCTTTCACGCTAAAAACAGCACCTAAAAAGCTCACGAAACCTATTTCCATTAAAATCAATGAATGCTTTCACACTGGGGCAGTTTGCTGGCAGGGCTGTAAAAAACTCCCCTCTCCATTGAAATGAATTGAAAGCTCTTCAAAAGCGCATGCAAAGCGCTTAATGTTTTTACTGGCAGTTTAGAAGCGCCTCAGTGTGAAAGTGGTCTTAAAGCGGGGTTCCAACCACAATTAGCATTTTTTAAATGTATGTCCTTTCATCATGCGTTTTTATAATATAAATCCGGTCACTTACTATTTTACAATCCGCCGCCGCTCCGCATAGTTATTCAAAAAAGATAGTTTATAAAACTATGTCCACACCGTTGTCATTTTGCTTGTGGGCATTGTGAAGCCCACAAGCACTTACTTGCACCTGGAAGTCTTGGATGGGGAGTGATAATTGGGTAGCGCACTGCATCCTGGGAAATGATGACACACATTTCCCAGGAGCATTAGAGGGAGATGATGTCAGGATCCTAGGTGATTCCAAAGGCAGATTTTGTGGGACTGCACAGCAACAGGCATTTCCAGATGAGTAAAAAATATATATTTTTTCTTGTTTAGGTCTAATAAACATAATAATGAAAAAAAAATTGGGGATGGAAACTCCACTTTAACTGTGCCTTTAAGGTGACCCAGTTAACTTTTCATTGCTTCTGCTCATTTTATAAATAAGCTGCACACTGAGTAATAATAAGTAAAAGGAAAATGTGTTTGCATCAAATTGGAATAAGCAGTGAATCATTCTGTGCTTTTCAAAAATTGTTTAGATTTTTAAAGGCCATGTTCTTTCATCTAATCAAGCTATTAAAAATACATGGCGCCATTTTTAAATGTTTTGCTTCTTTCCCTATTTATTGTCAGACAGGAAGTCCTTGAAGGAAGCATAAATTGATTATTTTAATTATTTGCATTTCAATTGTGTACTATGGGAGATTAGTCATTCAGTACAATTCAGTAAATTGTTTTAGGTAAAGTGCCAAGCAGTCACAATTTATAGCATTTCAAACAACATCATTTGTTTTGTTTTTATTGTGGTTTTTATACCATGAGCTTATATATACTGATTTATACTAATCAAATTATTCAGTGGTTTAAAAAGTTTGTTGTAGAAATGGAAGCTGTCAAATGAATATAAATTGAAGAGGATAGATATTATTTTTTATATTATTTGATATAGTTTATGGTTTTACCTTTAATGTTACCAAGTACTCCTGAAAATGTTAGTTTATTGGTTCTAATGTTGATCATCTTCCTTCACGTTGCCACCTATCAGTGCCCATCAGTGTTGCATATCAGTGCCGCCTATTAGTGCCTCATCATCAGTGCCTGTTAGTGCAGCCTCATCAGTGCTTGTCAGTGAAGGAGAAACATTTTATAACAGTAATTAGGAACTTTGTTTTCAAAATTTTCAGTCTTTTTTTTATTTGTTTAGCAAATAAAAAACCCAGTGGTGATCAAATCCCACCAAAAGAAAGCTCAGTTTGTGGGAAAAAAATTATAAAAATGTTGTTTGGGTACAACATTGCATGACTGCGCAATTGTCATTCAAAATGCGACAGCGCTGAAAATTTGCCTGGGTAGGAAGGGGGTGAAAGTGCCCTGTATTGAAGTGATTAAAGGGGTTGTAAAGGAAAAAAAATTATTCATAATAAGCATCCTTTACCTGCAGACATTCCTCTTTTCACTTCCTCATTGTTCGTTTTTGCTCAGAAGTTGCTCTATTTCTTCTCTGTTCTGTTCACTTCCTGCTTGTCTGATTTTTCTGACCACCGTGATAGGAGGCTTTACTGCGGTGGTCAGTAACGTGCTCGCCCCCTCCTGGGAACTACATCTGTGTGGCAGGATGCTCTCTACATGTTAGGCCTCGTACACACGACCGATTTTCTCTGCAAAAAACAGAAAGAACCTTGCTGGGAGAAATTTTTTGCCGAGGAAACCGGTCGTGTGTACATTTTCGTCGAGGAAACTGTCGAGAAACTCGACGAGCCAAAAAGAGGGCATGTTCTCTATTTCCTTGACGGGAATGGAGAAAATTGGCTTGTCGAGTTCCTCGACAGCCTAACAAGGAACTCGACGAGGAAAACGATGTGTTTCGCCCGTCGAGTTTCTCGGTCATGTGTACGAGGCTTCAGAGACTTCAAGGAGGTGTGAATTACTGGGCGTGCCACAATTCATACTGGGAAATGTAGTTCTTACATGAACGAGCGATGCAAACCAGGAAGTGAATGAGAGCACAGAAACTAGAATGCCGGAGGTGATATAGATGAAGGAATTTAATAGGTATTTACTCGTTTTTTAACAGAATCATTACACTATTCTGTCTGTCTACCTTGCAGACATTAATTTTAGGCAAAAAAATGTTTTCCTTTACAACTCCTTTAAAGAGGTTGTAAAGACAGAAGGTTTTTTTTATCTTAAAGGGGTTGTAAAGGTACACATTTTTTTCCCCTAAATACCTTCCTTTACCCTAGTGCAGTCCTCCTTCACTTACCTCATCCTTCGATTTTGCTTTTAAATATCCTTATTTCTTCTGAGAAATCCTCACTTCCTGTTCTTCTGTCTGTAACTCCACACAGTAATGCAAGGCTTTCTCCCTGGTGTGGAGTGTCGTGCTCGCCCCCTCTCTTGGACTACAGGATAATCAGGACGCTCTCTACGTTACAGATAGAGAAAAGAGCTGCAGTGGGGTTTTTTGTTTCTTCAAAAAACATTTTATTGAAAATATTTGTTGTACAGAGAGTAGGTATATGATCGCTTAATAACATATATCCAGACCAGAGTACAAAGTTGCAAAATACACAGATAGACATACACCAATTCGAAGGGTCGATAAACATAAATATAGGAGAAAACAATAATTACATCTAAATTCTTCTCCTTCTTCAAGAAGAGGAGTGAAGGTAGTTGGACAGTGGGTTTATAAAAAACAAAACTAGATGCCATGCATATTTAGGCAGCACTAAATGCCAGGAAATAAAATGCACTGCATGCTAGTACATTATGACAGACTTACCTACAAATGCAGCCCTACAGTGTTGTGCTCTCACCGCTCTCCTTTATCCCCAGCAGCTCCTATCTTCGCCCAGTCTTTCTTTTGGGTTTGTGATCTTCGGCCGCTTTATTGGCTGTGCCAGAGCGACGTCACTACTGTACATGTGCATGGGAATCACATCACAGCGGGTCACAGAGTGGGCCGTAAATGTGGTCTAAGCTACACATGTGCGGCTCAGATCACATTACTCGCAGGCAAGGGGGAGGTTTATGACAGAAGTGACCTCTAGGGTCTGTTCTGTTATAAAAAAAACCTGCCTGTCAGGGAGTTTTGTAAAAATTACTTTACTACTACTTTAACCTCCCTGGCGGTATGATTATTTCAGATTTTAGGTGCTGAAAGCGGTATCATTATTTTGCAAGGAAATTTGGCGTTTTACATTGTAGGCCTGCAATTCTTAGGAATAACTCACTTAAATCTGTCCAAACAAAAGTCTAGTAGACATCTCATATCATAAATAATAAATTATAATATAATAAATAATTATAAATAATTATAACAAATAATAATATAATTATAATAAAAATTATTCAATAATGTAATCAACTCAAAATCACTGAAATTTGCTCAGTTGCAGAATTGTCGCTGTCATTACTTTTATTTTTTTATGACGAATTTCCCCACAAATCGCTATCGCACAATTCTGCAAGTGATTATAATTTATTATCGCTGTTTTCTAGCTGATCTAAAACCACTTTTGACATAAAAAGACACTTTTGGTTGCTATGGACAATCTACAGTTTGCAGGCAGAAAGAACAGTTTTTATTATATAAAAGTACATGTAGGACACTGGGCAGACCACTAGGGACAAGGGGGATGTGTATTTTTTACATACAGTACTGTAATCTATAAGTTTACAGTATACTGTATGTATTGTGTTTATTTACTTTTTTGAATTTGGCGCCGTTCTCCGCCCCCGTGCGTCGTAATGTCGCAGGGAACGGAGCTCAGCGGCACACAGGGACACTGTGAATCGAGCGAGGAGATACCGCTCGATCACACAGCGTGGTGGCATCGCAGGATCCAGGGACAAGGTAAGTAAACCATGCATGTGGCTGCTGCGAGGCGTTCCTGAGTCTGGCTCGGGGTTACCGCTTTTGCTAATGAAATACCACCCCAAAACAGACTCGGGAATACCGCCAGGGGGGTTAAAGTGTTTGTTAAGCCACTGTGTTCTATTCATACAATCCTCTGTGTTTGATAATGTTAGGTCTGTGTGCATTCTAAAAAAAATGCAATTCTATACCTTATTTCCTAGTGCCACTTGCCGCTCACGTGACCGGCCACCTTTCTCCACTCTCAATCTGACAGCTACTGTAAAGCGGGAGGGGCCAAGAATCCCCCACTGACGTAAGTCGGGAGGTGGGGAGGAGAGAAGGAGAGTAGGAGAGAGGTGGGCTGTCACGTGAACAGTGAGCGGCGCTCTGAAATAAGGTATAGAACAGCATATATTTTAAAAAGCACACACACTGGGGCACCTACTGTAACATTATCAAACACAGATGATTGTATGAAAATGTAAAAGTAATTTTAGCAGCAGCCATGAGGGGAGGCCAGGTGTTTTTTCACCTTAATCCATAGGTTGCATTAAGGTGAAAAAACGCAAACCTTTACAACCCCTTTAAGGGAGAACTTAAAAGCATAACAAAATAGAATTAGTTTAAAGAAAACTCAGTTTTATAAAACAGTGCATTAAATATCCCGATTTTATTTTATAACAAAAATTTGGACCTTGTACATTGCATTAGTCAAATGCATAAAGATTAAAATGTTCTTGAACAAACCGCGGTAGGCAAGATTTCAATGGTTAACTTTAGTGCACAAAAGTAAATGCTTCCAAAGATTCTCTTCATATTTGAGATGGATTATTGGCAAGTATTGCATACTCAGCAAACTCTTTATATGGATATAGTATACACTGATTACATGGATTAACCTTTAATACTCCATTTACAACTACTCTATGTTCCTATATAGCAGGCTGCAGGTAAAAGGATTAATAGGGATTATCCAATTCATATACTACAAGTGAGCTACAATAATACAACAATCCACAAGAGGCTTCACCAAGTACTTGCCATGTACCCTAAGCAAATTAATCATCACCTTCAGAGTGACAAGTCCAATCCGCAATCAGTGCTACATATATATTTATAATGTGTTCTCTAGGTTGCACTGAACTCAACTTGGTTTACAAAAGGGATGTCAATGGAAACTTGTAATCTGTAATTTATGCAAGCAAGCTAGACGAGGTAAAGTGGCATGCTTCTGGAACTAACTCCAAAAGACCAAGTCCATTGAGTCTCGGTTTACACTGATGCAAGTCTGTTGTGAATTTGATGCGTTATAAAAAGCCTAGAATCAAATGTCATCCAAAAACCCATTCAATGTTGGTCATTCACATCTATTCATTGTGATTGCTATGCAAATGCAGTGCGGCAATCAAAAAGGGTCCTGTGCGAGTTTACTGTGTTGCATTGCAAATTTCCTCTCCATTGACATCAATGGAAACTGCACTGAAATTGCATCTTCTGTGTGCGATTACTTTTTGTGTAGATTTTTTCCCCTCCTGCTCCTCCCCTCCTCACTTCCCATTTCCTGTCTAATGTCCATGTGCCCATCTGTACACATCTATCATCATGGTCCCCAGACGTTGGAACAGTGGAATCAACAGTGAGGAGCTGATTCGACTAGTCCGTGTCAGGCAATAGATCTGTATATGGGACTGTCAGGTTTCTGAATGTAAGAACAATGACCGGAAGAACAGAGGCAGGAATGACATTTGCAAAACTCTGTATGCAGACTGGGACAGCTTTACACCCACAGTTTCCAAAGAAAAATGTAAGTACCGTATATACTCGAGTATAAGCCTACCCGAGTATAAGCCGAGGACCTAATTTTACCACAAAAAAAACTGGGAAAACGTATTGACTCGAGTATAAGCCTAGGGTGAGAATGCAGCAGCTACTTTAAGCAGCAAAGAAGGTCGACTATGTCCATTTGCATGCCTCACTGTACCCATTGCAACCTCACTGTGCCATACCTCACTGTGCCCATTGCAGTCTCACTGTGCCATACCTCACTGTGCCCATTGCACTCTCACTGTGCCCATTGCAACCTCACTGTGCACATTGCAGTCTCACTGTGCCATACCTCACTGTGCCCATTGCAGTCTCACTGTGCCATACCTCACTGTGCCCATTGCAGTCTCACTGTGCCCATTACAGTCTCACTGTGCCATACCTCACTGTGCCCATTGCAGTCTCACTGTGCCCGAGTACCTGAATTCTTGACAGGCGTCCATTTTTTTAAAGTCACGGCTTCCTCCCGGCGTTCTGTTCCCGTGATAGGCATTTGACACTGTGTTCCGCCTATCACGGAGGTCCTCTCATCCTCGGACTCAGTTTCCCAGCAGACACTGTGTTCAGTGTTCCGCCAATCATGGACATTCTTTCATCCTCGGACGTCCGTGATTGGAGTGTCTGCTGGGAAACTGTCCGAGGATGAGAGAACCTCCGTGATAGGCGGAACACAGTGTCAAATTCCTATCACGGAACGGGACGCCAGGAGGATGCTGTGACTTTTAAAAAAAGTCGAGGGGGGTATTTTCAGCCCTAAAAAAAGGACAAAAAAACTTGGCTTATACTTGAGTATATACGGTATATAAGTTACCTATGTATATGCAATCTATGCAATTTGTGTGATCCTAAAGCCAGCCAGTCAATATTGATGGGGATATCCCTAGCACAGAGCCATTGGTTGCACTCAGAATCGTGTGTAACCATGCATGGTATCTAATCAGATTCTAACTTCAGCTGATTTGTTTTCTATGCAGAACTGCACCAGATTTTGTACTCTTAATTTATTAGTATTTTCTCCCAGCGAGTAATTAATAGCTGCTAGCATTAATCACATATCAATACCGCGACAGACTGGTTAGACCCAAGTTGATCGATTGTGTACATCAGCCTGCCCATACTTGGTTCAAATCTTGTCTGGTCCCTGCTGAAAGATCAGGGATTGGAACCATCTATGTTCACCTTTTATTTAGTAGTCCATCAATTTTACAAAGATTCCAGGTAGCCAACTCCATGTTCTCTTGCAGTGTAATAGCATGAGATTGTGTGTGATTTCATAAGAGTACACTGCCAGTTCAGTCTCTGTGGTGTGCAAACTGTGTAAAGTTCTTGCAATCTCAGTATGTAGCTGCAGACTGGAACAAAAATTTTAAAAATACATTACTCACTGGTGAACATTAGAACCATAGCTTATTTATTTCAAAAATTACAAAAAGACATAATAGACTGGTAGCACTCCAACTCGCCAATCACAGTATCAGTCTCCCAGGTTTATACTCTGTATTCAGGTATTTGCTACAAGATATTTTATGGCATACAGGTACCGAAGGAACTTCAAATGCAGCAGAATATCAACTTTATTAAGATTTCGATGTATCCAGCACAAATAGTCAACAAGTTTCTGACTTATAACTGTTTGTGCTGCAGATATCAATTTCTTAATAAAGTTGATGTTCTGCTGCATTTGACTGTGACGCTGATGATCTTCCTTTAGTTCTTGAGCAGACTGCAATCCGTACCTGAGCACCAGCCGTCCAACCGTGGATGTTCATTTGGGGAGGTAGTAATGCTGTTATCTGTTTTCAGCATACAGGTATCACTGCACATTGCATTCACTTCCAATGTGAAGTAAGCAAAAGACAGGCTTTAGCTCAAATGCCAACCCATAGGTCACAGCCCTCTGACATGTTTCACTTCACTCACAGACAGGTCACCTCTACAATTAAACCCTATGTGGGTGAAATATGTCAGAGGCATGTGACTGATAGCTGGGATTTGAGCTGAACCCTTTCACTTACTTCACACCAGAGTTGAATACATTGTGCGGTGATACTTGTATGCTATATTGTACATTAAAATACATATTCAATGGAGACTATAATGAGCCCTGTTTCATACTGTACATTAATTCAACTGAACTGGCACTGTGCTGAAGTGAATTTCAGTGGGTCACAAGAGTATTGATACCTGATAGATAAAGGAACATTCAAAATGTCCTCTTTTCAAGTCCATATTACTTAGAAGTCAAAGAATGGACCTTGCCTTGCTAAATGGGAAAAAGATCTTCAATCTCACCTTTCAGATAAACAAAAGGACAAAATCCTGCTTCTCTCCCATACCTCCTCTATCTCATCCAAAATGGCAGAAAACAACTACAAACTTTTAACCAGATGGCATTATACCCCAGTCAAGCTTCATAAAATGTTCCCCTCCAAATCCCCAATGTGCTGGAGGAATTTAGGGAATCCTGCTTCACGTACCCATATCTGGTGGAATTACCCATTAATCCAGACTTTTTGGTCAGAAGTTGTCAACCTCATATACCAAATAACTAGCATTTCCCTTCCCTATGATCCTTGGATAATGCTCCTACACGGTACCCTTGAACAAGTTGGCTCATATAAATGCTCCCCCATCCATCATTTTTGAATACTGCAAAAGCTCTCCTCCCAGCTCTGTGGGGTCAGCCAACTACTCCCTCAATAAGGCAATGGCTACAAAATGTAGAGGAAGTTTGTCTACTAGAAGAACTCTCTCTCATTTCCAAAGGCAACATTAAACGGCACACCAAAATATGGGCCCACTGGTTCGAGTTCAAAACGACCTCCCGTTATAAAAAATATCATGCTCGTACCTTCAGCAGACCTCCCTACTGATGAATCCTAACTTACCATGATGTCATACTTATGTTGTCTCTGTGATCTTTGACCTTTGATTTATGATTTTAGCCAATTTACGATTTTAGCATTTGTCTCTTCCTCACTTGGTCACGCCACCTGACACCAGCGTCTCATCCCCTTTCTTCCTCCTCCTATACTTTTTCCTCTCCCCCACTTCCATCTCCTTTTCCCCTCCCCCTCTACATTCCTCTTTTTAATAACTTTATCCTACTTACTTCAATGATTGTTTTAAGTGTATTTCCCATTATTAACCCGGACCCAGGATATCACGCAATGTTATATCTTACTTTCACAAATTTACCAGCCCTGATAGTCTTTGGGTAATATTTTTTCTGTATTCATAACCATTACAGACATTAATTATGCTTTGTCGTTATATATTTTCTGTGTTACCATTTTTCTTCAATAAACACATATTAAATAAAGAGTGGACCTATTTTTTTATTTGTAATCAAAATCCCAAGACCCCCCACTAAAATGACTGATGCTATCATTCTCTTTTCTGTGCAGAGACTTTGGGGTTTCAGTTGATAAAAATTTAGGGAGTATGCAGGCAGCTAATTGAATTGTCCATAAAATAATCATAGACGGGGCTGTTGATTTATTAGATACATTTTTATTCTTTTTGCCTTAAGTAAC
The DNA here is from genome assembly GCF_905171775.1 of Rana temporaria. Taxonomy (NCBI): domain Eukaryota; kingdom Metazoa; phylum Chordata; class Amphibia; order Anura; family Ranidae; genus Rana; species Rana temporaria. The sequence goes on along the minus strand of NC_053491.1, from coordinate 207,826,428 downwards.
CTAACATAAAAAAAAAAAGAATAAATCCTTTGTTCATTACGGGCGTCTCCTTCAGTTAAATTACTTATACTGTCTCTGAGAATTATTTTCAGCATGTTTTGTCTTGTGAACTATGAATTGTATCTGTTTTTAAAAATATGATAAAAGCTTGTAATGAACAGAAGCAACATGAAAACAGTGTAATAAAAAATAGGATCTGTCATGTCATGCTGAGAAATGACCAGCGTGCGCAAAACTATTATAGCATATATTATAGTGATGGAAACATTTTGCAGGAAATGCCAACTGTAATATTTCCCTTTTTCTCGTATTTGCATGAAATTCCAAGGCAAGTGCTATTAAACTAAACTACGTACATGTGATGATTCAAAACTAGTCATTCGTGGGCAATCACTCCCCACAACTGTAACATAACACACAGTTAGTGTAACATGTTTATATATGTGTTTTATCCGCACAAACATAAGTTCAAAGGAAAACTGCAATCGAGATACATAATAGCAGTACATTTGCATAATGGTGGACTGTGTTCTTTCTTATTTTCTGTAGCAAACTCTTTTTTTATTTTATTATTATTTTATGTAGGAGTGGGTAAAAACCTGTTCCCATTCCACTATATACATTTGCTTTTGTTGCTGTCTCTGTCTCCACCAGATAAATATCCCATCACTTCTGACACTCTCAAATGGACAAGACGTTTGAGAAAATCTCTTCATGGGGACACAGACACTGACAGAGGTTCTAACCTTTCCCCCCCATGTACAAAGTTAAAGAAAACTTTTTTGTTTGTGTTTGGTTTTGATTAAGTTTCTTTGATTGTGAGAAGGTTCTTTGTTGGAACAAAATGCACTGTGTGTGGGTGATGTTTGGTTGTCCACAACCCAAATAAACAGGTTGGCTCCTGAGACCGTCTTTATTTCCTGTTACAAGTCCACAATTGTTCCAAAGTGTGCAACCAAACATATAAAAGCAGCCAAGATCTTACATGTTTTTACATAGTTACATACAGTATATACCTGTTAATCAACCTCAAACAATATGTTTTGCCGAATTTGGGGTTTTGCTTAGTTTTTTAAAGTCAAATACTTTACTTAAAAAAGGACGATGTATTTTTATATTAAATTAACACAAGTATTGTGTTAACACAAGATCTTGACCTTTCTTTGCACGCAGTACTGCAAACCCAAGATACTTTTCCTGAGTTATCAGGGCTCAAAAGTAACTGAAGGAAGTTGCAGATATTTCTGAAAAACACAGTTTTGTCAGACTGGGGTACTACCTTACCCCTCAAATGGGTAACTAAATTACATATTTGGGTATACAGGTCACCAATAGAGATGGGCCGAATGACCCCCTGTTCAGTTTGCACCAGAACTTTCGAACATTGCAAAAGTTTGGAACCGAACAACTAACCCCATTAAAGTCTATGGGACCCGAATGGGAAAAAGTGCCCATTTTGAAGGCTTTTATGCAAGTTATTTGGCATACAAAGGGTATGAGGGTCTAGGTACTGCCCTGGGGGTTATGTATCAATGCAGAAAAAGTTTTTTTAAAAAAGATTATTTTTAAATGAGCAGAGATTTAATGATATTATGTGAAACAATAAAAATTAAAAAAAAAATTCCTTTAAATATTAGACATGTGCACACTTGAGTACTACTTGGACCTTGATGAAAGGGGACACACCCCGAAAGCTCATCCATGAAAAATTATATGTTAGTGCAAATAAAAAAAAGTATCACGGACAGTAATCAATGTTTACATTGTTTCGGAATTTCGTTTTCGTCCGAAAAATACATTTATTTAGTTACTCCTGAAATTAGTTTTTATTTATTTTGTTTAGTTAAAAAATGCATTCATATGAAAATCCGAACTGAGATCGCATCTATCGATTGAAGGCTAAGGTCTAATCTGTCAGTTGAAGGCTTACGGTGTCTGTCGAATGTTCTAAGAAGATTCAACGAAGCAGCTAAACTGTACGGGGTCACAATCATACATTTCGGGTCGAATGCTCTGCCCATAGTAGTATTCTAATGTTGTATTACTAATAATAATGAGGGATGAGCTTTATGTTCGGGTCGAACATGAGTTTGATTCGAACATTGGCTGTTCGCCCATTCGCCGAACAGCGAACAATTTGGGGTGTTCGCGGCAAATTCGAAAAGCCACAGAACACCCTTTAAAAGTCTATGGGAGAAATTGTAGAAGGATTACGACGCTTGTTTTTTGTTTTTGTTTTTTATTGAAGGACTTGTCCCAACTTGGTGAGGTTTTTTTTACATTTTGACACTTTGTTTGTGAAATGGTAGGGGTAAAATGTACCCTGTTACCAATTCACATAGGGGGGCTGGGATCTGGGAGTCCCCTTTGTTAAAGGGGGCTTCCAGATTCCAATAATCCCCCTGTCCTAAGACCCCCACAACCACCGGGCAAGGGTTTTGGGGATGAGGCCCTTGTCCCCATCAACATAGGGACACCCTCCCCATGTTGAGGGCATGTGGCCTGGTACAGTTCAGGAGGGGGGTGCTCTCTCATCCCCCCCCCTCTTTTCCTGTGGCCTGCCAGGTTGCTTGCTCAGATAAGGGTCTGATATGGATTTTTAGGGGGAACCCCATGCCATTTTTTTTAATTTGTCTCAGGGTTACCCTTAATATCCATACCAGACCTGAAGGGCCTGGTAATGGAATTTGGGATGACCCCCACGCATTTATTTTTTATTTTTTTTCAATGACTTTTAATGACTTTTATCTGTATTGCCGGGACCTGACAATTCATTATAGAGGCGAGTAGTTTTAAATTACTTTTTTTCTTTTAGAAATGTAATTTTATGCAGAGACTGTTATAAACACGGGAAACATGCACTACTTTACAGGCATACTATAGACACCCCCCCAGGTACAAAATTTAAAGGTATATTTTACTTTTATTGTTTCACTTTAAGCATTATTAAAATCACTACTCCCAAAAAAACTGCAGTTTTTAAAACTTTTTTTGCATTTATACATGTCCCCTGGCGCAGGACCCAGGTCCCCAAACACATTTTTTGATAATAACTTGCATATTAACCTTTTAAAATTAGCACTTTTGAGTTTTCATGTTTGTGTCCCATAGACTTTAACGTGTTCGCGTGTTCAAACAAATTTTTTGCCTGTTCGCATGTTCTGCTGCAAACCGAACCGAGGGGTGTTCGGCTCATCCCTAGTAATAATTATATTTATTAATTATTATTACTAGTCAACCAACATTAGAATTCTTCTATAACCTATGGGTGGAGCATTTGACCATAAATGTCCGCGACTGCTTCGTCGAATCTTCATGTCTAATTTTTTCTCTCTATGTTGAATAATCTTGGACTAATAAAGTTAGATTAGGCACATTCAACCACAGGTTCGATAGACACAGATCACTATTGTCACCATCATGTCGAATTTTCTATCTACTAATCGAACTGTTGTCGCAGCAAAACAAAAAAAAAAAATTTTTTATGTCGGATCTTTCAGATTTCGGATTCTGCGCATTTATTATCGTTTGTTAAAACGAACGCGGAAATCCCTGAAATTCGGACGAAAACGAATACACATGTCTATTACATATATTGACTGGGGGGTGTCCTTTGTCTGTCTGTAAAGTGCTGCATCTTTCCCATGTATAGAACCTGCTGCAGAAAAAATGACATTTAGAAAGAAAAAAAGAAAATTTTCCCTGCAAGCTTTCTATATTTTGTAAATAGAATAAAAAACAACAAGAGAAAGCAGGCGCCACTTAGTAAAACTGCAAAAACTTTTACTAGAAAATGTAATAAAAGCACTCACATGTAATTATGTAGATGCAGGCATACGTATGATGTCCAGCGATACGTCTGAGCACAGCCAATGGATGTCCCTTCGGTCTCTGTTACAGCGCTGGTGTTTGTGCTGTATAGCAGATCAAACCTGCTTTGTCCTTGCGATGCGGTGTGGAGAGGAGGTGCACAGATGACAGGTTTGATCTGCTATACAGCACAAATACCAGCGCTGTAACAGAGACCGAAGGGACATCCATTGGCTGTGCTCAGACGTATCGCTGGACATCATACGTATGCCTGAATCTACATAATTACATGTGAGTGCTTTTATTACATTTTCTAGTAAAAGTTTTTGCAGTTTTACTAAGTGGCGCCTGCTTTCTCTTGTTGTTTTTTATTCTATGTACCTGGAGTGTCGCTTCAACTCCCTTGGCATGGCTGCCCAGTACCAAGAACTGTAAACTCATGCAAAAAAGCTCACCTAGCTTATAGGACTTCTACTGAGGACTTTATTTTGATCTACATGGTACACCACATGCGCTTTATTGTATATAATTATATTTTGTAAACAATGGCTGTATGATGAGGCCACAATTTAGTGCATTTGGAAAAGGGTTAGAGATTATTCGGATAAATTCTGTAGTCTGTTTCGTAGACTTTGGATAATAGTAACAGGTGCATAAAAATTGGGCTTTGTGTGTTGGTGGTGCCCTCACACTGTAACCCTATAGAGGAACTCTTGATGAAAGCTAGAATTGGCCTGTCTGTACAAAAGTAAAATTATATGCACCTGCCAAACAGGTGTGGAAAAAATTGTCCTTTGGTGTTAATTGTGCCCATAAAACCTATACTAAAAAAATGTCTTGCAGATAAAATCAACACCCCCAAGGCTAGGCAGCCTAGAGAGTCTTGCAGAGATTCCACATCTTAAAAACACTTAATTGACAGCATCAAGGCCTTGATGGCTGCTGCTAATCCAGAAATGAATAATTTTGATAAATGACAAAAGGGTCAACGAAGTCTGTGGACAGACGTGCTCTTTTATCTGTCACAAAACCTCTGGCAGCACTAATTACTCGTTTGTAAAGCACGCTGGATGCAGAGAAGCCTAGCAGCTCAATTGCATACTGTGCAAGTTCTGGCCAGTGGTCTATTCCCATGACCCAGTAACCCAGTGGATCATCTACTGGAAAGCTCCTAATGTCTGCTTTCACCCCTAAATAATCTCCCACCATATGATGCAGATGCTGTCGATGGTATGTGAAAACTGACAGCCCTAGGCGCAGGGGACTAAACATTTTTTGAAATGCCCCCTTCTCCATCGCTCTTCCTTTGACCAACAGGACCCCCAAAGATAGCTTTTCCATGAGACTGTAACCTACCAGAGTCTGGAAAGGTATTATATAAACTCCTCTTTAAGGTGTCCTCAAGATATTTCATCCCCTGCTCCCTATGTGGGGACGAGATGAGTTCCAAGATTTTCCCCTTGTAACGGTGGTCAAGGAGAGTTGACAACTTATAATGAATGATCCTTATTCTTGATGCCACAAATTCTCAGTTCCTTTTGCAGGCTTTGAAGAAAAAGGGAGGGCATGCATCGCAAGTTTGTGGAGGCATGAGAAGCAGAGTCCTTGTGGTCACTGAGGATTACTGGATCTGGAACTGCCTCCACCCAGTCACGTACTAATCCCAAGGGTTCTGGGGATGGAAAACCATCTCTTAAGGTTTGACGTACAGTATGTCTTCCTCTGTTTCAATTCCTCCAAAACTGCCAGAATCCTCCTCCTTCTCCTTCCTCTCTCTTCTCTTGCATGTTCTGTGAAGTTGCAAGAATGGTGTCTGCATAAAGCTGGCCTCGAAAGGAAAGGAGGAGGCTCTTTCTTTGCTGCTTGCTCTGCTTCAAGTGCCCTGTCCATAATGCCATGCAGAACTTTCTCCAGCAGGAACACAAGAGGGATTGTGTCACTGATGTATGCATTCTCACCATCCTTGTGGCCTCTTCAAATGGTGACAGTACAGTGTATGCATTCTTTATCAGCAGGCATTGGCATGGGGAAAAAAACAGAGCCGGCCTGAGCCTGTCGTTGTGCCATACTCACACAGGTACTCGTTGAGAGCCCACTGCTGCATGTGCAGCTGCTGCAGCTTTGCCAAAGTTGAGTTCCACCTGATGAATATGTCACAAATCAGGCAGCTTACAGGCAGGTGGAATTCCCACTGAATTTCAGTCAACCAAACACTGACTGTGTAAGACCACCTGAAATGGCTACAGACTCTTCTGGCCTGCTTCAGAAGATCTTGCAACCCTGGGTACCTATTTAAGAATCACTGCACCATCAAACTGAGGACATGGGCCAGGCATGGCACGTGTGTCAACTTTACCTGTCAAAGGGTGGACAAGAGGTTAGTGCCTTTATCACACACCACCATTCCTGGCTCAAGATTCCCTGGTGTGAACCACCTCCGGGCCTGCCTCTGCAGAGCTGAAAGAATCTCTGCTCCAGTGTGGCTCCTGTCCCCTAGACAGATGAGCTGAAGCACTGCATTGCATCGTTTAACCTGACTCATTGAATAGCCCCTTAGGGGGTACTGGTGGTTACTAGGACAATTCAGCAGATGAGGGCATGAAGGAGGATGAGGAGGAGGAGGAGCTGACAAATCTTGCATCATCACCACTAACTGTATGGAAACATGGTGGCAAAACAAGCTTCAGCACTGAGCCCTGTTCTGTATCCTTCCTAGTTGCAAGTTTTTGGCCATATGTGTTTGTAATTTAAAATCATTGAATAAATCATGTGACATTTTTGAATCTGGTATACATTTGTCAAACAATATGTGGTCATTTAACTATGACTAAGCAACAATGATGTTGTGAAACATGTCAGCTATTTGTCCTGCTTCTGTTGTCACATGAACATTGACTATTCATTACAATAAAGGCTTTTATTGGCGTGCGGCTGTCCAGAAATCCATTACTTCAATATTGCAAGCAGAGTTACCCATGGTACTTTGAATGGAATATATCATCCCTGACCATGCTTCCTGGACCACGAGTCAGCAGGAAGATGGACCTTGTGGCTGACTGCCTTGCCCAGCAATGCCACAACATTGCCTTCCACATGAAGGTACAGAGCTAGAATGGCCTTACATGCAAAGAAATAGCGACTAGGAACCTGCCATTGTGGTACAGCACATTCTGTAAATTCATAGAAGGGGCAGAATCCACCAGACAGAGAGACAGGAGTTGTAAAGCCAGCAGCTTGGACAAGCTGGAATTTAGAAGCTGGGCATGTGGGTGGCAGTGACTGTATTTTTTTCACTGCAGCAGCTGGGGCAGAGAAATTTGCCTGTTGCCTGTTATACTCTACAGCTGGTGGTGTGCTGTTGGCAGACAAGCTGCAAGGACCTGTGACACCCTTCAATATAGCTGAGAGATCATGAGATATAGCGGGAGTAGACCTGAAAGGTGAGGAGTGAGAAGTAGAAGAATTGTATCCCTTTTGTGTGGCTTTCAGGTGACAAGAACATAGTAATAAGAAAGCTAAGGTGTCTGTGGCAAAATTGGCCACGTCAAGAAGAGCTCCTTTCATCCTTGTCAGACTTCTGCTTGTAAAGCCAAGTCCTCCTCTAAGTTTCAATAAAAATCTTGGATGTTGATGTCAGCCAAGTCTGACACTAAAGGGGAATCCCTATTTCTGCAAGTGTGGAGGGGGGCATCTATTGGTATTTTCTGCAATCTGGACTCAAGGCATTTCAGACCATTGGCTCTGGGACATGGTGTCCCGTGGTTATGTGCTGAAATTTAAATCCCTGCCTAATTCCCTCTTTATGCCACCAAACCTCACTGCTTCTCAGTGAGATTGCAGGCCCTTTTGACTGCCTTGCACCAACTTGTTTCAGTTGCTTTGGAAGGCTGATTTTATTTAAATCTGTTTACTGCCTCAGAGCCCAATGGGGGTGCACACCCCATCCTAGGCCTGAAGGTTCTTAACACTCAATTATGGGTTCAAAAGTTCCATATAAAATTAGTGTGGTCTATTATTGCATTGCTGTTACCATTTTCCCCACATCAGCAGTACCTAACATTTGCAGTGGGCTGCATCCTCTTCCCCTTCACGCCCCCCCCCCCCCTAGTGACAGGGAGCAAGCACCTTTTCTGGGAGCCTGCTGTTACTGTTTGAAAAAAATGCACCTGTGCGGGCCTCCGCCCTCCCGCCAAGTCATTCATTTTACAGAGTTCTGTGAATGGTAAACTACAAGTACCGAAAACCATTATTGGCTGTAAGCTTGTAGTTCTTAATGAACTACCATGGCACTGTTGAGCACTCTGGTAGCTCATTGTCTTTTCCTGTCAGTGTGTATCTGCCTGTCCGTATGAAGTACGCGCAGACAGATACACAATATTCTGATCACAGGTGCAATGCTTTGCAGGCTCCAATTAAAATAAAATAATAAATGCAAATTTTTTTACCTCCAAAAAGATGTGCATTTATTGAAATTTTTTAAAAAGGTGAACTTATCCTTTAACTACTTGCTGACCAGCCGCCGTTATACGGCGGCAGATCGGCTCCCCTGCGCGAGAGCCCGTAGCTATACGTCGCTCCCTGAAGCGGCCACTAGGGGCGTGTGCGCGCTGCCCGCTTGTCCCTGATCCCGACGTGCATGCCCGGTGGGTGCGATCACCGCCGGGCACCCTCGATCGCTCGTTACAGAGCAAGACCGGGAGCTGTGTGTGTAAACACACAGCTCCCGGTCCTGTCAGGGGAGAAATGCCTGACCGTCTGTTCATACAATGTATGAACAGCGATCAGTCATTTCCCCTAGTGATTCCACCCCCCCTACAGTTAGAACACACCCAGGAAACATACTTAACCCCTTCCCCGCCCCCTAGTGTTAACCCCTTCCCTGCCAGTGGCATTTTTAAAGTAATCCAATGCATTTTTATAGCACTGATCGCTATAAAAATGCCAATGGTCCCAAAAATGTGTCAAAAGTGTCCAAAGTGTCCGCCATAATGTCGCAGTACCGAACAAAAAACCTAAAAACAGCAGAGGTGATCAAATACCACCAAAAGAAAGCTCTATTTGTGGGGAAAAAAGGACGCCAATTTTGTTTGGGAGCCACGTCGCACGACCGCGCAATTGTCAGTTAAAGCGACGCAGTGCCAAATCGCAAAAAGTGCTCTAGTCTTTGACCAGCAATATGGTCCGGGGGTTAAGTGGTTAAAATGGTTCTAAAGGCAGAAGTTTTTTTTTTTTTTTTATCTTAATGCATTCTATGCATTAAGATAAAAAAAAAAAACTTCTGTGTGCAGCCCCCATCAGCTCCCTTAATACTTACATGAGCCCCAAACCTCGATCCAGCAATGTTGCACCAGAGACTCGGCTGTCCGGGACTCTCCCTCCTCATTGGATGAGACAGCAGCGGGCGCCATTAGCTCCGACAGCTGTGAATTAAAGTCAGTAAGCCAATTAGGAGAGAAAGGGGGGCGGGGCCAGGTCAATGGACACACAGGACAGTGGTTCAGGTCAGGTGCGCTCATAGCAAGCTGCTTGCTGTGGGGGTAGTTAGTGGGGGGAGGGGCCAGAAGCACTGGCGAGGGACCCGAGAAGAGAAGGATCTGGGCTGCTCTGTGCAAAACCACTTTACAAAGCAGGTAAGTATGACATATTTGTTATTTTTTAAACAAAAACAATGAGACTTTAGTATCAATTTAAGATGTATCTGATGGGCACATGCCCTTTTCTCCCCCCTTATCCATTGAGAGAAGTTATTTCATTGCTAACAAGATCTGTGAATGAGGGACTCATGTGACTAATCAGTACACTTTGAGGAGATTACAGTGTGTATATGGTACTTTTGAAACCCCGCCATACAGTTACAAAGAAGCATTACTCCAGCATCAGAAACTACAGTTAGAGAGTTTGTTGTAACTGCATGCTGGTTATATATGGCTTTGGAGTGCAACCATAAAATGCTATGGGCTAGATTCAGCAACAACATACGGCGGCGTATCTCCAGATACGCCGCCGTAATTTCAAATCTGCGCCGTCGTATCTTTACGCCGATTCTCAAAGGCAGATACGTTGAAAAAATAGGCTTCCTACGCCGACGTAACTTGAATACGCCGGTGTATAATTGTGTGCATATTTACGCTGGCCGCTAGGTGGCGCTTCCGTAGTTTTCAGCGTAGAATATGCAAATGACCTAGATATGCTGATTCACAAACGTACGTGCGCCCGGCGGAATTTTTTTACGTCGTTTGCGTAAGGCTTTTCCGGCGTAATGTTGCTCCTGCTTCTATGAGGCGTACGCAATGTTAAGTATGGACGTCGTTCCCACGTAAAATTTTTAATTTTTTACGTCGTTTGCGTAAGTCATTTGCGAATAGGGCTGGACGTAATTTACGTCCACGTCGAAACCAATACGTCCTTGTGGCTTTCTTTGGAGCGATGCACACTGGGATATGTACACGGACGGCGCATGCGCCGTTCGTAAAAAACGTCAATCACGTCGGGTCACCACCCATTTACATAAAACACGCCCCCTTCATACTCATTTCAATTAGGCGCGCTTACGCCAGCCCCATTTACGCTACGCCGCCGTAACTTAGGAGGCAAGTGCTTTGTGAATACAGCACTTGCCTCTCTGATTTACGGAGGCGTAGCGTAAATATGATACGCTACGCCGCCGTAACAATGCGCCCGGCTACCTGAATCTAGCCCTATATTTTTCTGTTAGAACAATTGCTGTGCCATGGTCAGATGCTTTTTAATTAGTAACTTTAAGTCAAATGATTCATTAATTTGTATTATTATGATTTAATAATTGTAGTATAAATATAATTTATTTGTAATTAGTACCTAGCTGAGCTTTTACGTTTAGCAGTAACAAATGTCATATTCTAGTAACTATTCTGAATTAAAGCATCTTTATAATTCTTTTAATATCACACAATATTATACAGCCATTTACAAGAAGTCATTGGTGACAAAAACACATTAGTTTTCTCAGCAAAAGAATAATGGACATGCTTGAAGCCCTTTTTTCCAGTATACAAAGAAATAAAGAAAATAGGGGAACACTGGTAATATAAATAGAGATGCTATCCAAATATATGTCATTGAGAATGGATTTGCCATTGAGCACTTAAGCTTTGATATAACTCTGCTTGTTGAATCTGTCTGGGCTTTGTCTGGAATCACCCAGCTTCAACAAAGGATCTTAACACCTTTCTCACTGACAAAGGTCCAGATGCACGCGTTGTGGCTAATCTGAGTGGACACAGCTTGCTGATGAAAGAGTTTTAAGCAGCGGATAAAAAATAATTATCACTCTGTGCTGTGATATAAAAACTGAATTCATGGCATTTACACAGAACTGCTTCAGTGTTACAGTATATATTCAGAATTACTTCAGAAAAAGCTTCTTTACTGTATAGCTCTTTTGCTAGGATACTTAGTTCTGAAAACAGCAACAATTTGTGCAAAATATTTAGGATTACTTTTATGCATGTTTCTTTACAGGGTGGTCATAATGAAATTGACTGGTAATTAAAAACAATCCAGATCAAGATTTAATGGAAGGATCAAAGCAAAAATTTAGGGCTCGCTTAAAAAGAACATGTGGGAAAAAAGTTTAGAGCCAACTTGATGTTTAACACCACTTCCGGACCGCCGCCCGTTGATATTTGTCGGTCTTTTGACATTAAATACTGTTGTTATGGCAGCAGATAGCTGCCATAACCCTGGTATTTTCTTCAATGGCGGGCGGTCCGTTTTAGGATAAAAGTGGTCTCCGTGGCAGATTCGCAGCGAGATCACTTTTATTGGCGGCAGGAGAGGTGACCACCCCCCTCCCGCCGCATCCCAGTTGACTCTGCCGCTTACCGGATCCATCGGTATCGGTGGAGACGATCCGATGCTTCCCCTGCTTGGCACTAAGTCGAGTGAGGGAATGATGGCCCCCACTCGACTCTATGCCATTAGATGACGGCAGCGACGTCAAAGGTCACTTCCACACAACAACCTTAAAGGGACAATTTTTTTATTACTTTTAAGTGTAAATGTGAGATCTGAGTTTTTTATTACCCCAGATCTCACATTAAAGAGATCTTGTCATGCTTTTTTTTCTAAGATGTTTACAGTTCTTGTAATAGGAATAAAAGTGATCCAAATTATTATTTGTTTTTTTAAAGGACAGTGTAAAAAAAAAAAAAATAAGAACTAAAATAAATAAGAAAAAAATAATAATTTTTAAAGAGCCTCGTCCCTCTAAGCTTGCACGCAGAAGAGAAACGTACTGTATATATAAGACGCGCCCACATATGAAAACGTTGTTCAAACCACACATGTGAGGTATCGCCGCGATCATTAGAGCGAGAGCATTAATTCTAGCACAGGACCTTCTCTGTAACTCAAAAATGGTAACCTGTAGACATTTTTAAACATCGCTTATGGAGATTTTAAGTGCCAAAGTTTGTCACCATTCAATGAGCGGGCACAATTTTGAAGCATGACATGTTTGGTATCAATTTACTTGCCGTAATATCATCTTTCAGAATATAGAAAAAAATACTACTAACTTTACTGTGTTTTTATTTTTTGATTCAAAAAAGTTTTTTCCTTACAGTTTCCAGAGTTTTTAAAAGACCCCCAAAACATATATTTCTGAAAGCACATGACCTGTAAAATAAAAAGGTGCTACTGATTTTTAAGACAATGAAATATCTGTGCAAATGTTTATCAAATCGCTATTTAAAAAAAAAAAATGTATCATATTTGCACATTTAAACATTGCCTAACTTACGTGACTCTTGCTAAATCCCTGTGCAGGCAGTCCTATTTGTGTCAGTTGGGATACGCACTCAGATAGATGTCAAGTTGGGAACAGTGGCTGTGTCCATGTAGCTGCTGCATCCCAATTTATTTGGATGGAACTGCCTGCACAGGAATGCATGGAACACTTGTGCATTCCCATGCAGCTGCTGTGTCTCAATTGACATCAATGGGATGCCTGCATGAGGATGCACAGAACACCTGTGAATCCCTGTGCAGCTAAACACGGCCTCACTGTAGCATGACCTGGGTGAACGAAGCCTTAGGTCTTGTTTGGCCCTCCAATCAAGGTGCCCAGCATTGTAGGGATAGCAAAATCACTTTCTTCTTTTTGTAGAATTGCAATAACCCCTTGATAACAAACAACTGCAAGAGCAGAATAGAGGTCTGCTAACCATTGTAGAAACATGGGCAGGTTGGATTACATGAAGTAGGATGAAGACAGAAATGTAACTGCAGCTTGCAGCCCATGGACATCACATCTCTTAGGCCCCTTTCACAAGGGCGGCCTGTTCAGGTCCGCCTGTCAGTTTATTCGCCTGTGCTTTGCCATATGCTTGTCTATGGAGCATCAGATGTCAGCGGTGACCATGGCCCGCTGACATTCGTTCCGATCCTAAAATCAAACGGATGGCGATACGTTGCCACCTGTCCTTGTTGATCGGATCGGGTGAGATCTGATGAAAACGGACATGCTGTCCGTTTTCGTCCGATCTCTTCATAGACAAGCAGCGGTGCACGACAAGCCCCTCCCCACTCAGTTAGCAGAGAGGGACCTGTCATCCGCCAGTTCAGCGGAGATCAACGGAGATCTCCTGCTGAGCTGGCGGGTGCCACTGACGGATCCGTCCCAATGTGGAGGGGCCTAAGTACCTAGGCCTCAGAAATGCTTTCTGACCATGTGTCTGCAAAGGTCACCATACCTTGAAAAGTGAAGGTGTCCCTAATGATGAAGAGGACTTGTTTGTAGGCCTGGAGCAATTAGATTTGTAGTTGTACTGGGTTTCTCCCTTAGGCCTGGCTCTAGCATGAGAAACTGGGGGGAATAAAAAGGAACTCTTTTTGGCTTTAGAGACAGGAGAACATTTGTCAATTTGAGTTTTTTGCTTCTTCTCCTGGGGTAAATGAGTACTCTTACCACAAGTGATATTCTTTATGAAATTGTCCAGCATAGCACCAAAAGGGTTTTCATCACCAAACAGCATGTGCAACAAGTGTTTTTTAAATTGCTGTTTGGCATACCAAGATTTTAGCCACAGAGATCTCATTACGTTGACAGACAGATGACTCATGTGAGCGATAAGATAATATAGGCTATATTGTCAGCACAATAAGATGGAAGAAAACCTCCTGCAGCACTATTGTATGCTAGCGGCGTGGGAAGAGGGAGCATTGAGAGCCTTCCTGGCCAGCAGAATACGATAATTAATGCTAGTGGCTATAGCTGCTGGCAGTAAATGCAGGCAGAAACATTCAACTGGCTGGTTGTACCCAAGTCTATCAATGGATTGAGTTGGGTACAATCAGTTGGCTCCAGCTGCCTCAGCAATAACTGTGAGAGCGGGGAGAGCCGCTACAGATGGACACAAAGCTGCATCAAGTAAGAGTTCAGGTGATGCGGTTACCTAAAATGTTTTAACTTAATGCAGGGAATGCATTAGGGTATAACATTTTAAGCTTTAGAACCACTTTAATTGTGTAAGATGCTGTAATAACAACACCTATCAGACAACAAAATGCATTTAAATGTCGATGGTTCTTATACAAATCAAAATACAATTAATTACAGCTTCCATTAAGATGTACAATGTTATTAGAAATGTGACCCAATGCTCAAAATTTGATCCCTACTAGGGATTATTTCTATAGAAAATTGTAATACACAGATTGAAATAAAAAATGCAGCATAACATTTTATATTTTAAAGCGCTGCGTAAACTGTTGGCGCTATATAAATCCTGTATTATAATAATAATAACTGAAAAGAACACTTTACTTGATAAGGCATAAGAGGGGGCCACACCCAACAGAACTATTAGAGACTTCAAAGAGTGAATTGACGCAAGAAGAGAACGACAATGCAGGCTCGAAGGGACACTCAGACCACCCTAGAACTGTAAATTGATCATAAGCTGGAGATACATGATTTCACAAGGTTTCTTCTCTAGTGTTTAGGATCTGACATGTTGTACTGTGTTAAAGGGGTTGCAAAGGTTTGTTTTTTATTTTCTAAATGGGTTCCTTTAAGCTAGTGCATTGTTGGTTTACTTACCTTTTCCTTCAATTTCCCTTCTAAATGTTTTTTTTCTTAGTTTTCTTTGTCTGAATTTCTCATTTCCTGTTCCTCCTCAGTAAGCTGTTCAGTAAGCTGTTCTAAATGACTTTCCACCATTCGGATGATGGTGGAAAGCTTACTGAAGAGAAACAGGAAGTGAGAAATTCAAACAAAGAAAAAAAACATTCAGAAGGGAAATGTAAGGAAAAGGTAAGTGAACCAACAATGCACTAGCTTAAAGGAACATATTTAGAAAATACAAGATGAACCTTTACAACCCCTTTAACAGGAACAAAGAAAAAAACTTGATTTACTCACAGCCAACTTCTTATTTAGAAGAGGTTAATGGTCGGAGCTAACTTGACCACAGTTGGTGGCAGCAAGGACCAGCTGAGGTGAAATCGTATGTCACTTGTAGATAGCTGTCAAACTAATCATGCAGCATACAACTCCTCATCATGTTATCATGATGAAATATAAGAGTAATTGTGGCAATCAACTTTACCAAAATTTCAGTAGCTCCTACTGCATAGCCTTAATGGTGTACCACAGCTCAGAACCTACAAAGCTCTCTGTGGCTTAACACCATACCCGCCGGTCTGGGAAGCACCACCGGCAGAGCCTAGTGCCCATTCCAGTTCACATTCCAGGCAAGACTCACAATCTTCAGCCAATCAGGTTACAGCTCCCAATCCAGATAGCTGCATAGAGTTTCAAGCTTGTCAGCATGCAAAAGATGATCTTGATTAACCACTTTCCTACCGGCCCATAGTAAAATGACATCCACAAAGAACCTCTGCCGTTCAGAGTGGACGTTATATGACGTCCTGGGCTTTGTGGGGGGGATATCTGAATGATGCCTGCAGCTAGAGGCATCATTCAGATATCCTTCTCTTGTGCCGGCGATTCTGCACAACGTAAGAACGATCATAGCGGCGGTTCCGCCGCTAGATCGTTCTTACAGGCGGCGGGAGGGGACATCCCCCCCTTCCGCCGCCATCCGGTGCTTCTCGGGCTCTCCCGTGCCATCGGTGGCCCGGAGAACAAATCGTCCGGCGCTCGCAGGAAACATTGAAATGACTGGTGACCAGATGGTCACCAGTCATCTCTATGACCATCGGAGGACCCGGGCGCGATGTGATGACGTCATGCCCGGGTCCCCGTAAGTAAACAAAGCCGCGATTGCGGCTGCTAAGCAACAGTAAACATGAGATCGGTGAATTTTTTTTCACCGATTTCATGCTTTCAGGCCTGGAGGAGAGATGTGGGGTCTTATTGACCCCGCATCTCTCCATAAAGAGTACCTGTCACACACATTCCTATTACAAGGGATGTTTACATTCCTTGTAATAGGAATAAAAGTGATAATAAAAAAAATAAAATAAAAAAAAAAGTGTAAAAAAAGAAAAAAATATATAAAAAAGATAAAAACAAATAAAATGTATTTTTTTAACGCCCCTGTCCCCAGTAGCTTGCGCGCAGAAGCGAACGCACACGCAAGTCCCGCCGACATATGTAAACGCCGTTTAAACCACATATGTGAGGTATCGCCGCGTGCGCTAGAGTGCCAGCAACAATTCTAGCACTAGATCTCCTCTGTAAATCTAAACTGGTAACCTGTAAAAAATTTCAAAGCGTTGCCTATGGAGATTTTTAAGTACCGACGTTTGGCGCCATTCCATGAGTGTGCGCAATTTTAAAGCGTGACATGTTAGGTATCTATTTACTCGGTGTAACATCATCTTTCATATTTTACAAAAAAATTGGGCTAACTTTACTGTTTTGTTATTTTTTTAATTCATGAAACAATTTTTTTCCAAAAAAAAGGCGTTTGAAAAATTATTGCGCAAATACTGTGCAAGATAAAAGGTTTCAATAACCGTCGTTTTATTCCCTAGGGTGTCTGCTAAAAAAAAATATATAATGTTTGGGGGTTCTGCGTAATGTTCTAGCAAAAAAATATGATTTGTACATGTAGGAGAGAAGTGCCAGAATAGGCCTGGTATGGAGGTGTGTATAAAAGCCCTGTATGGAAGAGGTTAAAAAAAACATATCTGGTTAAAAAAAAATTAAAAAAGCAAATGGTTAGTTAAAAAAAAGGAGGCACACTTTTCTCCACAGAGAAAAGACAACCATTCTCTTAACACTCTAGCAAGAAGACTGAAGCTTTATGGGAGTGGGAAAGACTAAATCTGGTCAGCCAATAGCTTTTTTTTTGTTTGCCAATGTCCAAATCTTCCTGTAGGCAACAATAAGGGAAAAATAGTTTCAGGTTAATTGAATCATGGGTAAAGAAATCATTGTATCCAATATCCACCCAACGTTTTTCTCTAATTCGTTATATGGTTCGGTAGAGAAACAGCTTTGCAATCACTGCCCCCAGCCTCAATAAAAGTGTAAGTAATCCAACAGATCTAGGTAAATTATCGCAATTATGGATAGACTGGAAGTCTATCCATAGGGCCCAGCATTAATAGAATTTTTTGTAAGTGTAGGGGCAACAATGTCTCCACCCCTCCGCCTTCATAATGTCTTGCACCCTTAGCCATTCTTTAATGGTAGGGGCCAACTGAGATTTCCAATGGATTGGGATATAGCATTTACCAGCATTGAAGAGGTGAGGCATCAGAGAGAGTTTGTAAGACCCTATCGACTTCACAGTGTCATGGAATAACATAGGTAAAGATTTGTGAAAAAAAAAAAAAAAAACATAGGTAAAGGATCGTCAGCAATCTGGTCATTTGTCACCTTGACAATAATGTTACAAACTCTCGTCCAGAAAGGCTGGATGATAGGACAATGCCACCACAAGTGTAAGAAAATACATTTCTATCCGCCCCCACTACAGCAAAGATTAGGCACTGAAGAGAATATTCAAGACAAGAATATTCAAGACAAGAATATTCAAGACAGTTTATCAGGTACCTTATACCACCTGGACAAAAATTATAACAACAGTCTTAGGCTTTAGAATTGACTGAGGAGATGTGAGCTAGCATGGTAATCTTCTCAATGCTACCCTCAGATAGCTCCTTGCCTAATTTCTACTCTCATTCCCTAATATAATAGTGGGTTGTGGTAGTATGCTTCTCTAGTAAAAGCTTGTATAGTTTAGAGAGTAAATGGGTTGCATCCTTTCTATATAGACACATAGCTTTGAATCTGGTCAGGGAGTCGCTAGATCTTATACCCTCACGTACGGTTGTTAAAAAGGTAGTTCCCAGGGTGACATACCCCATTCTCTATGGAGTTCTGCTAAGGGTTTTAGGTTGGTATGGGTTATAAAACTAAAGCAGCAAATTTACTGAGCTGCCTCTCCAGGACCTAAACAAGGCCAAGTCTTCCCCCTGGGGCATGCACACGGGAGTATCCGTGACCGCTGGGGCCGTAGGACCCGGCTCATCACGTTAACGGTAAATGGCAGCTGACATCGGCCGTTTACCACGTGATTGCTCTGTCAAATGACCGGCGTTATGTCTGGTTCCTCTCTCCCCTCTCTGTACCGATCGGTACAGTGTGAGTGGGAAGGGGAGAGATTGGTTGCAGCGGCACTGTGGGCTAGATGTGTAGTGCCCATAGTGCTGCTCTGAGCCCATTGCAGCCACATCCATCCATACATGCTCAGCCATCCATCCCTCCATACTCATCAGTACTCATCCATGCTCAGCAATCCATCCATCCATACTCATCAGTACTCATCCATGCTCAGCAATCCATCCATCCATCCATACTCATCAGCACTCATCCATGCTCAGCCATCCATCCCTCCATACTCAGCAATACGCATCCATGCTCAGCCATCCATCCCTCCATACTCAGCAATACTCATCCATGCTCATCCATCCATACTTAGCAATACTCATTCATCCATTCATGCTTATCCATCCATCCATACTCAGCAATACTCATCCATGCTCAGCTATCCATCCATAATTGGCAATATTCCTCTATATTCTTCCATCCATTAATGCTCAGCCATCCCATCCACCCCCAGCCATACTCGGCCATACTCGGCCATACCCAGCCATACTCTGCCATACCCAGCCATACTCGGTCTTACTCGGTCATACCCAGCCATACTCTGCCATACCCAGCCATACTCGGCCATCCCCATCCACGGCTCATCCATCCCCATTCATGCTCATCCATGCCACATCAGTTCTAAACCATGCCATTACTGTGCCTCACAAAAGTGTAATAGGTAGTCAAATTAGATTAAACATTTACGTCCCTAGAACGCCCAATGGTGCTCCCTGCATGTTGGGCCTCTCTATGTGGCCAGGCTGTGAAAAAGTCTCACATATGTGGTATCGTTATACTCAGAAGGAGTAGTAGAATCTATTTTGGGATGTAATTTTTGGTGTGTACATGTTATGTGTTAGAAATATTGTATAAATGGACAACTTTGTGTAAAAAAAATCAAGATTTTTTCCCCCACAAAATTGTTATATTAGCAGGTTATTACTCACACACAGCATATGCATAGCACAAATTACACCCCAAAACACATTTTACTACTCCTAAGTATGACGATACCACATGTGTGAGACTTTTACACAGCGTGGCCACATACAGAGGCCCAACATGCAGGGAGCACCATCAGGCATCCTAGGAACATAAATTACACATATATAATTTCTTGACTACCCCTTGTATTTGTGAAGGACCTAGAGCTCCAGGACAATGGAAACGCCCCAAAAATGACCAAATTTTGAAAAGAAAACACCTCAACGTATAATCTATAAGGCATAGTGAGTCTCTTGAACATGTCATTTTTTTCTACAAGTTTTTGGAAAATGTGGAAAAAAAATGAAAATACATTCTTTGCAAAGAATTGTGGGAAAAAACACAACTTCAAAAAACTCACCGTGCCTCTTACTAAATACCTTGGAATGTTGACTTTCCAAAAAGGGGTAATTTGGGATGTATTTGTACTTTCCTGGCATGTTAGGGTCTCAATAAATGAGATAGACCGTCAGTACATCAGGTGTGATCAGTTTTCAGATATTCGCACCATAGCTTGTAGACTCTATTATAATTTTCACAAAAACCAAATAATATACACCAATTTGGGTTATTTTTTACCAAAGATATGTAGCAGTATAAATTTGGCCAAAACGTATGAAGAAAAATTACTAATTTGCTAAATTTTATAGCAGAAACTAAGAAAATTTTGTTTTTGTTTTTTACAGAATTTTCGGTCTTTTTTCTTTTATAGCACAAAAACTAAAAAACTCAGCAGTGATTAAATACCACCAAAAGAAAGCTCTATTTGTGGGGAAAAGGGGACAACGTTTTTATATAGGTACAGTATTGCATGACTGAGTAATTGTCATTCAAAATGTGAGAGCACCGAAAGCTGAAAATTGGTCTGGTTAGGAAGGGGGTTTAAGTGCCCAGTAGGTAAGTGGTTAAACAGTCAACTAGTTCTCCTGAGGAACTAGAAGTCTCTTCCACATTTTCACATCTCTTAGGTCATTGTAGACATTACAACCTGACTGTACAATCAACTTTACATTTACCAAAACTCAACTCAATTTGTTTCCAATCAGGTACGCCCTTGCATTACATAGGTGTTGTTAGAGCTAAGGCTGGCCATACACTATGCAATCTGATTGTAAAATCTCCAATAGACCAAAACTATTTAATATGGGCATGAACCTAAACAGTTAATTGCATTTGTATCATATGAGGTACTGTAGGGGGCTTGCACTGCATAGTTGATGGTAGATCTGAAGTTTCTACAAACAGACTTTATAGTGTATGATCATCTTTACTGTAAACAATATATAAATATTTTTTCCTTTTTTCTTTCCGCATATTTAAAATGCTTGATTCCAAATAAATGTGAAAATGTTCTAGTTTATAGAACTGTTTTAGAAACACTTGCATTGGCATGGCATAGCAAAACAGAATAGTAAAAGTAATTTTTCTGAAATCTCCCAAAAAAAAAAAAACCTGTATCCAATATAACTGAGCGGTAGAGAAGTAAAGGAGTTTAACAGAATACACATTTCCATTTAATTTAATCTGTGTTCATACATTTGATACAGTGATATTTATACAGATCGTCACAATAAAAATCAGACAACTACAACACTGCCCTCTAGTGAACTACCATAAATAAGAAAATATACAGAACTATATAAGTTGTTTTATTACTTGATTATTTTAAGCATGATCTTATATATATTTTATTTAAACATATTTTTGATGTTTTAGTATCAATGCTGCAAGCACAAATATTTAGCTTACTGCTAATGAACATACAAATGAGAATGTGAAAACTAATATTGTAACATTAAAGACATCACATAATATAATAATCCTATCAACAGTAAAACCAGATACAACATATAGAAGCCAAATCAATCAACCCATGACAGATATTCACAAAATATGTCATTGCCTAAATCAGTAATGGCAAACCCGTGGCACGCATGCCACTGCCGGCACGCCAAGCCCTCTCTGTAGGCACGCCAGGAAAAACAGAGAAAAGCACACACTTAAACACTGAAATTGTCTGCACCACAACGCAAACTACATCTCCCACAGGTCCCTAGGCTAGCGGCAACTTGTCTGAGAGGGTGTGACAAAGTAGAAACAGCCAGGGCTGACTTGCACATGAATCCAATCATAGACGCTGTCTCCTCCACACCGCACCCCCCATCAAACTACAGCTCCCACAAATCTCTGTGGTCAGCGGTGACGTGTCTGGGGTGGGAGTGTCTGAGATAACACGGCTCCCACTAGGATTATTTAGGGGGGATGTGCGGGTGGGAATGAGCTGCCAGATCGGGAAACACTGGAGACAGGTGAGATGTTTATATGGACAAAGAAAAATAAAACTGGGAACCACACTGTGGAATACAAAAATTACTGAGATCTCATCCACTCACTATCCAAAACGAAGTGGGGCTCAGTGGCCAAAAAGCTGCATACAAGGGAGAAGGACTGTGCCAGGGAAAGACCGGGTTTTCCCAGTGACATACAAGGGTGCGTCAGAGGGGGCGGGGTCACGTGGCGGGTGGCCGCTTCCCCTATATAAGAAATGTCAAAGCTCCAGCGTGTCATTCCGCTGGGCTGTGTCCAGCGGAGAGTGGAGCTCGCCTGCTGCCCTCTGGACGGATGGATCTTCTCATCGCTGGACCGGACCGCTGATCACTCGTCACTGAAGAGATCATCCGTCGCTAGATAGAAGACAACGTTGGAGCAGGGAGCCGCATCGAGAGTGGATTACCACCGCTGGATTTTTTTTTATTAATAAAGGAATTTTTTCTACGGTGTCTGTGTGTTTTTTTAACTATTTACCCTTCTTTCGTGAAATGGTAGAGGTACAGTGTACCTCATTACCAATTCACATGGGGGGGCAGGATCTGGGGGTCCCCTTTGTTAAAGGGGTCTTCCAGATTCTGATAAGCCCCCTGCCCGCAGACCCCCACAACCACCGGGCAAGGGTTGTGGGGATGAGGCCCTTGTCCCCATCAACATCCTCCCCATGTTGAGGGCATGTGGCCTGGTGCGGTTCAGGAGAGGGGGGGCCGCACTCTGTCCCCCCTCTTTTCTGCGGCCGGCCAGGTTAACTATTTACCCTTCTTTCGTGAAATGGTAGAGGTACAGTGTACCTCATTACCAATTCACATGGGGGGGGCAGGATCTGGGGGTCCCCTTTGTTAAAGGGGTCTTCCAGATTCTGATAAGCCCCCTGCCCGCAGACCCCCACAACCACCGGGCAAGGGTTGTGGGGATGAGGCCCTTGTCCCCATCAACATCCTCCCCATGTTGAGGGCATGTGGCCTGGTGCGGTTCAGGAGAGGGGGGGCCGCACTCTGTACCCCCTCTTTTCTGCGGCCGGCCAGGTTAACGTGCTCGGATAAGGGTCTGGTGTGGATTTTTGGGGGAACTCCACGCCATTTCTTTTTTACATTTGGGGTGGAGTTCCCCTTAAAATCCACACCAGACCTGAAGGGTCTGGTATGGATATTTGGGGGGAACCCCACGTCATTTTTTTTTAAATTGACGGTGGGGTTCACCTTAATATCCATATCAGACCTGAAGGGCCTGTTAATGGAATTTGGGGGGACCCCCACGTTTTTTTTTTTATGAATGAATCATCTCTGAATTGCCAGAGCCGACAATTCATTATTGCTGCAAGTCCGGTTTTAAATTTTGTGCAGGGACAGTTCTATGTACGGGAAACATGCGTTTTTTCACATGCTGACTTTACACCCTCCCTAGGTACGAAATTGAAAGTAATATTATCACACGGCCATTTTTAAAACTTTTTTTTGCATTGATACATGTTTCCTGGGACAGGACCCAGGTCCCCAAACACTTTTTAGGACAATAACTTGTATATTAGCCATTAAAATGAACACTTTATATTTCAAATGTTCGAGTCCCATAGACTTTAACGGGGTTCTAAAGTTCACACGAACATTTGGTGTGTTCGCAAGTTCTGATGCAAACCGAACAGGGGGGTGTTCGGCTCATCCTTACTCCTGATCCCTGAATTCTGAGCGAAAAACACTCCTGATCCCTGCATTCTAAGCGGAACACATTCCTTTAAAAAAAAAAAAAAAACGTTTTTTCTGGGCAGAATCGTACGTTTTTGGTCCCTTAGGGCTCATTCAGAGGGATGATCAGTCCCATCCTCTGTACAGGGCCGCTGGTAGGTATAATTCTGTGTTGGCACTTTTAAATAAATACGTTGATTTTGCGTTGCGGTTTGGGCCCTTGTGCTCAAAAAGATTTGCTGGCCTAAATGATCCTACTGTTAAACAGCAGCAGCCTCCAATACCCAAATAGGGCTTGTTTACACTAAGGCCTTGTACACACGATCAGTCCAAACTGATGAAAACGGACTGAAGTTCAGTTTCATCGGTTCAGACTGATGGTCTGATGTGCATACACACCATCAGTTCAAAAACCGATCGAGTCCAACGCGGTGACTTAAAACACAACGACGTGCAGAGAAAAATGAAGTTCAATGCTTCCAAGCATGCGTCGACTTGATTCTGAGCATGCGCGGGTCTGGAACCGATGCTTTTGTGTACTAACTAGGGTTGTCCTGATACCACTTTTTTAAGACCGAGTACAAGTACCGATACTTTTTTTCAAGTACTCGCCGATACCGATTACCGATACTTTTTTTCTAATGTCATGTGACAGTGGCACATATGTCAGTATTTTATTTTTTTTACAATTTTTTGTTATGTTTTTTTACGATGCTTTCTTCTTTTTTTTAGGGGGGGAGTATGTTTTTATTTTTATTATTTTTTACAATTCATTTATTTTATATTTATTGCAATTTGTTTTTATTTTTTTAGCACTCTGGGGGGCTTGAGTGAGATGTCAGGGGTCTTAACAGACCCCTGACATCTCACCTTTGAGACAGAGAAAGGGACTAAGGACACAGATTCCCCAGTCCCTTTCTCTGCAGTCTCAGCTAAAATGAATAGACAGGAGACAGAGGCTCCTCTCCATTCATAAACTGAAGCATTGTAATCACAGGTTACGATGTTTCAGTTATATGAATGGACAGAGTCAGTGATCACTGACTCTGTTCATTCAGAACAGGTACCTCCGCTCTCCATCCTGACGAGGACAGAGGGAGTGGAGGAGGACATAGAGGGTAAACAGAGCGCAGATGGGGACAGCAGCAGGAGGGGGGACACGGGACACGCAGCATGGAGCGCCGACAGCATATCACTCGGGGGGACAGAAGCAGGAGGGGGGACACGGGACACGCAGCATGGAGCGCCGACAGCACATCACTCTGGGGGACAGCAGCAGGAGGGGGGACACGCAGCATGGAGCGCCGACAGCACATCACTCGGGGGGACAGCAGCAGGAGGGGGGACACGGGACACGCAGCATGAAGCACCGACAGCACATCACTCGGGGGGACAGCAGCATGAGGGGGGACATGCAGCATGGAGCGCCGACAGCACATCACTCGGGGGGACAGCAGCAGGAGGGGGGACACGCAGCATGGAGCGCCGACAGCACATCACTCGGGGGGAGAGCAGCAGGAGGGGGGACACGGGACACGCAGTATGGATCGCCGACAGCACATCACTCGGGGGGAGAGCAGCAGCACGGAGGACACAGAGCACGGAAGATACAGACCACGGAGGACACAGGCATCGGGACACAGAGCATTGGTGAGGACAGCAGGATCACGGAGAGGGACACTGAGCGCGGACAGCAGCATCACGGAAGGGGACACACACGGAGGGGGAGAGCAGCATACACCCGCCCTCTCCGCTCGCAAACTCTGCCTGCCCTCTCTGCTCAAAACCTCCGCCCGCTGACCAAGTATCGGGTCAGACATCGGGAGCATTTGTGCGAGTACAAGTTCTCGCACAAATGCTCTGTATCGGTCCCGATACCGATACTAGTATCGGTCCCGATACCGATACTAGTATCGGTATCGGGACAACCCGATTTCCCGGTTTCAGGGGACAGTCCCCAGATTGAGGACACTGTCCCCGGACCAAGTCTGTCCCCGGTTTTGTCCCCAGATTGGATTTGAACAGGGGCTGAGGCAATTTCAAAGACAGTCAGTGCAGAATAAAATAAAAAAATCTGAATTACACCCCCCCCCCCCACTCCGCTGCTCCTACTACATTAGGGGGGTGTATTTTTCCATTATCTGTGCCCCTTTCTGATGATCATGTGCTGGTCCGAGTGGAGGGAATATTTCTTCAGTTTCGGGTGCCCATTCAGCTCCCCTCTCATGTTCTTCTGCCTTGGCTCAAGTCCCGGCCAGCCGCCTGTTTTATCTCCTTGCCTTCACTGGTGGAGTGATCTTCCTCCCAGTAGTAGCCATGAGAGTGAGACTTAACAGGCTGTGAGGTGGGAGGAGGCAGTGACAGGCAGAGAGTTGCTAATTGCCGCCATTACTAGTAAAAAAAAAAATGTCCCCGGGTTTCATTTTAAAAATCTGGTCACCTTACCCTAGTACTAACCATCGGTTTTGACCGATCGGTTAGGCGTCCATCGGTCCGATTTTAAAGCAAGTTCTAAAACTTTGGACTGAAGGACAAAAGACTGATGGGGCGTACACACGGTCGGTTTGGACCGATGAAACTGAACTTCAGTCAGTTTTCATCGGTTTGGACTGATCGTGTGTACAGGGCCTAACAGACTGCTACTCTTTTGAAAAGTGATTCAAATTCAGATTGCTTTTCAGAAGCCTTTGACAGGTGGTGATAAGATAATATGTTGCCGCCTGACCGCTTCTTTTAACCCCCTAAATGCTGCAGTACTGTGCATTGCACACAGTTGCAGGGTGGTTGCAGTGTGCCCTCATTCACTTAAACGGGATCGGGTTTATAACACCTGTGTCAGCCACTAAGGAAGGATGTGTGGCTGTGGTATCTGTACACCCCTGGGCGATGCCATAGCACATGGGTCTTCAAACTACGGCCCTCCAGTTGTTCAGGAACTACAATTCCCATCATGCCTAGTCATGTCTGTGAATGTCAGTGTGTTACAATGCCTCATGGGATGTGTAGTTCTACAACAGCTGGAGGGCCATAGTTTGAGGATCCCTTGCCATTGCAGGTTAAACTGATTGCAAACAATTACCTTGCAAAACAACCCATTCAGTTTAAAATAAAAATGGAAGGCAAAACATTTGTGTATAGAAGTGAAAAAAACATTATAAATACAGCCCCCCCCCCCTTTTTTAAAAGCGATCACATTCCCTCTGTTCTCGGCTATATAGGAGCTGGGGGGGGGAGAAGCAACAGCAAACTGATCTTCCCAGTAAAAGACTGTACACAAGGGGGTGGGGGGTTTTCAGGACAAGTCTCATCATTGGAGGAGAGCAGACGGAGTTCCCAGCATAACTAGAGAACTGACCATGCTGTGCTCTCATGTCTAGTGTGGTAAGTTTTCAATAGGAATGCAGAGGGACTGGCAGGAACACCTGGACTTTCACACAAGTACATGGTACAGCAGGCACATAAAGGATATGTAAACCCAACATTTCATATTCCTGTTAAGGAGAGGCTGAGGGGGTGGTAAAAACGCACACCTTAAATAACAGGCATCTCTAAAAGGCAAATCTCAAGCACTTCCTGATCATGCTGAAACTTGCCTGCCTCATGCACATTCCTATTGGCCAGTGAAGCAGCCAACATTATTGACATGCCAGTAAGAAAGTGTGAAGACAGCAGGTAGCTATAAGCTCCAACAATGCCCAGAAGAGCTTTTCCGGTCAGAACAATCCAGGATTCAGTCATAATCGCAGGGTTGTAGTGGCAGCTAACTTCTGAGTGTTTTATTTATTGTACTTTGTTTTTGTACTCTCTTTCTTGTTGGGAATTCGCTCTCACTTCTGGTTGTGTTACCCAACCAGGAATTGAGGAGAATCACTCCATAGGGGACACAAAAAAAAGAAAAAAAATACGCTGTTTTAGGATCCATGCACACAGATGGTTTGTGGCAAAAATACTGTATGTTCTAGTGTAGCAAAGTCTTTTATCTCTTCCAGTCTAATGAGAACCTTTGAGGCCACAGACTGCCGACATCCTTCAATATGTAATGGGTTGTGAGGCATAGTGGGTGCAACGATGGTGAAATTCATTGGGCACCAGACACTTCTTGGATGCAAAAGAGGTTTTATTTCTTTTAAGAGTGTTTTTTATATTTTGCAAGGGAAATTGGGTTAGGGCCACGACACTCTTAAGTAGTTGCAATTTCAAGTGACAGACCCAGAGACTTCAATAGGAGGACAGCCGTGCAAGGAAAGGCCCCAGCAAGGTGCCACTTCTGCATGTGCAGGTTTGCTGTCTCCTATGACAACAGTATCTAAAGCCCTGTACACACTATCGGTTTGTCCGATGAAAACAGACCGATGGACTGTTTTAATCAGACAAACCGATCGCGTGTGATCCCCCTCGGTTTGTTTTCCATCGGTAAAAAAAAATAGAACATGTTTTAAATTTTTCCTATGGATAAAAAAACGACTGTCTGTGTGGAAGTCCATCGGTCAAAAATCCACGCATGCTCAGAATCAAGTCGACGCATGCTCGGAAGCATTGAACTTCATTTTTCTCAGCACGTCGTAGTGTTTTACATCACCGCGTTTTGGACACAGTCGGATTTTTGACTGATGGTGTGTAGGCAAGACTGAGGAAAGTCAGCTTCATCGGATATCTGACGAAAAAATCCATCGGATTAGATTCCATCAGATATCCAATCGTGTGTACAAGGCTTTACAGTTCCTAACACAAACTTCAACGGTTCTCTCAGCTTCACTACAATGTCCACTTGTAGCTCTTCAGGCCCTTGAGCTCCTGGTCTCTCACTGGACTCTTTGATTCACTGACTGAATCCCGTGAGCTTTTGCGGTAGTATCTCCCTCAAGCATTAGCTACGCTTCCCTGCTGGGTCCCTAGCTTGCCACTCCAGATACCATTTAAGCTTCACCCCTGCTAACCGGCTTGGTCCCTGGCTTGACACACAAGGCTGCTCTGCAAGCGTCACCTCCGCTGGTTGGGTCCCTGACTTGATCACCACCTGAAGTTTCCTGATTCTCCACCTGTGATCCTGGTAAAAGTGGTTGGTCTCTTTGTGGCGACAGCTTCCCTTCTACCTCCGACCACTGACAGTTTCTCCGGCCGACAGAACCGTCAGTTTTGATTAGACTGCAAACTGCAGTCCCAACCCTGCGCTGCCCTCTTACTTCTAGATAGGCCCTCACACAGCCTGGCAGCCAGATGCCCCAGGGATAGACCCAATCTCCGGCCTAGCAGCCCAGGGCAGACAACACATGTCCACCCAGACAGCGGTCCGGGTGGCACAAAACGTAGATCACCTGACTCCACCCAAATATATAGGTTCTCCCAGCAGGCCAAGGGTTTCAAGAAATCTCCTGCCTATTAGCTGAGATATCCCACATACCAATAAATAACTTGACCTTCTCACATCTAATGCCACCATGTGCCCGGCCACCTAGTGGCAGAAGAGAAAAGTACAAAAAGGCCAAACTTAGGAAGAAATCAATGAATCTCTAATAACTATCTGCTAAAAAATAGCTTCAGTGAGATCAACAAGGCGGTAGAACTGGTACTGTGTTTTATCAGTATCTTCATCAAAATAAATGTCTGCCATGGCTAATTGTTTGATTGTTGATATGTCTGTATTTTCATCAATCAGTAATGAAAAGTGGCAACAGGAAAGTTTTTGGGACAACAGTTCTTTATTGCACTTGTCAATGATGTTTTTGAGTAACATGGAGCCTTTGGTATGCTTACAACAAAGGGAACTTGCTATTTTGGAGTCTGGAAGCCAGCCAGCCATCCATATGTAGCGCTCGTCCCCGCAGGAGCCGCTGGATAGAATAGGGATGGCGTGTTACCTCTGTGAGCGTCTAGGGGTATGATGATGATGAGGTGATGAGAGCAATAACAGAATGTCCAAGCAGCAAGTGTATTTTCTTGTGCTTTATTTCACCCAACACGGCAAAACAGTAAACTTGAGGTAGATAGGAAAAGATGGGTGAAAAGGAGGAGAGTAGCAGATTCAGGCTTGAACAATACAGAAGCAGTCTTGCTTCTAGCGGCACTTTCCTTTACGTCGCCACTCCAGTCAGAGTGGGTATAGTGTACCTGGACAGGCCTCTCACACCGACCTGGCAGCCAGGGTATCACTCGGAAACTTGAGGAGAAAATAAGTCTCTGCCACAGACTTAGTAGAAATAAAGGTCAGAACGGGACCTCTGCCACAGGCCCCCTTCTCCAGAATGTAGATCGTGAGGTAAATCCTCCTTAGTAAATTTAGTGCCTGGATCTCCCTCAGGTAGCTCTCAAATGGTCACCGACTGACAGGTTGCCAACGGACAAACTCTCAATGTCCGGTCACCTTGATACCCGGTGGATTGTCGAGGCCCTGTTGGATTGCCTGCCTCCGGGCTCTCCTCAGACTGACTCCCCATCGAACAGCACAACTCGCTTGGGCTCTTCTCTCAAAGTTTGGGGGACCCAGTAGATCACTGGGGCCCCGCCATAGCTTCAGTTTCTCCGGGCCAGCATGGTCTCGGAACCAAGAACACCGCGTTGCACACGCACCCCGGCCTGGAACGCCATATCGCCGGGGGCCGTGATGTGCGCACACCCTGAAGGTGGGTGCCGCACCCGAAACAAGAACCCCGTCAACAGGCGTCTGCCTCAGAAATACCCTCCCCAGCATGCCCCGCGAGGGAAAAGCCCCTCTGATTGGCTACTGTAGAGAGGCACCCCTGCCCGGACCCCTCTGGCGCCATCTGTCACCCCAAGGTGGAAAGGCACCTCTGGAACACATAATGAAACCACAGCGCAGCCCAGCCTGGCAGAGACCCAATTTACACAAATTAACCGGATGAGAGCCAAGTAACTCTCTCATCCCCCTCTAAATTTAAGATAGTACCTGGACTGAAAGTACACAGGCGCTACACATACTATTAGGCTTCATTTCCACTGGCGTTTTTTTGTGAGCTGGAGCTCAAAAATGCAGCGGTAGCGTTTCTGAGCGTTTTTGCGAGTTTTTGAGCGTTTTTTAATGTCTGGCTTTTTTACAGCTCTATTGCTGGAGCCACAGAACGCCCTGGTCCCGCGTTTTTTTTACAGCTCAAAAACGCCTATGCCATTTGCAGCTTAAAAACGCCTATGTGGGCATGATGCCATAGAATAACATGGACAGGCGTTTTTAAGCTGTAAAAAACGCTCAGAAAAACGCCAGTGGAAATGAAGCCTAAGTAAGATCATCTAACAAACATAGTGGCAATTTTATTTATTTTTTGCCAATAAAATGAACTATTTTCAACTCGGTTAAACAAGTATTTATTTTATGAGCCAACACTTCTGATTCTGTGCTTTGTTTAGCAAATGTAACAATACTAGAGTTGGTTTGCCTGGATGCAGCAATAGACTTCTGTGTATAACTTGCAGCATGACTACGAACATCACGAAAGCCACCATGTTCTATGCTGAACAACTGTTTGCACCACAGACACTTTGAATTTTGTTTTGAATCATCATCTGCTGATAACAAGTATTTGAACTGCAGATCTGGTACAGTAGGTGAACCCGATTTTGTGTCAATCTCGCTCTCTTTCTCGGCGAGATTCAGCACCTACGAGCCCCATCGCGGGAGCCAGCGCCGAGCTGGCTTGCCGCGATGGAGACAGAGCCGTCATAGAAGCGACGGGAGATCCGACTTGGATTCCCGCCAATTCTACACGTGTGCGGCGTTTGTTATGAATCCTGAGGGGGAAGTCCCCGCCGGATTTTAAATAAAAATCCGGCATGGGTTCCCCCTCAGGAGCATACCGGGCCCTTAGGTCTGTTATGGGTTGTAAGGAGAGCCCCCCTACGCCGAAAAAAAACGGCGTAGGGGGTCCCCCTACAATCCATACCAGACCCGTATCCAAAGCACGCTACCCGGCCAGCCAGGAAGGGAGTGGGGACGAGCGAGCGCCCCCCCCCCCCTCCTGAGCCGTACCAGGCTGCATGCCCTCAACATGGGGGGGTTGGGTGCTCTGGGGCAGGGGGGCGCACTGCGGCCCCCCCACCTCAGAGCACCCTGTCCCCATGTTGATGAGGACAGGGCCCCTTCCCGACAACCCTGGCCGTTGGTTGTCGGGGTATGCGGGCGGGAGGCTTATCGGAATCTGGGAGCCCCCTTTAATAAGGGGGCCCCCAGATACCGGCCCCCCACCCTAAGTGAATGAGTATGGGGTACATCGTACCCCTACCCATTCACCTGCAAGAAAAGTGGTAAAAACACAAATAAACCACACAGGGTATTAAAATATTTTATTAGTCTGCTCCGGAGGCCCCCCTGTCTTCTTTATTAGCTCTTTTACCAGGGGGAGCTTCTTCTTTGACGTCTTCGGGTGGGTGGGGGCCGCCGTCTGGTTCTCTTCCACCGCCGGGGGGTCGCTTTTAAAAAAGCCCCCACCCCCCGGCGGGTTTCCTCCGGCGTCTTCGGCGGGGGGGGCTTCTTCTTCCGCTATCCCGACGGGTCTTCTCCGCTCTCCGGGGGTCTCCTTCTATGTTCGCCGCTCTCCGCTGTTGACGCGGTGCACCCCGGTTCTTCGTCTCGCTGTCCGGTGCCTTCTTCCGTGCTGTACGTCTTCTTCTCCTTCCGTGCTGTGAGTTCTTCTTCCGCGCTGTGACGTCATGTTCTTCACTTCTCTTCTTCTCCCGATGTTGACACGCCGGTTCTTCTCGCTGAAATGACGGATGCACGCCTTGCATCGGACCTATATAGGCCTCACAGTCCCATCATGCTCTGTACCTACCCATGTGATACCTACCTACTATTGATTACCCCCTGGGGCTTCTGTCTCAATACACAAGTCTTTCTATCCAAGCTATTGGACCAATCCCTGTTGACTATTTCAAGTCCTCATTTGCATGGTCAAGGAGGACCTGAGTGAAGACTGCATACTTTACAATTGACCAATAGGAAAGCGGTTGTTGGGAGTGGGATGTTCCAAATTCTGTATAAAAGTGTGCTGTGTACTTGAAAATAAAGAGTCCTGTTTGAACTTACATACAGCCTGCCTGGTGTTTGTTCTTAATGGGTCTGAACGGCACATAGCTGTAGTTCGGACCCCGGAACCTTGGATGACTGGACCATCAGACGCTGCAATCTGCAAACTCCAAACCACCACCATGAATGACCAGCTATGCAGCCTGGAGGAGAACCATGCTAAAAGACTTGCTTGAGAGCCGTGGAGGGACCGGTGGGAAGAACAAGAGATGGATCAGAGGGATGGTGATGCAGGACCCCGGTCAGTTGAAGACTTGTTCCAGCAGCGAGTTCAACAACGGTTGGCATTATATGGTGCTAACCCATCAGAGACGGCCATACAGAATACCATTAGAGACCTCCAGCTGCAGGAACAGAGAGAACGAGAGTGGCAACAGAGAGCACGAGAGCGGCAACAGAGAGAACGAGAACGGCAACAGAGAGAACGAGAGCGGCAACATGAGCTGGAAATCGCCTACAAACAGCTGCTAGACTCCGCTCAGCAGCAGGATGGGGCTCCCTTTGCCTGGGACTATGAGGAAATATCAGCTGACAACGCTGAAATCCTGGCTGATAAATCAGCAGTGGAAAATCGGGAGCTTGCCATTCCCAAAGCAGAAGTGCTGGCAACAGGGCAGAGTGCTAGCAATCTCTGCCCAGCACCGGAACCAACTGTGGAGTTCCAGGGAGCCGGGGGAGTTGGCCCCCCTCCCCAGCAACAAGCTGAGGTAGTAAAGCTGTTACTCCCAGCTGAATCACTGGCAGCAGGGCAGGATGCTACTGGCTGCTGCACACGACTACAGCTTGAGCGGATATTGGTGGATGGGACTGTGGTCTCCACTCACAGCAACCCAGTGGAAGAGCTGGCAACAGAGCAGAGTGCCCCGGGCCTCTGCTCTCAACTAACAGAAGAGGGGGTTCCTGTGGTAGTGGATGGGACTCAGATCTCCACTGACACAACCCCAGAAAATGGTGCGGCACTGAGACAGGAGGATGTTGGCTTTGCTTTGCAAGCACCGGGGGATTTTCACCTAGCATCAGTGGATGGGACTTCAGTCTCCACTGGTATACCCCAGGAATGGTGGCCAGTTGGCCCAGATCCCCAACAGCATGATGAACTGAGCCCAGCCACCCTGTCTTCTCTCCAGCGGCTGAAAGGACTCCAGGGAGAAGGGCCAGTCCAGGCCTCTCCCCAGCGGCAGGCGTGTTCTCTGAGAGAGGCAGAGATTGGCTGGGTGAGTAATGCTCTCTTTGGGACAAGGTATCTGGGGTACTGGGTGGGTACCGGAATTGGGGTCTCTCCCAGTGTTAGTCTCCTGCCAAAGGGGGAGATGTGTGACAGACCTAGCCGGGACAGGGGCTTTTGGAGAGGACTGAATGCGAGCCTCTTGCCATCCGATTATGGGCCAGGACCTCAAAACAGGAAGGCAGATGGGTCATCCCAGCAGACAGTCCTGGAACTTTAAGACTACTTTTCCAACATCCTCGAGTTGACCCGTTTGGGTCCCACTGCGGCTGTTGGACTGTTTCCCAGGGGAAGTAATGTCATGGATCTTGAGATATTAAAGTGTTTCTACTTGACATCTGTTACACAGGAGAGGGACATTCAATGCAAGAACACCGGCTTTTGAAATGCTAAGTGGAACCAGCTTGTGAAATACCTTTTATTGTGTTCTGCAGGTTAAGAGCGGGTGTCGGAGCCAGTCCGTCTGGCTAGAATTGGGATTGAAGGTTAATTGAATTTATTATGTATGTTTGAAGATGTATGTGTTTACGCTAAGGGACTTTGTATTGTTCTAAAGGTCAGAAGCCTGTCAGCTGTATTGAATTAGCATTCTATTGTCTAAAGCAATGTAACCTCTCAGAGGTAGTAATTAAGTATACCGGGTTATTGTGTACATTGATTACCCCCTGGGGCTTCTGTCTCAATACACAAGTCTTTCTATCCAAGCTATTGGACCAATCCCTGTTGACTATTTCAAGTCCTCATTTGCATGGTCAAGGAGGACCTGAGTGAAGACTGCATACTTTACAATTGACCAATAGGAAAGCGGTTGTTGGGAGTGGGATGTTCCAAATTCTGTATAAAAGTGTGCTGTGTACTTGAAAATAAAGAGTCCTGTTTGAACTTACATACAGCCTGCCTGGTGTTTGTTCTTAATGGGTCTGAACGGCACATAGCTGTAGTTCGGACCCCGGAACCTTGGATGACTGGACCATCAGACGCTGCAATCTGCAAGCTGACTCACTGGTAGCAGAGGAGTGTCGGGAGAGCAGGACCTGGGCGAGCAAGGGGTCTCGCCACAACCCCTAAGTAAAAATGTCCAAATTGGGAAAAAAGTATCAATATTTTGTGTGACCACCATTATTTCAAGAACTGTCTTAAACCTCTTGGGCATGAAGTTCACCAGAGCTTCACAGGTTGCCACTGGAGTCCTCTTCGACCATGACGACATCACAGAGCTGGTGAATTTTAGAGACCTTGCGCTCCTCCACCTTCTGTTTGAGGATGCCCCACAGATGCTCAATAAGGTTTAGGTCTGGAGACATGCTTGGCCAGTCCATCACCTTTACCCTCAGCTTCTTTAGCAAGGCAGTGGTCATCTTGGAGGTGTGTTTGGGGTCATTATCATATTGAAATACTGCCCTGCGTCCCAGTCTCCAAAGGGCCGAGGGGATCATGCTCTGCTTCAATATGTCAGAGTACATGTTGGCATTCATGGTTCCCTCAATGAACTGTAGCTCCCCAGTGCCGGCAGCACTCATGTACCCCCAGACCATGACACTCCCACCACCATGCTTGACTGTAGGCAAGACGCACTTGTCTTTGTACTCCTCACCTGGTTGCCACCACATACGCTTGACACCATCTGAATCTAATGAGCTCATCTTGGTCTCATTAGACCACAGGACATGGTTCCAGCAATCCATGTCCTTAGTCTGCTTGTCGTCAGCAAACTGTTTGCAGGCTTTCTTGTGCATCATCTTTAGAAGAGGGTTCCTTCTGGGACAATAGCCATGCAGACCAATTTGATGCAGTGTGCAGCGTTTGGTCTGAGTACTGACAGGCTGGACAGGCCCGCAACCACCTGCTCTGGGATGGTGGGTTGGCATAAGCCGATGCTTCATGTACAGTATAGTGCCAACTCTTGTCACAGGTGGAGTGATACCAAATACTCTCTGCCTGGGACAGCAACAGCTGGTGATACCTAGATGGAAGACTGTTATTAACCACTTAAGCCCCGTACCTTTAGGCAGCTAAATGCCCAGGCCAGGTTTTGCGATTCGGCACTGCGTCGCTTTAACAGATAATTGCGCGGTCGTGCAACGTGGCTCCCAAACAAAATTGGTGTCCTTTTTTACCCACAAATAGAGCTTTCTTTTGGTGGTATTTGATCACCTCTGCGGTTTTTATTTTTTGCGCTATAAACAAAAATAGAGCGACAATTTTGAAAAAAAATCAATATTTTTTACTTTTTGCTATAATAAATATCCCCCAAAAGCATATATAAAAAATGTTTTTCCTCAGTTTAGGGCGATACGTATTCTTCTACCTATTTTTGGTAAAAAAAATCGCAATAAGCGTTTATCGATTGGTTTGCGCAAAATTTATAGCGTTTACAAAATAGGGGATAGTTTTATTGCATTTTTATTAATTATTTTTTTTTACTACTATTGGCGGCGATCAGCGATTTTTTTCGTGACTGCGACATTATGGCGGACACTTCGGACAATTTTGACACATTTTTGGGACCATTGTCATTTTCACAGCAAAAAATGCATTTAAATTGCATTGTTTATTGTGAAAATGACAGTTGCAGTTTGGGAGTTAACCACAGGGGGCGCTGTAGGAGTTAGGGTTCACCTAGTGTGTGTTTACAACTGTAGGGGGGTGTGGCTGTAGGACTGATGTCATCGATCGAGTCTTCCTTATAAAAAGGATCACTCGATCGATACGCCGCCACAGTGAAGCACGGCGAGCTCTCTCTTTCAGAGTCCCTTTCCAATTCAAATTCTGAGTTGGACGTCAATTATGAGCCCGCCCTCAGTAGCGGAACACTGAGTGACTCAGAGGAGGAAGATAGCCGGCCGGCTAAACGAAGGCGTTCTAGTGAGGATGCAGTGCCATCCACCAGCACCGCAGTGCCATCCGCCAGCACTGCAGGGCCATCCGCCAGCACTGCAGGGCCATCCGCCAGCACTGCAGGGCC
Source organism: Rana temporaria (assembly GCF_905171775.1). Lineage (NCBI taxonomy): Eukaryota > Metazoa > Chordata > Amphibia > Anura > Ranidae > Rana > Rana temporaria. The sequence goes on along the minus strand of NC_053491.1, from coordinate 207,789,792 downwards.
ATCCGCCAGCACCACAGGGCCATCCGCCAGCACCACAGGGCCATCCGCCAGCACCGCAGTGCCTCTGCAACAAACTTCCAGGACCCATGCCAGCCTTCCCTATGCCCTTCAGAACCCCTTGTGGCTTCCTCCTACTTCAGGAGAAGCCAACATTCCCCCTTTCACGGCCCAGCCAGGAATCCAAGTGAACACGGAGAATTTCACCCCAATTGATTATTTCAATCTAATGTTCACAGAGGACATGCTATCCGGAATTGTGGCCCAGTGCAATCTATTTGCACAGCAATTTATTGCAAATAATCCCACGTCCTACCATGCCCGTCCCTTCCAGTGGAGAGACCTTACGGTGGAGGAGTTGAAAACTTTTTTAGGCCTCACATTGTGTATGGGACTCAACCCAAAAAACGCTTCCCATTCCTTTTGGTCCAAAAATCCCATTTACCACATGCCCATCTTCTCCAGCATAATGCCCAGAGCCCGATACTTCGCCATCATGAGATTCCTACATTTTAACAACAATGCCCAGTGCCACCCCCGAAATCACCCAGATCATGACAGGCTCTTCAAAATCCGGCCCTTACTCAATTATTTTTCTGAGAAGTTCCCCCAATTGTATACCCCGGACCAACACATCTGTGTGGATGAGTCCCTTATCAAATTTAGTGGCAGACTACAAATAAAACAATTCATCCCCAGCAAAAGAGCCCGCTATGGTGTGAAGGTGTACAAATTGTGTGACCGAGTCACAGGATACCTGTATGCCTTCAGAGTATACGAAGGCAAGGACACCCAGCTCAATCCCCCTAATTGCCCAGACCACTTGGGATCAAGTGGCAAAATTGTTTGGGAACTAATCAACCCCCTATTAGAAAAAGGATACCATCTATACGTAGATAATTTCTACACCTCGCTTCCCCTGTTCCACAACCTGCACCGGAAGCAGACGCCAGCATGTGGCACCATTAGAAACAACAGGAAAGGCTTTCCTCAAAGCCTGGTAAACAAAAAGTTGAAAAAAGGAGAATCAGCAAGTCTGAGAAACAATGCGGTTCTGGCGGTGAAGTGGAAGGACAGAAGGGATGTCTATATGCTATCTACTATACACAATGACACCATTGTTGAAACCCGCGGAAGGCGTGGCACCACCATCCGAAAGCCCACTTGCATCCAGGACTATAATTTGTTTATGGGGGGGGGTCGACTTCAATGACCAGATGCTTGAACCCTATCTTGCTACAAGAAGAACGTACCATTGGTACAAAAAAGTTGCCATTTATTTTTTTCAATTGGCCATATACAATTCTTATGTAATTTACAGCAACTTCACCCAAAACCCCAAACGCTTCCTTCGCTACCAAGAGGACCTTATCACTGCCCTTATTTTCCCGAACGATGCACCCCAAACCATCCGATCTGATGTATTAAGTCATCTCGGCGAGCGTCATTTTCCCGATAAAATCCCTCCCACAGAAACAGGCCGACGACGTAAAAAAAAATGCAAGGTATGCACCAGTCAAGGAGTCAGACGAGACACAGCTTACCATTGTGCTGATTGTCCTTCCAAACCAGGCCTCTGTATAACTGAATGTTTTCGTCGTTACCACACCAAACTAAATTATTAATCCTCCATTCCTGCCTTCACACACCTTCACACCCCTTATGCCACTGCCTGCTCTGTAACTGACCCTGGCTTGTTTTTTTACCTAGATTCTGCCTAACGATTTTGTAATGCCTCTGCCTGATCTGGAACTGACCCTGGACTGTTTTTTCGACCATTCTTCTGCCTAACGATTCTGTACTGCCTCTGCCTGATCTGGAACTGACCTCGGACTGTTTGACCATGTTTTTGCCTGCCTCATGGACTGATCTTGTACCCTGCTACTGGACTAGTGGGAACACAGGGGTCTCACATATGTGAGGGGCTCCAGAAAAGTTTTTCTGGATGAAGAAAACATTTTTTTGTTTTCTCATCCTAGATTAGGGTCTGGTTGCCCGGAGGCTTCAAAGAGATTTGGGTGGGAGAAGCCTCTACCCCTGTCCCCATTCTGTCCTGAATGAGGCCCTACTTCTGCCTGCTGCCTGTAGGACCTATGCCATCATGCCTCTGCCTGTTGCATGAACTGACCACCTGCACTAACACTGACGGGATAGTATCCCTGCCTGGACGTTGCTGACCAAGTCCCTGCCTGCTGCCTGGACCAGTGCTATCCTGCTGTGTAGAACTGCGCTACTATTACAGGTAATCTTTTGTTTACGTTTTGTTCAGCATAATGTATTTTAGGGTGTAATTCTTGGTATGTGCATGCTATGTGTCTCTGGAACACCTGACGGTGTTCCTTGCATGTTGGATCTCTGTATGTGGTCAGGCTGTGTAGAAGTCTCACACATGTGGTATCGTTGTACTCAGGAGGAGTAGCAGAATTTATTTTGGGGTTTAATTTTTGCTATGTACATGCTATGTGTTGGAAATATCTTATCAATGGACAACTTTGTGTAAAAAAAATGCGTTTTCATTTTTTTTCCCACATGTTCCAAAAACTTCTGGAAAAAAATGAATCGTTCAAAAGACTCATTATGCCTCATAGATTATACGTTGGGGTGTTAGCTTTTCAAAATGGGGTCATTTTATGGGTAATTCCATTGTCCTGGTGTTCCAGGGCCTTCAAAAGTGTAATAGGTAGTCAACTAGTTAGATGTGCAATTTATGCTCCTAAAACCCCTGATGGCGCTTCCTGCATGTTGGGCCTCTGTATGTGGCCAGGCAGTAAAAAAGTCTCACACATGGGGTATCGTTTTACTCAGGAGGAGCAGCAGAATGTATTTTGGGGTGTCATTTTTGCTATGTACATGCTATGTGTTGGAAATATCTTATCAATGGACAACTTTGTGTAAAAAAATGCGTTTTAATTTTTTTCCCCACATGTTCCAAAAACTTCTGGAAAAAATGAACCGTTCAAAAGACTCATTATGCCTCATAGATTATACGTTGGGGTGTTAGCTTTTCAAAATGGGGTCATTTTGTGGGTAATTCCATTGTCCTGGTGTTCCAGGGCCTTCAAAAGTGTAATAGGTAGTCAACTAGTTAGATGTGCAATTTATGCTCCTAAAACCCCTGATGGCGCTCCCTGCATTTTGGGCCTCTGTATGTGGCCAGGCAGTAAAAAAGTCTCACATATGGGGTATCGTTCTACTCAGAAGGAGTAGCAGAATGTATTTTGGGGTGTCATTTTTGCTATGTACATGCTATGTGAGAGAAATAAGCTAATACAATGACAATTTTGAGAAAATTTTGAAATAAAAAAAAAAATCTTAATTTTGCAAAGTATTGTGGGAAAAAAATACAACTTCAAATAACTCACCATGCCTCTTAATAAATACCTTGGAATGTCTACTTTCCAAAAAGGGGTTATTTGGGGGGTATTTGTACTTTCCTGGCTTGTTAGGGTCTCAAGAAATGAGATAGGCCTTCAGTACATCAGGTGTGATCAGATGTGATAATTTTTTATGATTTGCACTATAGCTTGTAGACTCTAAAACTTTCACACAGACCAAATAATTTCCAAAAAATGTGGGTTATTTTTATCAAAGACATGTAGCAGTATAAATTGTGGCCAAAATTTATGAAGAAATATTAATAATTTGCAAAATTTTATCACAGAAACTAAGAAAAAAAAATTTTTTTTCAAAATTTTCGGTCTTTTTTCATTAATAGCGCAAAAAATAAAAAACCCAGAGGTGATCAAATACCACCAAAAGAAAGCTCTATTTGTATGAAAAAAAGGACAAAAAAATCATTTGGGTACAGTGTTGCATGACTGAGTAATTGTCATTCAAAATGTGAGAGTGCTGAAAGCTGAAAATTGCTCTGGGCAGGAGGGGTGTTTAAGTGCCCAGTATGGAAGTGGTTAAAGCGGTGGTTCCACGGTATATCTTTTTTTTTTTTTCTGTAATCCCCAGGTCTTACCTTAACTCCCGCACTAATAGGATGTCCCAGCCGTTCAGCCATCCGATGCGCTGTATTTAGTAAAATTATATTTTAGATTTTTTATAGATGGACGTTTCCATCTTACCTGAGGGCATTGTGAAGCCGACAGGGTCTTCTTCCGGGATCGGGCGAATGCTGGCCTCCCAGCATTCACCGCTCGATCCCGCGCATGTGCAGTGTTGACGGCGAGCGTCGCCGTCAACACTACATGGTTGCCATAACAACGGCCGGCGTGAGAAATTCACGCCCCGTTGTTTAGACTATTACCCGCCTGAAGACGCAGGTGACCGACGAGATGTCGCGCGAACTGCAGCAGAGCGCGTCGACAGAGGAGTTGCCGAAATTAGAGTGACAGGACGGGGGAGAATGGACTGACACGCCCATTCCCCGCGGGAGGAATTGATTGACAGGTGGGAAGATCGAGCAGGAAACAGGTAAGGAGCGCTCAAAAAAAAAAAAAAAATCGTCTGGTCTATGTTTTTTACAAACAGTGCTAGTGGTTACAGGTTGTCAAACAGGGTGAACTACTGCTTTAAGAGTCCATTGGAGCCTGTCAGGAAAGGTTTCACCTGCTGGTGGCACTATCGCCCCCAGATCTATGAGCCACAGTTCTGGTGTCCACCAGTGGGTGTCTCCTGGCAGTCTGGAGCCGGAATTACCTCCTACAATCAGGCATCCCCTGAGACTGATTGCAGGAAGTGTATTTACACCCGGCAGATGCTTGCACACATTGCCTTGGTATTGTTTTCCTTGTGCCTTGATGTGTTTTTGCTAGCCTGTGTTCCTGTATCCTAAACCTTCTATCAGGAATCCAGTATCCGTTCCTGGACCCCTGCCCTGCAGCCTGATCCCTTCCGTCTGCTCTCCCTGTTTCCTATTAGCCTCTCCCTGTCCTGCTCCCAGCCCTATCTGCTTGATCTCCTGTGTATGACCCTGGCTTGTTTACGATTATGATTGTATCTTACACTTGTATATAGGTTTATCCTTTTAATAAATCATTTATACTTTACATGGGTTTGGTTAACTGTATCGCAGTCCACACATTTCTGGTCGCAATGGTTCCTGAAAGAGCCAGTCGGGTTTACCTCCTTCCTTTCCTTCCCCCTCTCCCTTCTCTACCCCCCTCCTTATCTTCCCTCCCCTCCCTTCCCCTCTTCATGGTGAATTTGGAGCCTCATACCTTCCATTTGTTTGAATTCCAGATCTCCTCAGGAAGCTATTGGCGAAACGCATAGCGATCCATTGGTGCTGGCATTGTGATTACATTGACTGGCCTTCAGATAGAAGACTTCTGTTGATGACAGCATATTCACCATTTCAGAGGCCACCTGTACGGGTTTCCCCACCCAGCAATATTTGCCTTACATGGGAGAATGTACATACTATGGCTTATTATTATTATTATTCAGGATTTATATTACGCCAACAGTTTACGCAGCGCATTCATGCACTTAATTTTATGACATGTTTTTATGATGATATTTAATACATTTTGATATTTTATACCTTTTTAAGTAGTTTTCTTTCCCCATTGGGATTACAGTGGCAGCCTTAAAAGTAAGTTTTCTAATTTTTCTTCCCTTGTTTAGGATTTGCCAGTTATCTGCAATACTCTCCTCATGCTGACAGCGCTTGAGGAGAGGAGAGCTAATAGGTGGCAATCCACACAGGGGACATCTACACTGATAATTAGGGCACTGATCAGTGTCCTGATTATCAATGTAGCCCCAATAGTGCCAATTAGTGCCCAACAGTGAAGCCTGCCAATGCCTATCAGTCCTGCCTATTATTGCTGCCTATCAGTGTCCATCAGTGGTGCCTGCCAATGCCTATTATCAGCGATGCCTATCAGTGCTGCCCATCAGTGCCCATCAGTGATGCCTGCCAATGCCTATGAGCGATGCCTATTATTGCTGCCTATCAGTGCTGCCCATCAGTGCCCATCAGTGATGCCTGCCAGTGCCTATGAGCGATGCCTATTATTGCTGCCTATCAGTGCTGCCCATCAGTGCCACCTATAGATTATAAAAAAAAAATTTCATATGGGTACACATACCTCCCAACTTTTAAAGATGGGAATGAGGGACACCTATCAGCAAAAACATGCAGGCATAGGACACACCCCTTGCCACGCCCCCTTAAAGGAGAATTGTACAAAAAAACAAGATTGGTTAAACCCACAAGTACTTTTTTTAACACTACTATTCCTTATATTGGCTTCTGGTATTTACAAATGCAGCAATTTAGAAATCAGATGAAAGGTTTAGCACTTGAAAACACTTTTTGATAGATACATTTTATATACAGTGGGTGACCGCGATATTGTGTCAATCTCGCTCCCTTTTTCGGCGAGATTGACCGCCTACGAGCCCCATCGCGGGAGCCAGCGCCGAGCTGGCTTGCCGCGATGGAGACAAAGCCGTCATAGAAGCGACGGGAGATCCGACTTGGATTCCCGCCAATTCTAGCCGGCGTTTGGTATGCATTCTGCATTCAGGGAGAACTCCCCGCCGGATTTTAAATAAAACTCTGGCATGGGTTCCCCCCTCAGGAGCATACCAGGCCCTTAGGTCTGGTATGGGATGTAAGGAAACCCCCCTACGCCGAAAAAACGGCGTAGGGGTCCCCCTACAATCCATACCAGACCCGTATCCAAAGCACGCTACCCGGCCGGCCAGGAAAGGAGTGGGGATGAGCAAGCGCCCCCCCCCTCCTGAGCCGTACCAGGCCGCATGCCCTCAACATGGGGGGGGTTAGGTGCTCTGGGGCAGGGGGGCGCACTGCGGGGCCCCCCCACCCCAGAGCACCCTGTCCCCATGTTGATAAGGACAGGGCCTCTTCCCGACAACCCTGGCCGTTGGTTGTCGGGGTCTGCGGGCCGGGGGCTTATCGGAATCTGGGAGCCCCCTCAAATAAGGGGGCCCCCAGATAACGGCCCCCCACCCTAAGTGAATGGATATGGGGTACATCGTACCCCTACCCATTCACCTGGAGGCAAAGTGTTAAAGTTAATAAACACACGACACAAGGGTTTTTAAAATAATTTATTTGTCTGCTCCGGAGGCCCCCCCTGTCTTCTTTAGCTCTTTTTGCAGGGGGTCTTCTTCTTTCGCTCTCCGGGGGGGTCTCCTCCGCTCTCCGGGGGTCTTCTCCACTCTCCGGGGGTCTTCTCCACTCTCGGGGGTCTTCTTCTATGTTCGCCGCTCTCCGCTGTTGACTCGGCCCACCCCGGTTCTTCCTCCCGCTGTCCGGTGCCTTCTCCTTCAGGGCTGGCCGCTGCTATACTAGTGGCGGCCAGCCCGCTCTTCTGTGACGTCTTCTTCTTCTCTTCTCTTCTTCTGCCTTCTCCTGATGTTGACACGACACGTCTTCTCGCTGCAATGACAGGTGCGCGGCTTGCATCCGACTTATATAGGCCTCACAGTCCCATCATGCTCCGGTACCTACCCACGTGATACCTACCCACGTGGGTAGGTACCGGAGTATGATGGGACTGTGAGGCCTATATAAGTCGGATGCAAGCCGCGCACCTGTCATTGCAGCGAGAAGACGCGTCGTGTCAACATCGGGAGTAGGCAGAAGAAGAGAAGAGAAGAAGAAGAAGAAGAAGAAGAAGAAGAAGACGTCACAGAAGAGCGGGCTGGCCGCCACTAGTATAGCGGCGGCCAGCCCTGAAGGAGAAGGCACCGGACAGCGGGAGGAAGAACCGGGGTGCGCCGAGTCAACAGCGGAGAGCGGCGAACATAAAAGAAGACCCCCCGAGAGTAGAGAAGACCCCCGGAGAGTGGAGAAGACCCCCGGAGAGCGGAGGAGACCCCCGGAGAGCGGAGAAGACCCCCCCGGAGAGCGAAAGAAGAAGCCCCCCCCTGCAAAAAGAGCTAAAGAAGACAGGGTGGCCTCCAGAGCAGACAAATAAATTATTTTAAAAACCCTTGTGTCATGTGTTTATTAACTTTAACACTTTGCCTCCAGGTGAATGGGTAGGGGTACGATGTACCCCATATCCATTCACTTAGGTTGGGGGCCGTTATCTGGGGGCCCCCTTATTTGAGGGGGCTCCCAGATTCCGATAAGCCCCCCGCCCGCAGACCCCGACAACCAACGGCCAGGGTTGTCGGGAAGAGGCCCTGTCCTTATCAACATGGGGACAGGGTGCTCTGGGGTGGGGGGCCCCGCAGTGCGCCCCCCTGCCCCAGAGCACCCTGTCCCCATGTTGAGGGCATGCGGCCTGGTACGGCTCAGGAGGGGGGGGCGCTCGCTCGTCCCCACTTCTTTCCTGGCCGGCCGGGTAGCGTGCTTTGGATACGGGTCTGGTATGGATTGTAGGGGGACCCCTACGCCTTTTTTTCCGGCGTAGGGGGGTCTCCTTACATCCCATACCAGACCTAAGGGCCTGGTATGCTCCTGAGGGGGGAACCCATGCCGGAGTTTTATTTAAAATCCGGCGGGGAGTTCTCCCTCTCAGAATGCATACTAAACGCTGCACACGTGTAGAATTGGCGGGAATCCAAGTCGGATCCCCGACGCTTCTATGACGTGCTCGCTGGAATGTGCTTTTACTATTCCAGCTAGTGCGAGATGTCGGCACCCTGTCGCCGAGAATCAGCGCGATGCTGTCGTGCTAAAAACACATTCTCGGCGGCAGGCACTGTACATCTACCGGTATATAGATCAGACCACAATGAGGGACAAATGAGGAGGAATGAGGGACACTGCTCCAAATCAGGGACAGTCGCTCAAAATCAGGGACAGTTGGGAGCTATGGGTACAGTGTTGCATGACTGCGCAATTGTCATTCAAAGTGCGACAACGCTGAAAGCTGAAAATTGTCCTGGGCAGGAAGGGAAATGTGCCCAGTAGGCAAATGCTGTACAAAAATGTTCATCAAAAATTCCTGAGAAACGCACAAAAATGTGAGGCGCGTGACCCAGACAACAATAAACAAATGTATAATCCCTCTCCATTCTATCCAGAACTAGAAAAAGTGTTATCCTCTGTACTACTTTCATTTGTTCACATGAGACTTTGTATGGAAGTGCTTGTGACAGAGAAGACTGAGAAACTCCTAGTCAGGTAATAGAGAGGATACCTATGAATATTTCACGTGCTCAATGTGATGTCCTACCTACCAGCTATGTCTAGAGCCTCCTCCCCTCAGCTCAGGCCACGCCCCCTCTGGGATAGCCGCTCACGTGACTGGCACCGGAGCCCTGCTGCGACTGAACATGGAAGAAGAGATAGAACTAGAAGAGACACACATATCTCTACCGGATAGGGAGGAGGGCGGCTCACCGGCTGGGGATACCGACGAAGAATATGGCAGCTTAACAGACGTTGGAGAAGACGAGGTTTGCTAGCGGGAACGTGTGGAGAGAGGGATGGACGTTATTGGGTGTTTCTATGGTTGCTAGGAAACCAAGCACGCTGTACACAGAGCTGTATATACACAGTGCTGACCATAGAGGTGACACCGTGCTGTTTATACACAGTGCTGACCATAGAGGTGACACCGTGCTGTATATACACAGTGCTGACCATAGAGGTGACACCGTGCTGTTTATACACAGTGCTGACCATAGTGGTGACTCTGTGCTGTATATACACAGTGCTGACCATAGTGGTGACACCATACTGTATATACACAGTGCTGACCATAGAGGTGACACTATACTGTATGTACACAGTGCTGACCATAGAGGTGACACTATACTGTATGTACACAGTGCTGACCATAGAGGTGACACCGTGCTGTTTATACACAGTGCTGACCATAGAGGTGACACCGTGCTGTATATACACAGTGCTGACCATAGAGGTGACACCATGCTGTATATACACAGTGCTGACCATAGAGGTGACACGGTGCTGTATATACACAGTGCTGACCATAGAGGTGACACCATGCTGTATATACACAGTGCTGACCATAGAGGTGACACCGTGCTGTTTATACACAGTGCTGACCATAGAGGTGACACCGTGCTGTATATACACAGTGCTGACCATAGTGGTGACACCATACTGTATATACACGGTGCTGACCATAGTGGTGACTGGTGACACCATACTGTATATACACAGTGCTGACCATAGAGGTGACACCGTGCTGTATATACACAGTGCTGACCATAGAGGTGACACCGTGCTGTATATACACAGTGCTGACCATAGAGGTGACACTGTGCTGTACATACACAGTGCTGACCATAGAGGTGACACAGTGCTGTATATACACAGTGCTGACCATAGAGGGGACACAGTGCTGTATATACACAGTGCTGACCATAGAGGGGACACAGTGCTGTATATACACAGTGCTGACCATAGTGGTGACACAGAGTGCTGTATATACACAGTGCTGACCATAGAGGTGACACCATACTGTATATACACAGTGCTGTACATAGAGGTGACACCGTGCTGTATATACACAGTGCTGTACATAGAGGTGACACCATGACACAGTGCTGGTCTTCTATACCGGTTACATTGTCCCCCACAGCACTTCTCCTGACTATGTACAGCAGTAGGCACTTCTGTGATGATTGCGATCTGACAGAAGTAATTTGTTTGTAAATAGATGGCTACAAGTGTCCACAGCAGAAATGTGTAGTCTGTGAATGACTAGCCACATTTGTGTGATGCAGGAACACAGGTACAGTTGTGTGTTTTTGTGGCACACAATTATGCTTTTTTTTTATGCAGGTGTGCTGAGCTGCTATTAATTCTCAAAAGCACCCATCACATCTTGCTAACATGCATGCACAGTAACAATGGAGCATGCATTTTGGTTCAGCAGGATGTAATTGCGGGATTCCAGGACAGGTAAGTGTCCTGATATTAAAAGTCAGCAGCTGCAGTATTTGTAGCTGCTGACTTAAAATTCTTGGAGGGGGGCTGAAGCTATCCATTTAACAGTTTAAAAAAACAGTTACATTCCTGGCACGTGTCAGGAATGTAACTGTCATATTGGTTGTGCTCTCAACCAAACAGTCAAACCATCCAATGGCTGGAGTCATAAATGGTCACATGTGCAGCATCATGTCAGTTTATACAGATGCCAAGATGGCAGCTTCCGTGGCTGAAAACGATAGGAGGGTTTACTTTCACTTGAATCAATTGCTGATCGCATGGCTTAGATATACGGCAGCAGTGGCACAGCTGCGTCAGATCACGTACCTAATATGCGATCGGCATTTCCGGGTCTGGGCTGCAGATGTGCGCCACCAAAGGGCTCGCTCCCACTGTGATCACACACAGCGGGAACCCATCGGCGGATACCACGGACTCAATGTCTCCCGGCACCCGGCGATTGTTCAGTACACAGGCAGAACAGCAATCTACCTATGAACACAAGGCAGATCGCTGTTCTGTCAGTATTGATTCTGTAGAGAGGGGGTGGGGCCGAATGGCAGCTTCATGTCTGAATGGACACCCGGAGTTGCAGCCCGAGTCGTGTTCTCCCACAGCAAACTGCTTGCTGTGGGGACACTCAACAGGAGGGAGGGGCCAAAAGCAGCAAAGTGGGACCCAAGAAGAGGAGGATCCAGTCTGCTCTGTGCAAAACCACTGCAACAGGGCAGGTAAATATAACATGTTTGTTATTTATTTTTATTTTTAAAAAAAGACTTTACAATCACTTTAATAAACAAGGTGGAGCTCTTCTGCCTTCAATCATGTGTTGGTTTTATTTCCCCTTTCCTTGTATGTGATTGAAAATGCTTAACAGTGAACATTCAATGTGGACATGCTCTTCCTCTTTAGTAAGTTAATTTCAATGTGTTCTGGTTGGCAAACACAGTCACTTTCTTCTTCAACTAACCTATTTTAACGCACACCTATATTTATAATTTCCTATGCTGTATGCCATCATATGTCATCCTAAAAGTGGTTTTCCTGACATCTCTGTACGAGGAGTGTTTCAAGTAGTTGCTTTTTCAAGGATGTCAAAAGATGCTAAACCTATCTTGAGAAGAAAAAAATAATACATATAGTACATGACTTGTGTTACTATTACTTCCTGTCCCCAATTTTTTGCAATCTTTACAGCATTACCAGTCTATGAAAGTTCTTCTGGTGCCACCACAACATGTGCACTCTTATGGCCTAGTGCCATGTGTGTGGGATGCATGCTGTTCCAGCACATGCACAGTAGGGTCTACTAGCGCTGTGCCCAACTGGCGCATGTGCAGTACTGTGCATAGCATGCATCGAACAGCTGCATCGCCAGATCTCATAGGTAGTGGCCTCTACTGGGCACGTCGGGTAAATGCAAGCAGTCCTACTGCTGTGCACAAGATGCACCCCGGAGAGTGATAAAAATACATAAAAATGTAAAGAATGGGGGCACAATAAATTATTTCACACTATTGGGTTGGAGCTTAATGTACAGTAAAGGGCAGTTTTACTTTTAGTATTACTACTTCAAAGTGAACCTGTGCTTAGACTACGTATATAAAATTATTTACATGTTTTGAACAAACAATAAAAGCACCTTTAAAAGTCCTCAATCATTGCTGTAGCTATAAACATTGTGGAAAAATTATTTGGAGCCTAGAGAGATGAATGGAGGCACATTACATGAGACTGCTAGAAATCACTGATATTTCAGCCCCTTTACAAAAACGATTGAGTTCTGTTTGATACTTTTTTGTTACTATTTGCTCTAACATCCAAATTTTCAGGACAAGCTTTTGGGATGTACCCCCTTCTTCAATTTCTAATACACAAACAGACTACTGTCTACAAGGCTCCTCAAGGGCTGAACTATAGGTGCCAAAGGGCCCCTGGGCCATAAGTTGGGCACCTGGGAATTAATTAATGTCTAGTCAACTGTGTCTGATTTATTTTTCATTGTTATGTGGGACAGTGTCCTGTGTGTGATTTGTTGGGGGAGGCAGGAGGTAAATAGCCTGGGGGTGAAAAAAAAGTATAAATCCGGCTTTAGCATGGGGTTCTTTTATGGCAAAGTTCTGTAGCTGCTAATGTGGGAAAAATCATAAAAAGGATTTCCAGTTAAAACTTTTTTGTGTGGTTTTCACTTGTATGATTGTTTAAGGCATTTTAATGCAGTATTTTATATTGCTTGTGTTTTTATCAGGTCGTAGATGAGCTCCCAGATTCTGTTATTTCATGTTTGCAGTTTCTTAAACAAAGAAATGAAAATGCAGAGAAACTAATTCTGCAAGATTTGGAATGCGAATCTTGGAAAAGTGATCACATAACAGGTACCTAATTGTATGTATTAAAGGGGTTGTATTTGTTCATTTTTTTTCTTTTTAAAAACAAACATGTCATACTTGCCTCCATTGCGCAGTTCGTTTTGCACAGATTGGTCCCGATCGTCCTCTTCTGGGGTCCCACGGCAGCTCTCGCGGCTCCTTTTTGCAAGAGTTAACCCCCTCTGGGAAGCGGTCTCCTGAGGAAGTTACCTTGTGGGTGCGCTCCCGTGTGATACACTCGGCGGCCATAGCCGCCAAGTGTATGACTCTGCCCCGCCCCCTGGCGAATCGCGTAATTGATTTGATTGACAGCATTTTGTCACACTTTTTCTGCTCAAACAGCAGCTCTCCACCCCTAAACTCCTCCACCTCTCCTTCCCCTAGTGCTTTTTATTAGCTAAACAAAAATATCTGAAGCTGTAAAACGCTTGTAATATGCTTCTGAAATCAACAATGGCTTTCTTCTTGCCACTCTTCCATAAAGGCCAGATTTGTGTAGAGCACAACTAATAGTTGTCCCGTGGACAGATTCTCCCACCTGAGCTGTAGATCTCTGCAGCTCCTCCAGAGTTACCATGGGCCTCTTTGCTGCTTCTATGATTAAAAAGGTTGTAAAGGTTTGTTTTTTATTTTCTAAATAGGTTCCTTCAACCACCTAACCCCTGGACCATATTGATGGTCAAAGACCAGGCCACTTTTTTGCGATTCGGCTCTGCGTCGGTTTAACTGACAATTGCGCGGTCGAGCGACGTGGCTCCCAAACAAAATTGGCGTCCTTTTTTCCCCACAAATAGAGCTTTCTTTTGGTGGTATTTGATCACCTCTGCGATTTTTAGTTTTTGGGCTATAAACAAAAATAGAGCGACAATTTTGAAAAAAAAAAAAATCCTCAGTTTAGGCCGATACGTATTGGTCTACATATTTTTCGTAAAAAGCGTTTGGTTTGCACAAAAGTTATAGGGCCAGATTCAGATACATCGGCATATCTTTAGTGCGGCGTAGCACATCTGATATGCGCTACGCCGACGTAACATAGAGAGGGAAGATCACTATTCACAAAGCACTCGCCGACAACGTTGCGCCGGCGTAACGTAAATAGGCCGGCGTAAACCCGCCTAATTCAAAGTAGGTGGAAGGTGGGCGTAATGTATTTAAATGAATCGTGACCCCATGTAAATGAAGCGCCGAACGAACGGCGCATGCGCGCACATGCTCAGTATCACGTCGAATTTACTCCCTAACATATGCCGGCTCAATGCCTGTGACGTGAACGAAACCTACGCCCAGCCCCATTCACGTACGACTTACGTAAACGACGTAAAAATCGATGGCTGTTCCGACATCCATACCTTAACATGACTTACCCCTGCTTTACGCCGGACGTAATCCTTACGTAAACGGCGTAGCTTAATACGACGGGCGCAAGTACGTTCGTTAATCTGCGTATCTAGGTCATTTGCAAATTCAACGCGTAAATCAACGGAAGCGCCCCTTGCGGCCAGCGTAAATATGCACCCAAGATACGACGGCGTACTGAGACTTACGTCGGTCGGAAGAAGCCATATTTCAGGCGTATCTAGTATTGAGAATAAGGCGCATTGATACAATGGCGCATCTCTACACTGTAGATACGCCAGCGTAAGTGTTTCTGAATCTGGCCCATAGCGTTTACAAAATAGGGGATAGTTTTATGCCATTTTTCTTAATATTTTTTTTTTTTTACTAGTAATGGCGGCGATCAGCGTTTTTTTTTTTTCTTTTATCGGTACTGCGACATTATGGCGGACACTTTTGACACATTTTTGGGACCATTGGCATTTTTATAGCGATCACTGAGTGCTATAAAAATGCATTGATTACTATAAAAATGACACTGGCAGTGAAGGGGTTAACAATAGGGGGCAAGGAAGGGGTTAATCATGTTCCTTGGGTGTGTTCTAACTGAAGGGGGGGTGGACTGACATAGGGAAATGACAAATCGCTGTTCATACATTTTATGAACAGACGATAGGTAATTTCCCCCCCTGACAGGACCGGGAGCTGTGTGTTTGCAGTAATTGCGACCGCCGGGCACGCGCGTCTGCGTCAGGAGCGAGCGGGTGTCGCGCGCCCCTATTGGCTGCTCGGCGAGGTGACGTATAGCTACGTGATCTCGCCCAGCAGAGCCGATCTGCCGCCATATAACTGCGGCTGGTCGGCAAGCAGTTAAGTTAGTGCACTGTTGGTTCACTAACCTTTTTTCTTCGCTTTCCCTTCTAAATGTCTTTTTTCTTTGTCTGAATTTCTCACTTCCTGTTCCTCCTCAGTAAGCTGTTCTGGCTGACTATCCCCCAGCCAGAACAGGTCGGATGTGGGGGCAAGCTTACTGAGGAGGAACAGGAAGTGAGAAATCCAGACAAAGAAAAAAAACATTTAGAAGGTAAATCAAAGGAAAAGGTAAGTGAACCAACAATGCACTAGCTTAAAGGAACCTATTTAGAGAATAAAAAAACAAACCTTTACAAGTACAACCCCTTTAATGCTCTCCTTGCCTGGCCTGTCAGTTTAGGTGGGTGGCCATGTCTCGGTAGGTTTGCAGTTGTGCCATACTCTTTTTTTTCCAATTTTGGATGATAGATTGAATAGTGCTCTGTAGCCTCGTACACACAACCGGTTTTCCCGTCATGCCATGAGAGCTTTTGGCTGGGAAAACCAGCCGTGTATGCTCCATCGCAGTTTTCCCAACAGGAAAACTGCCGGAAAAAAAAGAGAACCAGCTCTCTTTTTTTCCCGCCGGGTTTCTCAGCGGTTTTTAACCTGGCAATTTTCCTCTGCGATACAGCATACACACGGCCGGGATTCCCAACCAAAGCTCTCATGGCAGTTTTCCTGTCAGGAAACCCAGTCGTGTGTAGGGGGAAAAAGTTACCGGTTCTCAGGTTCTCAGTTTTCCCCTCGGGTTTCCCGGCGGACTTTTTAAAGTCCGCCGGGAATCCCGTACGTGTGTACAAGGCTTGTGAGATGTTCAAAGCTTGGGATATTTTTCTATAACCTAACCCTGCTTTAAACTTCCCCACAACTTTATCCCTGACCTGTCTGTTTTGTTCCTTGGCCTTCTTGATGCTGTTTGTTCACTAATGTTCTCTAACAAACCACTAAGGGCTTCACAGAACAGCTGTATTTATTCTGAGATTAATTTACACACAGGTGGACTCTATTTACTAATTAGGGCCCAGATTCACAAAGGAGATACGACGGAGTATCTGAGATACTCCGTCGTATCTCTCAGAGTATCTATGCGACTGATTCATAGTGATTACATTGTGATTTTGTGCATATTTTTATTCACATTAATTTATCATTTTCTAGTTACACAAGCGCTGCTTTATATATATTTTGTCACTTTCTTGAAACGGGTGTTGGTGCATTTTCATATACATTCTGTCACATAGAATCAGTTACGCATAGATATCCCTAAGATCCGACCGGTGTAATTGTTTTACACTGTCGGATCTTAGGATGCAGTACCGCGGCCGCCGCTGGGGGGGGGAGTTTGCGTCGTAAACCAGCGTCGGGTATGCAAATTAGGAGTTACGGCGATCCACGACGGTTTTTCACGTTCGCTACGTCGCCGCTAGTGTAGTTTCCCGTCGCAAAGTTAGTCGTCGTTTTGGGTGCCTTAACTTTAGTCAGCAAACGTATTGCTATCTAAAGTATGGCCGTTGTTCCTGCGTCGAAATTTAAAATTTCATGTCGTTTGCGTAACACGTCCGGGAATACGGAAGTACGCTACGCGCGTCACCGTTCGAAAAAAATGACGTCACTTTGCGCAAAGCACGGCGGGAGTTACGAAATGGAGCATGCACAGTAGGTCCGGCGCGGGAGCGCGCCTAATTTAAATGGCACACGCCCATTTAAATTACGCGGGCTTACGCCGGAGGAGTTTTCATCGCAAGTGCTTTGTGAATCAGGCACTTGCGATGAAAACTTGCGGCGGTGTAGCGTATCTACGATACGTTACGCCGCCGCACTTCAACCTGAATCTGGCCCTAGGTGACTTCTGAAGGCAATTGGTTCCACTAGATTTTAGTTAGAGGTATCATAGTAAAGGGGGCTGAATACAAATGCACGGCACACTTTTTAGATATTTATCTGTAAAAAAAAAAAATTATAATTTTCCCTTCACTTCACAATTATGTGCCACTTTGCGTTGTATCACATAAAATCCCAATAAAATACATTTGTTTCTGGTTGTAACATGACAAAATGTGGAAAATTTCAAGGGGTATGAATACTTTTTCAACACACTGTATGCAGAGAGAAAAAAGTCATGGTCTGTGTCTGCATATTGCTAAACAAACTAAAGTAAAAATCAAAGGCATCCAACATTGCTTTAGCTTGTAGGACTAATAGGTGGATTCAGAGAGAGTTAGGCCGGCGTATCAGTATATACGCCAACCTAACTCGGAATCTGCGCCGTCCTAAGTTTAAGTGTATTCTCAAACTGAGATACACTTAAACCTATCTAAGATACGACAGCCTGCGCCGTCGTATCTTAGGGTGCAATATTTAGGCTGGCCGCTAGGTGGCGCTTCCGTTGAGTTTGGCGTAGAATATGTAAATGACTAGATACGCCTATTCACGAACTTAGGTGCGCCCGTCGCAGTAAAGATACGCCGTTTACGTAAGGCATTTTCAGGCGTAAAGTTATTCCATCAAATAGCTGGACTAATCAATGTTAAGTATGGCCGTCGTTCCCGCGTCGAAATTTGAAAATTTTACGTCGTTTGCGTAAGTCGTCCGTGAATAGGGCTGGACGTAATTTACGTCCACGTCGAAACCAATACGTCCTTGCGACGTACTTTGGAGCAATGCACACTGGGATATGTACACGGACGGCACATGCGCCGTTTGTAAAAAACGTCAATCACGTTGGGTCACAGTTAATATACATAAAACACGCCCCCCACATCCTCATTTGAATTAGGCGCGCTTACGCCGGCCTATTCACGCTACGCCGCCGTAACTTAGGTGGCAAGTACTTTGTGAATACAGTACTTGCCTCTCTGACTTACGGCGGTGTAGTGTAAATACGTTACGCTACGCCGCCGCAAAGATGCGCGCCCCTACCTGAATCCAGCTATAAGTATGCCATTTTTGCTTATTAACTTTGTGAGAAAAAGCCCTTTCAACTCCCTCAACTTCCACACTTTATATTAGGAGAGCTGACACATCATTAGTTTCTGTCTTTTGGGAATATGAGATTGTTATCCCAACAGCTGAATGATAATCCAGTTACTCGTGACAGTATTTCCTTTTTTTACCACTTGTTTAATCCATATTATGTTGCAGTTATATTTATAATTGTTTTTACATTTATTAATACTAAGTTTTGTTTTGAACAGGCCAGTTTTCTAAACCTTTAAATGACATTGATTCTGATTTTTGGGATAAGCTCGCTTCTGAATATAATGAGGACCCTGAAGCAATTATAAAACGGGTATGTTATAAAAGAGATTTGGTGTTTCATAGAACACTGTAATGGTGAGCGGCCCAGTCCTTTGTCATTAATTTTGTCAGGAAACCTGTCCCCCCCATTTTAAAATGACACATTGTCATCTAGCAGCCTGTGACTCCATTGGCCATTAGCAGGTGTCTGCTTACAGCTTTAACATTTCTGGTTATAGGAAACATCTGTGCCTACCTACTAAAATACTTTACTTTACCCCTCTACAAGACCGGTTTACATTGCTTTGGACAACTCTAGTAATGCTTTACCCAGCCTTTCCCAGTCCCCATACCATCATGCCCCATTTTTACTTATACATAATTAGTCCTTTGGTAAGGTTGTATATAAACTTTATATAGTGTTGTATATAATCTGACCTGTTTACATAATTCATTTTCTGTGTTGTATGCTGCGTTCTCTCTTCAGCCAGTACACTATGCGACCAAACATATATGAATATACCCCCAAATTAGTGTTTCCCACGAAGGATAAAATACATTTTATACAACTGTGAAACTTTATCCTTATGACAACAATTTGCAAGTTAAGCAAATTGAGGAACTCAGGACTCCTTCTCCTTCTAGGAGCTTTGTCAGTGTATACTTAGGCCGCGTACACACGGTCGTTCCAAACCGATGAAAACGGCCTGAAGTCCAGTTTCATCGGTCCTTCGGACAAAAATGATAGAACTTGCTTTAAAATCGAACCGATGGACGGCTGACCATGGGTCCAAACTAGGGCTGTCCAGATACCGATACTAGTATCGGTATCGGGACCGATACCGAGTATTTGCGGGAGTACTCGTACTCGCGCAAATGCTCCCGATACCTAAATAGAATACTTTTTTTGTATTTATCAACATGTTCTATGAAAATTCTTTGAGTTTTTTACTACTGCGTGACAAGCAAATAAATTTTTTTTATTCATTTTTACTCATTTTTATTCTTTTATAATGTCTTGAGTTAGAGTTCTTCATAATTCTAAAGAAAATATCCTTAGTCTGTATTGTGGTTTGAAAACTGTCACATGACATTTAAAAAAAGTATCGGTATTCGGTATCGGCGACTACATGAAAAAAAAGTATCGGTACTTGTACTCGGTCCTAAAAAAGTGGTATCGGGACAACCCTAGTCCAAACCAATGATTAGTACACAAAAGCATCGGTTCAAAACCCGCGCATGCTCAGAATCAAGTCGACGCATGCTTGGAAGCATTGAACTTCGTTTTTTTCAACACGTTGTGTGTTTTACGTCACCGCATTCTGACCCGATCGGTTTTTGAACTGATGGTGTGTACGTACATCAGACCATCAGTCCGCTTCAGCGGTGAACCAATGAAAACGGTCCGTCGGACCATTCTCATCGGATGGACTGATCGTGTGTACGCGGCCTTAGATGAATTATGGCAAGTACATGCTTCAGTTATAGATAGGTTTGTGGCAAGACATTGCCCATGTAAGGCCTTAACGTTTTTCTATTCCTAAGTAAACTTCTTGACTTCTAGTCAGTTACACACATGTACACTATATACAATTTAAATATCTTTAACTACAATTTTTTTTTCTACAAATTACATTTTTAGGTATTAGCTGAAATAGAAGAAGATGACAAACAGGTCCAGTCCAGCTCAAAGTTTTCTGAAAACATCATGGGTCTTGAGTTAACAGAAAAAACGTTGCATTCAGGTAATTTAGAAAGTGCATAAAATTATCAGTATTACTGTGGTAAGTTTCAAAAATACTTTTGTTTGACCTAAAAGACACATTTTTTTTCAAATTTATATAAAATGTATCATTTATGGTAATTCCCTTTTCACACTAAAGTTAGTCACCCTTTTTGGTGTATGTAGACAAACCCGTTTAGTTGTGGATAAGGTAGAGACGAGTGAAACTCTTTTAAGTTTATCTTTTGCTGTCTATGTCCAATTATCCCTCCACTTCCGGTCTATTGAGTACAACAAAAAGTGGAGGGAAATCTTGTCAAAAGGGGAAAAAATTGTAGACACTGCTTATCTTATATCTAGCTTTGTCTATAGAGGTGGAGGTGATGTCCCTGTCCTTCTGGCAAGATCCCATGAGAAGACAATGCTGCTATGGATTGGAGTTTCTTCTGGCACAATATGGCCTGCTCTGAATTCCCCAGAAATCTCTGAAAAGACTGTGATATCAGGCCCACTGAGGCACAACACGCTAGTATTTAAGCCTCATGTGCACTGCTGCTGGTAAACAGATGTTTAGGAGCAGTTTGGCATTTTTTTTCTTATATACATTTTTATTTGGAAGCAAGCAAGGAATACATTTCATGAACACCATACATAACATAATATCTGTCTCTATCTGCTGACTAATATACAGTTAGTAACATATTTTCCCTGAAACCCTGCTCATTTAATAAATCAAGGAAACAACTATCTCCTTTTGGTCACGCAGATAGACAAAAACAGCCCCCCATCCAGGACCCGAAAAGTGTCTCAAGAACTGGGGAGTCTTCTTTATTTATTTAAAAGATGTCAAACCCTCTCTTCCTTCCATGTTTTCCCCAATCATAATCATCTAACAATCAAACCAATATAAAAAAATTCTCTCTCCGTATCTCTCTCCCCCGCCTGGCTAGCTCCCGCTCCAGGGATCTGTAGACAGCATTTCCTCAGTTATTATAATCCACAACTATAAGGGACCTTCCCTCCTCCTGTATTAATAAAAAGATTCCATAAAGACCATGTTTTCAGATATATCCCCCGCTTCTGCCGGGGGATATATTCCTACTGATGGAGGTTGTATCTGTTTCCAGGTGAGTGGAATACATGATTTGGCTGCATTCAGGAGGTGGCATAAGATAGATTTCTTATATATAATTTGACCAAAGTAGTAGTATCCTGCAGTAAGAAAAAAACTTCTATCCAAAAACTCTTCATTCTGGGGCAGGACCAAAAGATATGCACTAATGTCCCACCTTTCTCCCTGCATCTATGTGACATGTCTGGGTAGCATCTATGTAAGAAAGCTGGAGTGCAGTACCACTGAAAAGAATCTTAAAGCTTGTCTCCTGCATTCTTATGCAAATTGAAGATTCAAACATATTATGTAGTCCGTTGCTCCTCTGAGAAGACTCGATCCAGTTCCATCTCCCACTTCCTAAAGAAGGGTAGCTGAAAATCTTCTGGGGGTGCAACCAGCAATGCATACATTTTTTAGAGTGTTTGGTACAATATACCAGTCCCATTACAATATTCCTCAAATGTTGTTAAAGTGCGTTCATAACCACTTGGTAAAGTCAAAGTATTAAGAAAGTGTCTCAGCTGCACCGCCCACCAGAAATCTAATTGATATGAAGTCCTGCTGTCATCCCTTGTACCGTAGACCATGATCCCAATGTCACAAAATGGGAAGCTTGAAAGAGCTCCTGATCTATCAATATTCCAATGGGTCCCATTCCTTAGACTCGGTTTAAACTGTAAGTTCCGCAAAATGGGAAACAAGGCTGAGTCTATTGCCAATAGTTTACCTTTTGGAAAAGAGCCCATATTCAATACGAAGGGTAGGTCCTGTCAAAGGATGTGTCTTCGTACTATTCGGAAGATCCCCAAAGTGCCAATCGGCTTGT
Source organism: Rana temporaria (assembly GCF_905171775.1). Taxonomy (NCBI): domain Eukaryota; kingdom Metazoa; phylum Chordata; class Amphibia; order Anura; family Ranidae; genus Rana; species Rana temporaria. Next base: position 207,767,496 of record NC_053491.1, on the reverse strand, counting down.
TGCAATAAGGCACTGCTCTGAGCCTGCTCTAAGCCAGGTCACGTTTTCCAATTCCCATGTCAGCTCCAATCAATCAAGACAGCTGTCTGGTAGTATTTATACAGGTCTGGTACTGCCAATCCTCCATACCGTTTAGGTAAAGTCAGCAGAGATCTCCTGATCTTTACATGTTTATTTGCCCATATAAATCTAGTGAGGAGAGAGTGTATCTGTTTAAAATAGTATTTGGGTATAGCAATAGGTAATGTCTGGAATAAATACAGAAACTTTGGTAGGATATTAATTTTAATTATATTACACCTCCCAAACCAGGAGTGGAACCCCCTCTACCATCCCTCCAGAAGAGTATGTACTCTGAGTAATAATGGTGGGAAATTAAGCTTATATGTGTGTGAGAGATCTGCCGGGATAAAGGTTCCCAGATACTTCAGGGCTTGGTCTGACCATTTAAATTTGTAATTAGACTTTAGTGATCTCAACACATCCTTAGGAATCGCAACCCCCATCGCTTCTGATTTCGAAAAATTGATTTTGAAGTTTTGGTAAAGAACCATATTACTCTATTTCTTGAAGAAGGTTGGGAAGATTGGGCGGATTGGTCAGTGAGTACAGCATATCGTCGGCATAAGCCGAGATCTTATATAGAGGTCGACCGATATATCGGTTGGCCGATATATCGGTTGGCCGATATATCGGCCGATATTTGGCGTTTTTAAATTAATCGGCATCGGCCGATTTGTGCTTTAAAAAAGCCGATTGATAAGTTCAGCACCGCGACTTGCAAAAAGCTTCTGCAATACAAGTCAATGCAAGTGCTTCCCGTAGAAGACTTCTCTCTCTCTCTCTCCTGGGCAGCCTGCCAAGTTTTAGAAAAGATATACAATGTTGCTACTTATCAATTAACTGAACTCCGTGTAGGAGAATTCTCAGTTTAACCATTTAAAGGCTAAATCTTTTTTTACATTTGTTGCTTACAAGTAAAAATCCTGTATTTTCTGCTAGAAAATTACTTGGAACCCCCAAACATTATATATTTTTTTTTAGCAGAGACCCTAGGAAATAAAATAGCGATTGCTGCAATATTTAATGTTACACGGTATTTGCGCAGCGGTCTTTCAAACACATTTTTTGGGGAAAAAATATACTTTAACAAATAAAAAAACTAAACAGTAAAGTTAGCCCATATTTATTTTTTCGACCAAAAGTTTTCATTACCTGTTTTTGTGTATTACACTATATATATATATATATATATATATATATATATATATATATATATATATATATATATATATATATATATATATATATTACACAAAAACAGGTAATGAAAACTTTTGGTTGAAAAAAAATAAATATGGGCTAACTTTACTGTTTAGCCCAAAAGCGCCTGAAAAATCGGCTTAACATATCGGCCCAAAAAAATCGGCATCATAAATCGGCTATCGGCCACCGTGATTTCTAAATATCGGCATCGGTATCGGCCAGAGAAAAACCCATATCGGTCTACCTCTAATCTTATAATGCATTCCTCCGACTGACAAACCCACAATATCTGGGTTTAATCGGATCTTACACAGTAAGGGCTCTAAAGACCAGGCAAATAAGATTGGGGATAATGGGCATCCCTGTCTATTGCCATTAGTTACCTAAAAAGTGGGGACAAGACTCTGTTCACCTTAACCTGAGCGGTCGGTTGAGTATAAATACTTGAGATCCAGTGGATCATATTATTTCTCATTCCTACATGTCGTAAAAACAAGAACATGAATTGCCAATTATTACGATCAAAAGCTTTCTCTGCATCTGTTCCCAGAAATACGTATGGAGTTCGGGATTGGATTAAATTCAAGGTCTTAATCGTATTGTCACGTGCTTCCCGCGTCTGCACAAACCCCACCTGGTCCATATGGACTAGGGAGGGTATCTGCTGTTGAAGCCGCGTCACGATCTTGGAGAAACGCTTCAAGTCTGCGTTTAAGAGAGGTATCGGTCTATAACTCCCACATTGCGATGGGTCTTTACTTTCCTTAGGTAAAATTGTAATTAAGGCTTTCAGAGATTCCGTATGGAAAGAGCTTGTATCTCCTAATCCATTATAAGTTTTTACAAGATAAGGTCCTAAGATGGGAAAAAGGAGTTTATAATATTGAATGGTAAAGCCATCCAGGAGCCTTACCCCTTTTTTTCCAAATTCACCACTTCTTGGAATTCCTCCAATGTAATCTGCATTTCCAGTTCCTGTCTTGTGGTTGGCGTCATTTCCGAGGATGCCAAGTACTCATCTATCACAATCTGGTTCTGGGAGTTTAAAAGTAGGTTATATAGGGATGAATAAACATCACAAAACCTCTGTGCTATTTCTCTAGGCAACATAAGTTTTCCACCTTCAGCTCCCATGATCATTGGAACATAGGTCCTTAATCGCTGTTCCCTCAGGGAGCTAGCGAGTTGTTTCCCACATTTATTACCATATTCATAGCTCTGTTTTCTTCCTACCTGTATTGCCCTCTTGGCTTTATACAAAAGTAATTCTGTAGTCTGCCTACGCGCTGTCAAGAGGTCCCGTTCCAGAACTAGGGCGGGGTTTTGTTTATGCAAAGTTTCTAAACAATAAATATCTGCCAATAAAGATGGTAGCTTTGTTCCTCACTCTTTTTTTAATCCTTGCCCCATGCTTTATCAACACTCCCGTATCACTGCTAATCTGGCATGTCATTAATCTGAAAATACCATGTTGCCTCTATGGACTTCCTCCAAGACAAAGGTGTCCTGTAAGAGGCTTACATTAAGCTTCCAAGTCGCAGGACCAAGGAGTTGAATATCTGAAAGGTTATATTTAAAAAAAAATTGGTGCATGGTCTGACCAGGTATTCCTTCCGATGTCTACTTTCTCTACAGCATGCAGTTGATTATGTGGGGTAAAAAAAAAAAATCAGTGCGGGAATATGTCGTGTGGGGCTGAGTAGTAAGAGTAATCTCTCTATGATATAAAACAACCACCATACATCCACTAATCTCACTCCCTGCAGTGACCGAGAGGTCTGCTTTCAGTTGCCTGGTGGTGCAGCCGAGACCCCAGAAGAGGTGTCCTCACTAGGAACCAAGGTGATATTCAAGTCTCCTAACCCCCCCCCCCCCCCAAAATCAGATGACCTTCCTGGAATCCCAAGAGTTTATCTAAATTTCCTGAAGAACACATCCTGTTGTGTATTAGAGGCATAGAAGGATTACCCCTGACCCCCCAATCTTGCCCTTCAGAAGCAAATACTATATCAATCCCTAATTGTTTCAGATCCCAAAGAAGTATACGTCGCTTTTCAGGACTGTTTAGTCCCTTAGCATTAATTAACATTATTAAAAGAGTATCCATTTCTTATACTTTACACTTAAAATGCCTACACAAAAGGAGAGGGTATACCCAAGGTCAGGAGCAGAGAGGGCAGGAAAAAAGGGGGGGAAAAAATCACCTAAAACCCTTTATAAAGAGGGTGCACTTCTGCAACCTCCCCAAAGGTATCCAAAGCTAATTAGCTTTAAGCACTCCTACTACCTCTGCCCTACGTGAGTGCTAACCTAATGGGGGGAAGTGATTGAGCATAACCCAGAGAGGAGAGTCCCCAATAACCTCCACCAGCTCCTCATATCCACACTTCAATACATAATTCTAACTATACATAATCATACATGATTCCAATCCTGTAATGGCATATATCTAATACTTATCTATAACCATAATTCATATATATATATATATATATATATATATATATATATATATATATATATATATATATATATATATATATATATATATATATATATATATATATATAGAAAAGGTGTATAATAACGGCCTTCAATACACTGCTCAGCACCAATGGGAATTGTAGTTGCTATTCAAAACAGGAGACCCAATGAAGGGTTAACAAGGAGACAAGATTGACAAAAAATATATTAATAAAGATATTGGTAAAAAATCCCTTAAAAAAACAACATATAAAAGGGATTAATATCTAAGCTGCTGTTTAAAATAAACGAAAATTTTAGAAAATGGTATAAAAATACAAAAAAACAGTCCAACTGTATCAGTCCTATACCAAAACAGCACTAATGTTGGTAAATGTTATATGGCCAACTCCACAATAACAGTTTTTGAATAGATGATCAAGTGCAAAGTGTCAGACAGTGTCCATGGGTGATCCTATAGAAAAACAAAGTGCACGTTCCACCTAAAATTCCTGGTCCACCTCGTGAGAACACACTCCCCCCTTAGGGGTTTAAACTCACCAGAGCAAGTAAATAACCAGACCATAAGCAGGGGATCAACATCAGGTAAGGCACTGCACTTGGCATTAATCAGGGAGATAATAGAATAATGAAGGCTCCAACTCGGGTAAACAAACAAGAAAAAGCCAACATAGCATAATTCCGTTTATTTAAAAAAGAAAGGAACCCCCACATCAACAAGCCCCTCATAGAATGCACGTACTTGAAAAAAAGACATTGAATGTAAGTAAACCAGCACTGCACCGTCTCCTCCACGGGGAGAATCGCTGCTCCAACCTCGGGATGTATGCAAGGATCAAAAAACATCCGGGTTTCGGCTGGGGTGGAGCACACACGTCACTTGTGTTGCGTCGTGTAGGTCACGCCCCAAAAAGGCATGACCTACAGTCTGTGCATTCTACTTTATCCCTTTTTTGGACATATCCTGAGGAACTATCCTTGATTATCTGGATGAAGAGGGAATCCAAGGGATGATAATTTTGCACTCTGCATTTTCTACACCAACTTATACTGATCTCTAATCATCTGGGGTCTGACTTTCTGGTGAGTAGCAATCCATATATGTTGGTGATAGCTATGTCCACACGATGATGAATTCTCAATCCTGAAGCTGCAGTACCACCTTTTCGATTCATATAACTATAAACTGTATAATGACCTTGTATCACCTGGGTCTAATTGTCTGGTGAGTTGTCATTTGATTTCAAGGTGAAGGGGATATTTGTACATAGATGAACTGACTTTTGGCTAAGATCAAGTGTTCTTATCAGTTGCCAGAGGAGGCGCTAATGCTTCCCCCAAGCGTGGGTGGGAAGCAGAGGCAAATCCAATGGTGTCATTGCACCTGAAAGGGCGTTTTCGGGAGGGATTATGCTTGTGCTGCCTGATAGATACTGGGGTTCGGCCAATGATCGAGTCTGAGCCGTCCAGAAGGGTGCTTCTGATGAGTATGGGTGGCTGCATTGGGTCTGGCCGAAGGGCCAGGTTTCTCCAGCCTTCTGGCTGGTGTTGGTGTCGGTGATCTGGTGAAGGAGCTGGGTGGCGCCATGCAAATCCGCCGGATTGATGGGGGCCTGGAGAGGGCTAGTACCAGTGGAGGCTGTTATGCGTCCGGCGGCTCTTCCTGAGAAAACCTTGAAGGGACGGAGGGCTGCAATGATCTGGTCGGGGGTCGGATAAGAACTAGAAAGCCTATGGTGTATGTGGCAGGTCCAGGGGTGCCAAAAAATCACTGTGAGTGAGGGTCACTCTGATTTGTGGCACCATGGTCACTGCACCAGTACACACTTATTTTAGCACCTGCCTCCTGGGCTGGGACTGGAGGATTTTTTTTTATTCCTGGCCGGTGGGCCTGGCCATTGTATTGCACAATGGCAACCTTTCACTCTCTTCTCCACTATCTTCCTCCCCCACTTTATTTTATTTAGTCCTTTGTTTGTCACTTTTTTGTATTTTTGTGTGGTACACGTTTGTTGCACTGTGTGACTGGTAGGGTGTAGGTCTTCGAGCCTGCCCTGAAAGTCTTTGGAGTGAGTGGACATGGCCTTCTGGCTTAGTTTGCCCTCTCTCATGGGGTCTCCCTTAGGGGGAGCCCTACCTAGTACTTGGGTGGGTCTGTTTTGGCAGACCCTCCAGAGAAAGGGGTCAGTCTGGTTTCGGCCAGATGGACCAAAGTGTAAGTACCCTTGTCCCTGTCTGGAGCCTAATGCTTCGGGGGATTTAGGGCAAGGCCCTCTGATTTTAGAGGGCTTGTGTACACCCGTTGCACGTTTTTGTGTCACCTCTTTATGTTGTGCACATTTTCTTTGGCATCGGGTGAAGTTTTGAGTGTGTTTCACACGCCATGGGTGTTCAAAAAAAAAAAAAAACGGACACATACGAGGCCACACAAATTGAAAGATAAATTTAGGGTTTACAAACACTTTAACACACATTAGTAAGATTATTTACATTAAGCTAATATCTTTTACATTTAAAGCAGTTGAAAAAACACACATTTACTTTATTGAAATTTTTGGATTTGTCTTTGTTGTATGTAAAAAAAATGCATTCTCTGAGTTTTATAGCAACTACTCTGCTGCTCTCTAATACTACCGATGGCTATTTTCAGAAGTGTCTCATTGGAGATTTTATTTTATAGGAGATGGCAGCCATGAATCTATAAGCTTTTGTTATATCGAAGTGGAAGAAAGCTGTAGACAAAAACTGCAGCAGTGGGAAAAAGAACAAGAGAAACATAATGAAATGAAAAGAGAGGCACTTATTGCTCAAAAGGCGGTCTTTGAGAAAGAAATCCAAGAACAAGATGAAAAGAGAGAAAATTGGAAGAAGGAATTTGCAAAAGAGCTTTTGAAGCTGAATACCCATCAAAAAGTAAGACAGGGCTTAAAGCACTGTTTGCTGTTGCATTAAAATAGACAAAAAAATACATAATTTTTCTACTTTTTGTAGTGTTTTCAAGACTTTTTAATAAACATTTCTTCGAATGAACCAAGTAGGTCTGCTCAGTAATACTGATGCTTTATTCCAGAAAAATGCCTTAAGATCTAAATAGTCTAGTCTTGCCAAACAAACCGGCAATTAAAAGAGCCACACAAATTACGGCTCATTAAATGCTCTGGGCGGCTTAATTTTAGATGTCCCATTAACCACTTCAATACTGGGCACTTTCACCCCCTTTTCTGCCTAGGCCAATTTTCAGCTTTCAGTGCTGTCCTACTTTGAATGACAATTGCGCAGTTATACTAAACTGTACCCATATGACATTTTTATAATTTTTGAGCAGAAGATAGAGCTTTATTTTGGTGGTATTTAATCACCACTGGGTTGTTTTATTTTTTGCTAAACAAATTAAAAAGACTGAATATTTTTCTTAGTTTCTGTTATAACATTTTGCAAATAATTTTTTTTCTCCCTTGCTGATGTGCACTGATGAGGCTGCACTGGTGAGGCGGCATTGATAAGCTTCACTGGGCATTGATAGGCAGCATCGATGGCACTGATAAGTTGAATTTATGAGAACTGATTGACACTGTTGGGGCTGCACTGATGATCAGTGCCCTGATTATTAGTGTAAATGTGCCCTGTCAGACTTGTCGGTTTCCTGCTCTCCTCTCCCCACGCTGTGACAGCGCGTGAGGAAAGGAATGCAGATAGCTGGCAAGTTTGTTTACATGTGATCGGACACAGCTGATCGTATAGTAAAGGGCTGCGATCTGTGATCAGCTGTATCTAAAGGACACAGGGACCACAGAGCGCGCCCGATGCGCACCCCAGGGAGGCATGTGGGAGGAGTGTTCTGGGAGGATGTCAATAGAACAACAGAGCCAAGCTGTGTCAGTCTTTCAGCTGTGGCGCAGTATTGAAGTGGTAAGTGTCACTAAAGGCTAAACTTTCGTAAGGGAGGGTTATGGCCTGTAAATTGTTTTTTTTGCCATCTGTGTCCCCTTGGGGAGATTTTCCTTCTCCCATGGCCAAAATAGGAAGCAAGAGGAAATCTTTCCAAAGTGAGGGAATCCTAGGGTGTCACCAGGGTTACCAGAAATAGTGTCCCCCCTTAGAAGGTTTCCCCTCTGTTACTATTCTGATATGAATCCAAATTTGGTATTTTCTTTTACTTTCACTTTCAATGATGATGGTAAAAATGACAAATAGTGAGGGTGAATATCTCTAAGGGGGGCACAGCCAGGGGTTCTAATCTTCTCCGCTTTATTCAAACAAAGAAAACACTTGACACTTTATGTAACTTTGCACAAAACCAGGTTCATGTGTGAGCTTAATACACTTACTGCAAGTGATTTACAAATCAAAGAAACCTATAGGGGAAAAAACAATGATGCGTTAATTTAACAGCCCAGATTCTGATGAATACAGTGTAAGACATACAATTCTTGCTTTTTTCCTATGTGAATGGTCCTAAGAAGATTCACTCTATTTTAACCAGCCTTCTATAGCAAATACAGACCAATGCAACCCACAGCCGTTCCCTGCCATGTCCATAAAAATATATACATTTTTGTTGGTGGCTTTTCTAGTTTTCTTTCACTCCTTTTTTTGAGCAAATGGTTGTTAAAATTAGTTGACATTTCATTGTTTATTGGCAGAATTGAATTGACCTTCGTACAATTCTAATAATTTAAACTAACTCCGCCCTCAATTTTCATTACCATCAACTTTAGCTCCAAGTAGTTCTAGGCTACTTACCAGGAATGCTGATTCAACTTATTTTCCCTGGGCAAACAGTTTTATTGCTGTCGGCTAAAGATGTATTCCAACACCTTCAGTTGCTTGCCCTTGGGGTAAAGTATAATTGTTCTTTAACCACTTCAATACAGGGCTTTTATACACACCTCATTACCGGGCCTATTCTGGCACTTCTCTCCTACATGTAAAAATCATCATTCTTTTGCTAGAAAATTACGCAGAACCCCCAAATATTATATATGTTTTTTTAGCAGACACCCTAGGGAATAAAACGACGGTCATTGCAACGTTTTATCTTGCACGGTATTCGCGCAATAATTTTTCAAACGCCCTTTTTTTGGAAAAAAATTGTTACATGAATTAAAAAAACAACAAAACAGTAAAGTTAGCCCAATTTTTTTGTATAATGTGAAAGATTATGTTACACCGAGTAAATAGATACCCAACATGTCACGCTTTAAAATTGCGCATAGTCATGGAATGGCACCAAACTTTGGTACTTAAAAATCTCCATAGGCAACGCTTTAATTTTTTTTTACAGGTTACCAGTTTAGATTTACAGAGGAGATCTAGTTCTAGATTTGTTGCTGGCACTCTAACGCACGCGGCGATACCTCACATATGTGGTTTAAACGGCGTTCACATATGTCGGCGGGACTTGCGTGTGCGTTCGCTACTGCGCGCGAGCTACCGGGGACAGGGGCGTTTTAATTTTATTTTTTATTCTTTTATTTTTTTACTTATTTTTTTCTTTTTTAACACTTTTCTAATTTTTTTTATTTATTTTTTTACTTTTATTCCTATTACAAGGAATGTAAACATCCCTTGTAATAGGAATGTGTGTGACAGGTCCTCTTTATGGAGAGATGCGGGGTCAATGAGACCCCGCATCTCTCCTCCAGGCTGGAAATCATGAGATCGGTGAAAAAAAATTCACCGATCTCATGAATACAGTTGCTTAGCAGCCTCAATCGCGGCTTTGTTTACTTACGGGACCCGGGCGTGACGTCATCACACCGCGCCCGGGTCCTCCGACGGTCATAGAGATGACTGGTGACCATCTGGTCACTAGTCATCTCTATGCTTCCTCCGAGCGCCGGACGATTCTTTCTCCGGGCCCCCGATGGCACGGGAGAGCCCGGAGAAGCACCGGATGGCGGCGGGAGGGGGGGGATGTCCCCTCCCGCCGCCTGTAAGAACGATCTAGCGGCGGAATCGCCGCTATGATCGTTCTTATGGTGCGCAGGATCGCCGACAGAACAAAAGGATATCTGGATGATGCCTCTAGGTGCAGGCATCATTCAGATATCCACCCGCAAAGCCCAGGACGTCATTTGACGTCCACCCAGGATGGGAGATCCCATCTGTGGACGTCAAATGACAATGGGCCGGTATTGAAGTGGTTAACTCTAACCTATATGTCTGTATTTGCTTCTGTGACCTTTGAAAAAGCCATTATGCATTTTTTATTTTTTACTAAAGCCAAATGCTTTTTACAGGCTCATGGTCTGCAGTCTCCTAGTTTTGCAAATGTTGCTCCTTCAGCCCAGTGTTGGACTCCCTTCTCAAAACAGCAGAAGTTATGCCGCGTATACACCATCACTTTATGTGATGGGGGAAAAAAAACAACGTTTTGAAAAACGTCAATTAAAATGACCGTGTGTGGGGGGAAAACGTTGTTTTATGTCTTGTGAAAAACGACAAAAAAAAAATTGAAGCATGCTTCAATTTTTTGTGTCGTTTTTCAAAGCGTCGTTTTTTTGTGTCACAAAAAATCACCGTGTGTAGGCTAAAACGACGTTTAAAACAAAGTTTTTAAACCTGCGCATGCTCAGAAGCAAGTTATGAAGCAAGCTACAATGGAAAAGAGTGCTGAACGTAACTGCGCTTTGCTAGAGCATTTTGAAAAAACGATGGTGTGTAGGCAACGTCGTTTTTGAAAATGAAGTTTCAAAAACGTCGTTTTTTTACTTCACAAAAAATGTCGTTTTTTTTCATCACATAAAGTGATGGTGTGTACACGGCATTACTGATGGCCAGATTCTGCTTATTCATTGCAAAATATGGTGTACAGTACTGACAGGTCCAGCAGACTGCATGCAATTTTATTGATAACAGAGGTTATCTGCAGGAAAGTAACAGTAATGCTTATCTGACAGTAAAATTGCAATTGGATTCCAATAGAAAACTTTAGTTGAAAAAAATGCATGGCTGCTTTTGCTGACAACTCTATCTGTGTATGATAATTTACTGATTGCCATACTGGATCCTTAGCTAAAATTAAAATTTCTCTTATCGTCCATGGATGGACACAGTTCCCTAAATTTTGACAAGTGGGTTATGTTCCTGTTCACAGGAGAGGAAGTCCTCTCCTGTAAACAGAAAGGAGGGCGCACCGACCTTGTGCATTACCACTTAAAATTTTATATTAAAACAGAATAAAAAAGCAATGGTCCTACTCACAAAACAAACATAAGTAAGCGATTTTCAGACAGCTGGACTGGACCTCACGGCGCCTGCCAGTAAAACTTCAGACATCAAAACGCCTACGCGTTTCTGGGTTGTACCCCCTTCTTCAAAGCCTAGATGGTCCGTGATACCATCTAGGCTTTGAAGAAGGCGGTACGCCCCAGAAATGCGTCAGCCATTTTGATGTCTGAAGTTTTACTGGGAGAAACATGAAGGTTGTTACCGCCTTCTAAAAATTTTACTTGGTTGGCTACTTACTGACATGGAACAAAGAAGCATGTAGTAGATAGGTCAGCAATCCTGATCAAACTGCTTGTTATGGGTCAGAAAATAGGATTTTTTGTAATCACCGTAAAATCCTTTTCCCTGTCGTCCATGGACGGACACAGTCTCTTCAAGTCTTGACAAGTGGGTTATGTTCCTGTTTACAGGAGAGAACACACAAAACCTCCTGCGCTCTGGTGTTTCGCCAAACCGGGTACAGCAGTATAGTCTACCGGCAAAGTCAGAAGTCTTGCAGCCCTCCAAAGAACAAAGGGTGTTCAAATGGCTAAAATGAAAAGAAAAAGAAAGGAGGGCACACCGACCTTGTGCATTACCACTTAAAATTTAATATTAAAACAGAATAAAAGCAATGGTCCTACTCGCAAAACAAACATAAGTAAGCACTTTTCAGACAGCTGGACTGGACCTCACGGCGCCTGCCAGTAAAACTTCAGACATCAAAATGGCTGACGCATTTCTGGGGCGTACCGCCTTCTTCAAAGCCTAGATGGTATCACGGACCATCTAGGCTTTGAAGAAGGGGGTACGCCCCAGAAACGCGTATGCGTTTTGATGTCTGAAGTTTTACTGGCAGGCGCCGTGAGGTCCAGTCCAGCTGTCTGAAAATCGCTTACTTATGTTTGTTTTGTGAGTAGGACCATTGCTTTTTTATTCTGTTTTAATATTAAATTTTAAGTGGTAATGCACAAGGTCGGTGTGCCCTCCTTTCTTTTTCTTTTCATTTTAGCCATTTGAACACCCTTTGTTCTTTGGAGGGCTGCAAGACTTCTGACTTTGCCGGTAGACTATACTGCTGTACCCGGTTTGGCGAAACACCAGAGCGCAGGAGGTTTTGTGTGTTCTCTCCTGTAAACAGGAACATAACCCACTTGTCAAGACTTGAAGAGACTGTGTCCGTCCATGGACGACAGAGAAAATGATTTTACGGTGAGTACAAAAAATCCTTTTTTCTGACCCATAACAAGCAGTTTGATCAGGATTGCTGACCTATCTACTACATGCTTCTTTGTTCCATGTCAGTAAGTAGCCAACCTAGTAAAATTTTTAGAAGGCGGTAACAACCTTCATGTTTCTCCCAGCGCAGATTACTATTAACTTGACTTTACATCATTAGATTATACTAGGTTAAGTTTTACTACACTGATACATCCTGCTCTTATTTCTATATATTCTAAATGTATAATCAATTTAATGACATAGTCAAAAAACACTGTATATGCAACTAATGTTCTCTGACTAATTCAGCGTTGTAAATAACACATTTAAATGTTATGTCTTCAAGGAGCAGCAGGAGAAACTAGATGCAGATTTAAAAAGAAAGAATGATACAATGGCAGAAGAACTAAGATGCCACCAGGTAAACTGTATATGAATAAAGGTGAAGGAATGTATGTTGATACTAGTTTTCAATTCAACAATTTGATATGGATGCTTGTCAAAGAATTCAAAATGTTAACCTCTGAGCGCAAAGTACACACAAATATGCTGCCTCTCGGCAGGTGGGCCTTGGCGTCTAGCGGCTGTACATTTGCATGCCAATGAAGGCTGTAACATGACTATAAGCCCCGCTAGATCACTTCAAGCTTGCCCCTTTTGCAGGTATAGCTATGTAAAAACATTAAACATAAGTGCATATACTGTTTAGAAACCAAAAATGCACTGTCTTACCCTGCTCTATACATGCTCAGTCTCTATTTTTAGGCACTGCCGAGTTTCTAGAGGCTGATCTTCTGATGGCCTTAAAGTGGAATTAAATCCTCCTATCCTTTAGAGCCAATGAAGCTGCTTCTGTTTCATCTGCAACTGCCAAGGTGTTGCACATATGATCAGCTATGACACCAGCCAATTGATGGTTTGACAGTTTGGTTGAGGACACAATAAAATGTGACAGTTAGCATTCTCAGCATTCCAGGAATGCAACTGTTTTTTGAAACCATTAAATCAACAAGTTTAGTTCTGCTTTGTGAGTCACTGCTGGGGCTCTAGGGTCTAGCAAGATGGCAGTCTTCAGCAAGAAAAAACAATGGCAATGCTGGAGGCAATTTACAGCACACTCTAATTTTGGTAGAATAATTATTAACCACTTCTTTCCCTGCCCATTGTCGTATGATGTCCGCAGGTAGGATCTCTCATTGTGGGCGGGCGTCATATGACGCGCTCAGCTTCCCAGCGGTATAGGGGGTGCACGCCCCCGTGGCCTTACCGAGGAGCTTTGATGGCCGCCGGGCACCCGCGATCGCTCGTGATAGAGCAGGAACGTGGATCTGTGTGTGTGTAAACGCTCAGATCCACTTCCTATCAGGGGAGAGGAGACAGATCATGTGCAGGAAGGGGGTGAAAATGGTTAACGTGGAATGTATGTTCCTTGCTAAAGAGCATTATTGTTTATCAAGTTGTAATGGGTAAAGTTTCACTTTAAGTCACAAAGCTAACACACCAAGATAAGGATTCTAAAAAGTGACAGTTATCTTAACTTCAGTGAGGTTTAAAAATTAGTCACATGGATTGAAAAAAAGATTCCTATATTTGTGTAAAATTTTATAGAGCCTATTGCATGAAAGCAAAACCACAGAGCCTTTCTAATGCAATGGAATATTGTATAGTGGATTATCACTTTCCTCAAATGTCCCCAATTAAATGTGTTATATGTGGCAAAAGTGTGTGTGTGTGTGTGTGTATAGATGTGTGTGTATATATAATCTCATGGCTATTTCTTCAATCTAGATTGCTAGTTTGAAAATACATATACTAAGTGATTGCAGTATATAATGTTGCACATTGGTAATGTCTACTAAAACACACACTTGTAGTTTGATAGATAGTTCGACTTTTTTAACTTCTAGTTTTTATATTTTCCATGCATATGTTTTAAGAACCTAGTTAAAGAAATGGAAGCAGAGTTGGTAAAAGAGCAAAACATTTTTGAGGAGCAGGAAACCAAAGCTAGAAAATATATGAAGGAACTACAGAATAAATCAGCTGTTAAAATCCAGGCAGCCTTCCGAGCACATCGAATATCCAAAATTTACGGACCTGTTCTAAAACAGAAAAAGGAGGCGTTGAAAAGAAAAAAAGAAATGAAGGAGAAAATGGATTTGGAAAGGAAAGCATTGGAAGAAAAAGTAAAGCTGAAACTTGAAGAGAAGAAACGGAAAGAGGAGGAGAAATTGCTCAATGAGGAGATTGCAAAAAAGAAAATAGAAGAAGTCAAGAGACTAGAACATTTGGAATTGGAGAGGAGACAGAGAGAGTATGAGAAAAAGAAAACAGAAGAAAAACAGAGACTGGAGAAAGAAAAGATCCTAAAACTAGAAGCAAAAAAGAAATTGGAAACTTTAATTAGCATAGATGCTTCCAACAATGAAGGTCTAGGAAAAATAAAGCATGAACATTGCAATATTTGTCTGGAAGTAACTGAGAGAACCATGGAAGGCTCTTGTGAGGATGGACAAAAGCAAGCAAAACATAGTGAAATGGTTGAAATGAATATTGAAGATACTTATAAAGAAAAAATACTAGCAAAGCAATGTGAGGTGCAGCAGCAAGTACATTCCGATGGGTGTGCAATTAGTATCGAAACAACTGATTTGGAATTAGAAATAAAGCCAAAAGAAATCATAAGTAATAACTTATCTAGCCCTGAAAACAGATCTTTAGCAACCAACAGAGAGTCCGAAGTAAATCGGGACAATGGAGCACGTGCCATGCCTACACGCCTAATACCCTGGATACAAACACCTTTACTAAAGGAGACTGCTGAGGTCATATGCAGTGAAACTGCACAGGGTGGACAAACCAGAGAAAAGAACACAGGCAATGACCTTCAAAATAAGTCCCCAGCTTTACCCATGACCTCAAGACCTCTTGTTCTACCAGATCACATTGAGTCGAAGAGGTTAGCTTGGATGAAATCTTGTAAGCCGTGGTCCACAATTTTGAGAGAAAACCGAAATATTAAAGCCGTTAGAAAGACTAGGCAAAGGAAAAGCTCATCAGCAAAAAACCTTCCTCCATTAAATACAGCCCTCATCCTGAAAAATGGTCCATGGAATGACCTGCAACAGGTAAGACTTTTCACGGTTTAATAGTTACCCCATACTTAAGATAAATTATTGCAATTAATGGTGTACCTGCATGCACCATGAAGTTCAAGAACATACATTATTGGAAACTTCTAGAAAAAGCCTCGGAAACATCCCAGCCCAGCCCAGTTTTTTTCATTTTTGGTCAGCTTAGTTTGAAATATTGCATGTATTTTATGTTTGCCTCTCACAGACAGCAGTAAAAGGTCTTTATTACAGCTTTCACAGTTCTTTATGGTGATTCACTACTATGTTCTGTTTTGATCCAAATAGCTAAACATCATATCATACCTGTATCGGATACATTCATCTGATTCGCCTCTGTATCTTTCCTAGCAGATATGAAGCGCTCTACATTTGTCAGTAGTCAGTTATACAGAGACAACAAAATAAGTGTCATGAATCTACCCATTGTTAAAAATATGTTTGTAAATTTAAAGTAGTTTTAAAGCTTAAACATATTTTACCTAATGCATTCATTGCATTAATAATGTTTAGGTGTCAGAATCCCCCTTCACCCCCCCCCCCCTTTACTTGCCTGATCCCTCATTCGATTCAGTGCCGTGCACATCTGCTGCTTTTCTCTCCCCTCACTTAAGGGTCTCACTGGCTTTGCTGGGTTACCGAGAGCGATGGGCTGTCAATCAAAGCCAGTGGGTGGGGATGAGGGAGCAGGGGGTGGGGCCGGGTCTCGCTGTCTGTGTCAATGGACGCAGCAGCTGGGCACATGAGCGAGCACGAATGACTGCCCCCATGAAAAGCGACTTCCTATTGGGGCACTGAACAGAGGAGAGGGGCCAGGAGCGCCAGCGGTGGACCCAAAAAGAGGAGGGTCCGGTCTCCAGTGGCAGATGCTGTGTGGAAGAGACAGCCGACAACAGCTGGGAAATGCCTGGAAAGTCATGTCACCCATAGACTTACTATGGGGCTTCCGTTGTTGGCTGCCTCTCCTGTACACACCTACAAAGGGAAGCTGCCACTGACAGCTCAGTGTGGGACCAGACCAGATCGGCTGCAAAAGTGTATATATGGTGAATTTGTCTTAGAATGTGGCTGACAGTAGATTTAGAGTTAGTTAGTTTTAGGCTGAACTTCTAAGGCTAAGTAATTTTTTTGCTAAAAAATCTATTTTTCTACTTTATTGTGATCATCCCTACCTGGAATTTGGAGTACTGAAATTCGCTGGACTGGATGTTGCAGAGATAGCTTGGAAGTGGCCTTGGACACTGCTCCATGTAGAACATTTTTTACAGACTTTTCTGGTAAAAGCTGCAGAACACTTTCCAGGTTCAGAGTCAGGTCTAGAACCAGGGTTGTCCCGATACCGATACTAGTATCGGTATCGGGACGGATACCGAGCATTTGTTCGCGTACTTGTACGCGCGCAAATGCTCCCAATACTTTTCTTCTTTTTTTAGGGTAGAGTGGCCGGAGAGGGCGGGAGGAGTCAGTGGCTGGAGAGGGCGGGGGAGTGCGGGCGGAGTCTGGCTGGAGAGGGCAGACAGTCTGTGGATGGAGAGTGCAGGCGGAGTTGGCTAGAGAGGGGGCGGGCATAGTTGTGGAAGTAAAATTGTGCGGGCACAGTCGGTGGACAGAGTCGGAGGGCGGAGAGCGAGTCCTCACTTGCAGTGGTAAGCTGGCAGGGGTGTAGGGCAGCCGCATCAGGATTGGTGACAGGTGAACGTCCCTACGCCCATCTTGGTACACCCTGCACTCAGCTGCAGTAAGCAGCAGCAGACATCTTGTTACACCCAGCCCGAGCTATCCCCAGAGTCCTCCTTGGATCTGTCAGGTATGGCTGCGCCCTTTCTCCTTTTAGCTGATGTTTTTACCACAGCCATACAAGATTTTATGACCCAAATTATCCAGTTATTGTTGACTTATTTGCTGATGCCAATCAGAGGCCACAAGCGAGCTTGTATCCTAATGCTGTGTGCATCACTTTGAAGCTAGAGGATCATCCTGTTGCTACTACTACTAATGCTGTCTCCAGTCTTGGGTCAGTTATTATTTCTAATCTGCAAAGACTTTCGCTTTTACACCCACTTTTTCAACAATTTTTTTTCCTTGTCAAGAATATCTTTATTAAATGCAAGAATAAATTGTACATGAAGCATACATTCGTTACAGTAATCAGGTGGTTATTATAACATAAGATTGACTAACAGTATCATCTTTCTTAAACAACAATAAACGGGAATATTTTAGCCATGTTCTGTGTACTATCGCAGGAAGAGTTTAAGTAGTTAACATAGCCAAATATGTAATCCTTACAACTTGTCCTAGTGGCTAGTGGATAATATATCAAAGATAATACGTCCTTATTTAATGTAACCTTACTACCTATCAACTTTAAATTTCTAAAATGTGCTACCTTTTCAAAGTTAACGGTAGATACACAAGGGTACTACCTTATGCAGTATCAGATCAGGAAAAGGAAGAAGGGAAGAAAAGGAAGGAAAATGGGGGGGGGGGGGGGTCAGGTAAGGAAGTCTGCAGGGATGGGCTAGGATCCGTCGTCAAAGCATGAAATGTACAACGGTTATTTTTGTATAGGAAAGCTACCATGGCATCATTACACCTTTATTAAAATGTTCTGGTATTGCATATTGTATCCAAGGGTTCCATATTTTTTCAAAGTTGGCGATCGTGTCCGTTTCTAACGCTTCCATTTTGGCGTGCGTCATAGCAATATTCATTCTATTTTTTGTTTCCGTCGTTGATAAAATTGGAGTTTTCCAAGCTTTTGCTATGGTTTGTTTGGCTGCCGTAAAGAGTTGTGTTAGTAGCTTGAAGTGTGTGTGTGTTAGATTGATGGGCTTTAAATTCAGTAGTGCCAATTTAGGGTCTGGAAGTATTCTCAATTTAGTCACCGCATTTACCATCTTGAAAATCTTATCCCAGAATTTCTGTACTATTGGACACGTCCACCAAGTATGAAAATATGTACCTTCGGTGATGCAACCCCTATAGCAATGTCCGGTGCAGTTTGGTGCATATTTAGCTATTCTGCTTGGCACCAGGTACCATCTCATTAATACCTTATAGCCTGCTTCCAATGCTATTATATTCGAGGAAGCCGATTTAGTGTTTCGCCATATTTGATTCCAATCCGAGGTATTAAGTTCTATACTCAGGTCACTCTCCCATTTCTGAACATAAGGAAGCTTTGTTGTGTTATTGTGGGATAGTGACTGCAAGTACAGAACCAAAATTGTACCTCTTACATGTGGATTATCTTTACATATACTTTCAAAAGGTGACATCTGTTTTTTCAGAGCCGAAGAGGTCAGATGTGTTTCCACAAAAATTTTTATTTGGAGGTATCGAAACAATTCTGATTGAGGTATACCGTATTTTTTACATGCTGTCGGGAAGGGCATGATACCCGATGAATCCAAAAATTTATAGACATATATACAGTCTTTCCTTACCCATTCCTTGAATGTGTTAGGGACGATCCATGCCGGATAAAATGTTGGGTTTTTATAAAATGAAAGCAGTGGGTTGAGAGGGGACACCAGTGAATACTTGGATTTATAGCTATCCCATAGTGAGAGAGAATGTTTAATAATTGGATTGCAGATTTTCCCGCGTAGCTTGGGAAGAATCCATAGTAAGTTAGCTGGAGGGATGGGATCACACTCGGTTGCCTCAATCGCTACCCAGAGAGGTGTTTCCTTTTTTGCATGATATTTGGCCAAGGTTGAAATTTGCGCTGCCCTATAGTAGTTTGTAAAATTCGGATATCCTAACCCTCCTTGAGTTTTGGGGAGATGCAAGATTTTCGCCTTTATTCTGGGCCTAGATGTGCCCCATATAAAGGTCGTCATTCTGTTTTGTATTATCCTCAGAAAGTAAGCCGGTATTGGACTCGGGAGCACTCTAAAAAGATACAACAATTTTGGTAATATTGTCATCTTAACTGCGTTGATCCTACCTAACCAGGATAATGGGAGCTGGGACCAGGATTTGAGTAAGTTTGTTATCTGTTTAAGAAGAGGGGGATAATTATAAGAGAATAAATCAGATGTATCAGCCGTTACGTGTGTTCCTAAGTACGGGATGCTCTTATCCGACCATGTAAATGGAAGACCTACTGTGGCTGCACTTAATTCTAGTCTTGAGAGGGATATGTTTAGTGCTACACATTTCTTGGGATTAATGGCTAGACCTGAGAACGTCGCAAATCTATCAAGTATTGGGATGAGATTAGGGCCAGTTACTTGCGGGGAAGAAAGAAATAAAAGAATGTCATCCGCAAATAGGCATAATTTATGTTTATGACCTCCTAATTCTATACCTAGGATAGTGGGGTCTGATCTGATTTTCTGAGCAAGCGGTTCGATAAGGAGGGCAAATAATAACGGGGATAACGGGCAGCCCTGACGTGTTCCTCTTCTGATATCAAATGTGTCAGACTTATATCCTGCGTATTTAACATAAGCTTTAGGGTTATTATAAAGTTCCATAATCCAATTAGTGAAATTAGGGCCAAAGCCCCATTTCTGTAGAGTATATTTTAAATACGCCCAGGAAACAGAATCAAAAGCTTGTTTGATGTCCAGAGAGAGAAAATACGCCGGTATACCCCTTTTCTTTGCTATGTTGGCCAAGAGGCATGCCCTGCGTATATTATCGCCCGCTTGTCTGGATGGCATGAAACCTACTTGATCTCGATTGATTAGAGTACCGATAAAATTGTTAAGGCGGGTAGCTAGTATTTTACCTAATAGTTTTATATCTATGTTAAGCATAGATATGGGACGATAATTGCTACAAATCAACAATTTTTTTTTAATGAAAAATGGAAACATCCTGATAAGCTTTTGTATCTGTTTAGTGAGAATATTGTACAGAAGTTGTCTATTCCACTGTGGATCCAGCAGGGTTCCGCCCTAATAGGGTGCTTACCCTTCTTGTAGCAGATGCATCCAACTGATAAGTGGTTGGAAGCCAAACTGTATCTGACTGGATGAAGTCCCTTTAAAAAATATCTGACCACTTCCAAGTGTGATTCCCTCCCTTTTTAAATAATGCATGGAACACATTTCTGCTGCATACCTTTTTAGCTGTGATAGCTGATAGAAGCCTCCTGTTTCATTCTTCTCATACATCTCATGTCCTTTCATATGTGTAGAACACTTTGACTAAAGTGCTGAACTGTGGTACCCTTGTGTAATAAAAGAAAAAAAGTTTGGTTTGCATGGCCTTTAAGGGGCAGGATATGTTTGGACCAGCTGTTGACAATATCAAGAATGCTAATGCTGGCAAGAGCATCCATCTTTCTTAGCATAAGAAGCGCAAGGAGTAGCCAACAAATTATTGTTCATATCACTCTGCTAAAGAAGGTCCCTTTTTGTTTCTTCACTCCCTCCACTTCCATGTCAGGACCCCCCTAGCTTGCCTCTCTGTCTAACCGCAAGGTCTGGCACTCAAAGTCGGCCAAATCTTCAGATAGGCCTTTCTCTGCAGAAAGTTGTGTCTTTTGCTTTTTCAGAAGTAGTGAAAGTTTGTTAACCTTTGCAGATTCTCTATCATTGAGGACCGGGTTCTCTGTGGCCTGGTGGCTTAGGAATCTGGCTTTGGACTCCTGGAAGTCTTCCCTTTCTAAGCTTTTGCAGGATCCTCAAGACGGATGCCAGCCTGTCAGGCTAGGGAGGAGTTCTAGGCATCCTGTTGGTGCAGGGAACATGTTCATCATCAGAGTACCATCTTCCGAACAGCATCCTAGAACTTCAGGCATTATATCAGTCTCTACAATATTGGATCATGCTGCTGGAGGACCATCTGATAGGGATTCAGATGGACAACACCTCAGTAGTGGTGTACATCTACCATTAAGAAGGAACAATAAATCTGTTCATGGTAAGAGAGGTAGATTGGATCCTGTTCTGTCTGAACTTAATGTTCCAGCATTGTCAGTTGTCTGCAATCCAGGCATCACCTGGGACGTATCCCTACATTTTGGAGTTGTTCCAAGACCTGTGTTGTAGTTTGGGGATGTTGAATGTGGACCTCCTGCCCTCCAGGTTAAAAAAAAAAAAAAACTGTATCAGCATCTGACTCCTAGCACCTTCAAGGGCCAGGTTTCTGCCATTTCTATTCAGTTTTAAAGACTATTGACTTCTCACTCTTTTATCATGATCTTTTTACACAGGGACTCTAAATCTGAATCTGGTTCTCCTTTGTGCTTCAGAAACTGCAGTTTGAACCAATTAGAGACGGTCCTCTCTCTATTCTTACAAGGTGGTGTTTCTTGTAGCACTCGCCACTTTAAGACAAGCGACTGAACTGTTGGCCTTATCCTGTGAAGAGAGCCTTTTTTGTTTTGCTAAGGGAAAAGGAGGCATTAAGGCTAAGGACTTTCTCCTTGCATAAAGGTATTTTCTTCTTTTCACCTCAACTAGGACATTTTTCATATATCCCTTAGTCTGTCTGACTTCAGTTTGCCAAAAGAAAATTTCCCTTTGTTGCCTGCATGTGGTTCTGGCTGCGAGAGATATCTCTCAGCTGCTGCTTCTTTCAGGAAGATTGATTTGCTTTTTGTTATCCCAGGTAGACCCTGTAAGGGTGCACCAGATTCTCATTTGAAATTCCACCATCTCTAGGCAACTTGGGTAGATCATCATCCAAGCTTATGGACTTGAGGCCTGTGTCTTCTCTATTGGCAAGTGCTTCTTTTATTTATTTCTTTATGGTTTGTATCAAGCCGTTGTTGCCCAGATTTGCAAGACTGCCACCTGATCTTCTGTCCACACATTTTCTAAAGTCTCATCTGGTTTCAACTTGGTGTGTAAGGTTCTTCAGGTGGTTCTTTAAAGCAAAAAACTTACATACTCACCTAGATGGCTGCAGCATTGATCCGATGCTGCATCTGTCCTCCACTGGCTCCACATGAGAATTGAGTGATCAAAAACAGCTGATTGCTTAGTTCTTGGGTCTGCTCTGAGCACAGAGGGGTGGCTGTCAGTAACTGGCTCTCTGCTATGCCTTTCTAGTGCTCACTGGAGCACTGAACGGTTGAGGGGAGGGGTGAGCGGGTAGCACTGGCTCTCAGCAGAGGGCTGAGAGGAGGCTGAGCCAGCTGCTGGTCAGACATGTGGGAGGATCCTGACATTATTGTCAGGATCCCTGCATAGCCTGCTGGACCGGCTCTGAGACATCAGCCGACTGCAGACTTTAGCCCACTGTTGGCTGAAGTCGGCTGATAGTGAACATGGATATCATAGTAAGTTTCACAAAACAGTGCCATTTTCATTGAGAAAAACAACATGAGCATAGATATACTATGCTGTCAGTATTCATCAGTTTTTCAACACAGCCTTGTGCGTAGAGCTGGGCCAAACACCCCCCCCCCCCCGGTTCTGTTTGCCCAGAACTCTCGAAGATCGCAAAAGTTCGGACCTGAACTCCAAACTCTATGGGACCTGGACTTTATTGATGCTTAAAGGGGTTGTAAAGGTAAACATTTTTTCACCTTAATGCAATCTATGCATTAAGGTGAAAAACATCTGCTGATTAGAGACCATTGGCTTGCGCTGCTGTCAATCACATTCAATGACGTGGCGTGCCGGGGGCGGGGCCGAGTGATACAGTCGGCGGCTATGGCCACCGGCTGTATCACGGGAGCGCACCCGCAAGAACTCAACACCATGCAAGCTCGCTCGCATGAAGGTGTTGAGTCCTTGCGGGGAGAGCCAAGATAGCCACCGAGGGACCCCAGAAGACCAGGTTCAAGGCCACTCTGTGCAAAACGAGCTGCACAGTGGAGATAAGAATAACATGTTTGTTATTTAACCACTTAACCCCCGGACCATATTGCTGTATAAAGACCAGAGTACTTTTTGCGATTCGGCACTGCGTCGCTTTAACTGACAGTTGCGCGGTCGTGCAACGTGGCTCCCAAACAAAATTGGCGTCCTTTTTTTCCCACAAATAGAGCTTTCTTTTGGTGGTACTTGATCACCTCTGTGGTTTTTAGTTTTTGCGCTATAAACAAAAATAGAGCGACCGTTTTGAAAAAAATATATTTTTTACGTTTTGCTGTAATAAATATCCCCCCAAAATATATAAAAAACAATTTCTTTCCTCAGTTTAGGCCGATACGCATTCTTCTACATATTTTTCGTTAAAAAAACGCAATAAACGTTTATTGATTGGTTTGCGCAAAAGTTATATTACATTTTTATTAATATTTTTTTTTTTTACTAGTAATGGCGGCGATCGGCGATTTTTTTCGGTACTGCGACATTATGGTGGACACTTCGGACACTTTTGACACATTTTTGGGACCATTGGCATTTTTATAGGGATCAGTGCTAGAAAAATGCATTGGATTACTATAAAAATGCCACTGGCAGTGAAGGGGTTAACACTAGGGGGCGGGGAAGGGGTTAAGTATGTCCCTGGGTGTGTTCTTACTGTGGGGGGGGTGGTCTCACTAGGGGAAATCACTGATCTTCTGTTCATACACTGTATGAACAGAAGATCAGCATTTCCCCTCCCTGACAGGACCGGGAGCTGTAACGAGCGATCGCGTGTGCCCGGTGGCGATCGCAACGGGAGTCGGGGGAGCGCGGGGGGGGCGCGCGCGCCCCCTGTAGTCTGCGAGAGAGCCGACGTAGAGCTACGGGCTCTCGCGCAGGAGAGCCAACCTGCCGCCGTAGAATGACGGCAGCAGGTCGGCAAGCAGTTAAAACAAATATTAACTTTAGTGATCCTTTAAAGTGAAACAATAAAAATAAAAAATTCCTTTAAATATAGTGCCTGGGCGATTTCCTTAGTATGCCTGTAAAGTGGGGCACCTGTACCATGTATAGAACCTGCTGCAGCAAAACGGACATATATAAAGAAAAAAAAAAACATTTAAATTGATTTTCCCTGCAAGCTTTCTTTATTTTGTAAACAACGACTTGGGGAGCCAGTCTGTATAAAGAGGCCACATTTTAGTTCACTCGGAACAAGATTAGAGATTTTTTTTAATAAATTCTGGTGTATTTGGCGAACTTTGGATAGCAATAACAACATTTTGCACCACAGTGGCCAGCCTTATGTGAAGAAGCCAAATGGTAGTGCACTCAGGCTAAGATTAACAATTTTTATTTATTTTTTTATTTTTAAAAATTTCAGACATACTAACATAGTTCGTCAGGTTGAAAAAAGACACAAGTCTATCAAGTTCAACCAAAAAAAACAAAACGACACAATCACATATACAAAACTTGGGCCTTGGGTGTTGGTGCCTGCACCCTGTAACTCCTCAGTTACTCTTGGAGGGCACAGGACTGACACTGTGTTCAAATAATTTAGCTGACTTTTCTGTGCATTATGATGGGGCTATGGCAGGAGTAGCTGTGGACAAGGAGGCAGAATAAGCCGCTCTGGCAGCTGCAGTGGACTGTGAAAAAGTATCAGCTTGGGTGATAGAGGATGAGGAGGATAAGGATTGTTTGGTAAGCCAGTCCACCACCTTCTCTGCATGCTGTGGCGGGATACTACAGGCAGCATTACTAAACAGAGAAAAACATGCCCTGCCTGAAGAGGGACCATGTCCACCTTTTGCCTGCGGACTCAGCTGCTGCTGGCCCCCTCATAGTGTCATGGGAACGTCTGCCTCTCCTTGTTGGCCTCCCAGACATGATTGGGGGGGCTTATTACCCAAATTTGATAGCTACTAGGAAATGTGTAATTGGATGCATTACAGTTAGAAAAACTGCAGCTGACAATTAAAAAAATAAAAAAGGGGGGCAGGCACAGGACAAAAAAACAAAACAAAACTTGGCAACCAAAAAAAAGGGGGTTTACAGCAGTGTATACAGCTTTAAATGGTATGTAATGCTGTGTTAACCGCTTCCTGCCTGGACTACAGAAAAATGACGGCCAGGTGATGGTTCAGTTATCCTGACTGAACGTCATATGACCAATCACGGCTGATCACAGTGTAAACAGGAAAAGCCGTTTATGACAGACGTGAGTAGAGGAGAGCTGGTCGGTTGCTCTCCTGACGGGGGGGTCTGCGCTGATTTATTATCAGCGGAGCCCCTCCACAGGTCGCCTGGGACCACCAGGCATGCTGCCAGAACCAACAGGGACGCTGATCACGGATGGCCACCAGGTATGCCACTCTGCACCACCAGGAATGCCAGTCAGTGCCCATTGGCAATGCCTGCCAGTGCCATCAGTGATGCCCATCAGTGCCACCCATCAGTGTCCATGAGTGCCTTCCATCAGTGCCACCCATAAGTACCCATCAATGCAGCCTTGCACTGCCCATCAGTGTCAGCTATGAGTGTCTATCAGTACTGCTTGTCAGTGCCCATCAGTGAAGGAGAAACATACTAATTTACAACATGTTTTAACAGAAACAAAGAAAAGCTTTTTTTTTTTCAACATTTTTGGTCTTTTTTTATTTGTTTAGCAAAAAAAAAAACGCAGAGGTGATTAAATACCACCAAAAGAAATCTCTATTTGTGGAAACAAAATGATACAAATGTTGTTTTGGTACAGTGTAGCATGACCGCGCAATTGTCATTTAAAACGAGGCCGCACTGAATTGGCCTGGGCAGGAAGGGTGGAAAGTGCCTGCTATTGAAGTGGTTAAACACTGCACTAACACACTACAGTGACACTACACTATATTGACACTATACCGACATGCTACACTACTCACACTGCACTAACATTCTACCCTCAGTCACATTTACACACTAACTCGCTAGTAGCAAACTGAGCTCTGCTCTATCTATCTCCACTCCAACAACGCACTGCAAAAGGTTTCTGTGAGAAATGTGGGGTGGGACTATGAGCACTGAGCCATGATTGGGCAAAGTCATCACAACTTTATCCAATCAGGGCTTTCACTGTGTATTGTGCCCTGATTGGACAAAGCCTTGCATCTACCAGGGGTCAGGTGCATTGCTTCACCCAATTAAGGCCCTAGAATGCCCTATGCAGCGCCCCGCAAATTCTGGTGTTCGCCGAACGGCCGAACAGGCGATGTTCGGGCTGACTGGTTGCTTGGCTCGAACTGTTTGCCCAACTCTACTTGTGTGGTGTCATAATTCACAGTTTGTAACAGTTTTTGATATTCTTCTGTCATGGATTTTTTGTTCATGGCTTGATGCATATGTATGTGGTTAGTTAGTACTAAGCATGCACATTGTGTTTCCCCTTTCATTCTGGCCTCAGTTCCAAACATTAACTGTATATGTGTTGTATTTATTATACATTACATTTCGTTAGATGAAATGGTAAATGTTTACTGATTTAGTCTGAAAATAATTTAAAAAATAGTGTATCCAGAACATGTTTTTGTCCTTTGTTCTATGATTTAGAAAGCACAGGAAATTGAAAGTTTTGTGGGTTTGCAGCAAGTAATATCCTTCGTGCTTAAAATTTAGCAACATAATATATTAAAAACACATATGGAGACACATTGTAAAAGTACCAATTGCCACTATTGCTGTTGTTCAGATGAATCTGCCAAATTGTTTCCAGTTGCTTGCACTGTGCCCTTATTGTGCTATGTGTGCTGCAGTGGAAATGAGCTTTTGCCTTTAATATTGGTACTCGGCACCACAGAGCAGAGTGATGGGTGTAATTACATCAGTATTTAGGTGTTTCACTTGTACATCTTTATCCAAGTATATTGGTTCCAGCTATAACTCAGATTTGTCATCAGACTGGTGTTTCACGCACATTTTAAATGTATCTTTGATGTTTAAGGATTGTCACCTAGTGTATTTACAGAGTGATGATTACATCTACCTTGCGATCTTAGCCACCATCTCAACTGATCAGTGTTGTGGTTTAAGTGATTGCCTGTCTGGTTTGGAGTTTCTATTTGACATCTGATATGTTTGATTAACTTAATTCCATTCAAAGGACATATTTATCTGAAACTGCAGCCATTAAATGTTTATAGCAGATCCATCAGTAAAAATAAGACCTCTAGACAAGGCTGGACTGTGACAAAAATTTGGTCCTGGACTTCATCCAGACTGGCCCACTTTGACAGGTCTCTCCCATGGCAGCCGGACAAACCCCCCCCCCCCCGCCAGCCAACCCTGACGGCCACCCAAGCCCCTTCCCCCCTTCACTAGCCGTTCTGCTTTATTAGAGTAGAACAGCTGGTACTGGTACTCTTATAGGCAGTACCAGTGGGGAAGCTAGACATTATTTCACCCGGGGCAAAGAATCAGTTTGGTGCCCCCCCAATGGGACAAGATTAGGCAGAAGTGAGAAACTCCCAGGCCATAGCTGTTGAGTCAGCTGTCTGCCCCTCCCCCGTTCTCCTTCTGGCCCCCCCCATGCTCCTCTGTCGTCCCGCCTGCTCCTCTGGTCCTCCCCCTGCTTCTCTGTTCCCCCACATTCTTCTCTGTCCCCCCCCCCCCCATGCTCCTCTGTACCCTTGTGCTTCTCTGGTCCCCCATGCACCTCTATCCCCCCACATGATGCTCTGTTCCCCCATGCGCCTCTATCCTCCCCCATGACTGAGCACGGTAAGCCGGACCTTCAAAGCGCATGCACCGATGATGTCATCGGCTGCATGCACTCTGAATATCTCCAAAACTGTGCAAGTTTAGGTGATATTCACAGTACTTACAGGTAAGCCTTATTAGAGGCTTACTTGTAGGTACAAGTAAAAAAATAAGACTTTACTTCCACTTTAAAGGGGTTGTAAAGGTAAAAAAAAAAAATCCTAAATAGCTTCCTTTACCTTAGTGCAGTCCTCCTTCACTTACCTCATCCTTCCATTTTGCTTTTAAATGTCCTTATTTCTTCTGAGAAATCCTCACTTCCTGTTCTTCTGTCTGTAACTCCACACAGTAATGCGAGTCTTTCTCTCTAGTGTGGAGTGTCGTGCTTGACCCCTCCCCTGGAATACAGGAGTGGCAAGACGCCCACTAACAAACAGCTGCTTTCTCTATTTGCAACGTAGAGAGCGCCTGACTCTCCTGTATTCCAGGGGAGGGGACGAGCACGACACTCCACACCAGGGAGAAAGCCTTGCATTACTGTGTGTAGTTACAGACAGAAGAACAGGAAGTGAGGATTTATCAGAAGAAATAAGGACATTTAAAAGCAAAATCGAAGAATGAGGTAAGTGAAAGAGGACTGCACTAAGATAAAGGAAGCTATTTAGGAAAAATGTTTTTACCTTTACAACCCCTTTAATGTAGCCGGGGCAAGGATAAGTGTCAGCAAGGAGCAGGGCCTGTGCAACAAAGTGGGTGGGTGGGGGTGCATAATATGGGTCTTCTGGTGTAATTTGTGATTCATAGTTTCTGGTTCTGCTGTGCAAATTGTTAGTGGAAGCTCCTGTATGTAAAAAGCCATAATGGTTGCAGGCTTAATCCACAAATATAGTGTAACAATATTTTGACAATGTATTTTGGTTGGTTTGGCTCATGTTTATGAATAAAGCCTATAGACACTGTCCTTCCATGGTAAAAAGGAGTTGAATGAATAATCTGGGGAAGTACTGGAATATCTCTGAAAAGTAGCCTGCCTTTTTATGAAATTATCTACCTCTAGTATGGAATACGCTTCAAATTTAGATATTCCATTTTGTTTTAGGCTTATGGTTGAGTTCTATTGGACAATTTCTGTACAGCTTCTAAACTGCCCTTTCTCTGAACCTTAGTTGCCTGTTGTCCTATTTGCCAGGACAGATTGGGCAAATAAGGATATACGCTTCCCCAGGTCACATTCCATAATATGGAATGATTGGGCGCCACATGTCTTGGCACCACCAAACCTAAAATACTGTGTCTCCCTTTGGAGAAGAGACTCCTTTTGTACATATCTGGAACTCACAGGTGTCTCACCCTCTCCTTAGAAGCCTTCTTATCCCTTGAGAAAAAAAAGGACAGTATTCGACCAATGAATTCCTGTTTCCAAAGGTTACCAGCTTGGAGGGCAGATTCTGGCGATAGTCCTTGGTAGCAGTATGTCACGCCACAAGGAACACCAGCTCAACTACAGCTCATTGAGGTTGTATGCCTAATGTGCCACTGTAACCCAACTGGAAAGTCTTTGTTGTAATGGTCACAGACCACTTGCTCCAATCTGAGCAGGGTTATACAGATTGATCATATATCTGGGACCTTTCCAAGGTCATATTCCCATATTCCCTTTTGAGGTTCTCTTGGTAAAAGGGTACACGCACACATCAGCCCAGTGCTCCTCACATGGCATCTCACATTCAGCAATTTTTAAAAAAATGTCAAGGTAGGCTTCAACATGATCCTTCGGGGGCAATTGTTCTGCAACAGCTGTCAAAGTATAGATTATGGCTCTATGCCACAGGTGTAAATATTGGCTCTATGCCACCATCTGCCTTTTTAATAGGACCTGTAACTGCTGCTATAGAGACATGTTTAATTTCCAATTTCCCCTTAAAGAGGGATTCCACCCGCATTTTTTTTAAATTATTACCGGTATTTTTAAAGTCAGCAGCTACAAACACTGTAGCTGCTGACTTTTAATAAGGACACTTACCAAGGTCGGTCGCTCGATCCAAGCAGCTCCCAGCGCCGCCATTCTTACTAAGGGGAACAGGCAGTGAAGCCTTGCGGCTTCACTGCCTGTTTCCTACTGCTCATGCGCGTGTCTCGCAGTGCTTTTTTCAATGGGCAGCTGCTTTCTGGTATACACACAGTTCACAGAAGGCAGCCGGCACCATTCCCCAGAAGACACCGCAAGGAGGATGAGGAATAAGATCTGTCGCGGTGGATGAAGAGGCAGATTAGGAACTTCCACATAGCAACCGCTATTTCTGTTAATACTTTTAAAGCCCTAAAGTCCAACCTGTGTCCTGTGGCCTGCATGTGGCCCTTTCTCTTATGAT
Organism: Rana temporaria; assembly: GCF_905171775.1. Lineage (NCBI taxonomy): Eukaryota > Metazoa > Chordata > Amphibia > Anura > Ranidae > Rana > Rana temporaria. The sequence continues at coordinate 207,737,313 of NC_053491.1, read as the reverse complement.
GTGCGGCCCTCGGCAGTCTGTAGTGGTAACATTGACTAGGGTAATAGCATTGAGTTCTACTAGCCTCATGTAACATGTTCCCAATGTAATATTGTCTTCTGCAGCATATCCCCAGTCAAAAATCTCTACACTCTCTGACCCTCATTTCCTCTATCAGGTCTGCAGTTTCTGGAAGGAAAAGAGGGCCTGGTGTCCAAAGGAATGAAAACCTAAGGAAGTAAACCCTCTTTAAAAGCATAGCATACTAGCTCATTATGAATTACTTTCCTGAGAATGAAGCCCCCATAGCGGTTCTAGGACATGTCCTCTTTCGCCGCCATTGTACAGATATTGCATGGTACAGCGCTGTGACTGGCCGGAGTAGCGATGATGTCACTCCCACGCATCGGCACGCTCAGTGCGCCTGAGCGCCATAGACATAGGTGCTGTTTTTCTTGGAAAAATCTCCTTAACCGTGTAGGTTAAGGAGATATTTCTCGGACCTACAGTTAAGCTTTAATCTAGGCTTACCTGTAGGTCAAAGTGGTCTGTAAGGGTTTACAACCACTTTAAAGGTAACTTACAAGGTATTTTTTTTAACATTCCAAAGTTTATTAATGTTCCAGCCAAGAACAAAATATGCAAGTACAAACAAAAACAGTACAGCATGATAATGACAATCACACACAGCGATCTTATACATCTAAAGTTGACAACCAACACTATTACAGCGAGTAGTAATAAAGCTCACGTTACTCGGCACATCTTGGGGCTATAATGAACTAGTCCCAATATAGTCTGCTCTACTGTAACTATGATCATATAACATCTTGTGTACTGTAAACCATAAGTAAACCTTTCCTTCACAGTATCCTTTGACATTATGTTTCTGCAGAGTCGTCTAACGCTTTTGTGTGTATTTTCCACTACCATACCATAGAGTAAGGTTAAACATTCCTGCCAATTAGAAAAGGCAGGGCAAGGGGAAGAGGGGGGGAATGGGAGAGCGGGTCAGAGATGAAAGAAGAAGAAGAAGTAGGGGAAATAAGAATGGTGTAGCGCAGAAATTGGCTAGGCCAGTGTATTATCTCAGTACTAAACCTTAACACTTGGTCAGTGATACATCATCATTCAGCCAGTGCCCATAAGTGCCTCATAGGCCTTAGAGAAGCGGAACTCGAACCAGGGTGACCATGTCTCGTGGAACTTATCTACGTTGTCTGAGGCCTGTGTAAGGGTGTCTTTCATCTCTCGGATCTCAGAAACCTTTTCCAGCCACTGTGTGATCGTGGGGACCTTAGTGGTCTTCCAAAAGATTGGGATTAGGGCCTTTGCTGCGTTTAACATGTGCTTCGTCAGGGAGTTCTTATATCTCTTTAATGAGAAGGAGGAGATGTGGAGCAGGCAGCACGCTGCGTCCAGTACTAAGCTGGTCTCCGTGATTTGTTTAATTAGGTCTGTTGCCAGAAGTTGGCTAGGCGAGGACATTGCCACCAAATGTGTAACAACGTGCCCACTCCCTCTCCACATCTCCAACACTTATCAGACGTCTGAGGATACCAGGAACTCAATTTAGCTGGCGTAACATACCAATCTGTAAGCAACTTATAAGATGTTTCCTGTGTTTTTGTGCTTATAGAGCACTTGTGTGCCAAAACACAAGCGCTCCGCCATTGTCTTTCTGAGATGTTCTTCCCAAGAGCTTTGGACCAGCCCCTTTGGAATCTATCTTCAGTTGAGGTAGGGGGTACTTGTAACCACTTATAAATGACAGATGTCGTTTTCTGCAGGAGATCACCCTTGTTACAGACCTCTTCTAGGTCAGTCAGCTGTTTGGTAAAGTGTTGTTTGTTCACTTTGTCACCGGTATAACTACGTACTTGTAGATACGTCCAAAGCTGGAGGGAGGGGCGGTCAAGGATTTGTTTGAGCGTCCGATATTCCACACATGTTCCCCCCCGGAAGCATTCCCCGGCCGTAAGTGTCTTATTGGAGGATGGGTGACTAAGTGTCCGTGACCCTAGTCCTGGCTGAAAGTCTGGGTTATCTGAAAGCGGTGTTAAAGGGCCCTTCACTGAGGAGATAGAGGAACATTTGGTCCCCAAGGCAAAAACTGTCAGGGTATTTGCCTGTAGGGGTTGATGAAGCAATAAGTGTGGTTTTCTCAGGCCTGGGTTCCAGGGGGAGAAAAGGAGTGGGAAGGGGCTTAGGTCCTCCTCCAGGGTCACCCAGTCCTTCATCTCTCTGTGGCAGTGCCAATCTACGACCCTCGTCACATGTGCAGCCATATAGTATCTCCTGAAATCAGGGAGCCCCATTCCCCCATCCTCCTTTGGTCTGGTCAAGAGGGCAAATTTAATCCTTGCCCGCTTGTGAGACCAGAGAAAGGCCAGAAGCGCTGTTTGGAGCTTTTTAAAAAACCTATTAGGCAGGACTATGGGCAAGGCCCTCAACAGATATAAGAGTCTGGGTAGCATCACCATCTTAATGATGGCCGCTCTCCCAAACCAGGAGAAATATCCCGCGTTCCAAAGTTTCAAATTGTCCTCAATTCTACGCAGCAATGGCGCAAAGTTGGCGTCATAAAGTGACGTCAGGGACGGGGTCAACCAGATTCCCAAGTACTTCAGGGCCTTACTTTCCCATCTAAACGGACAGTTGGATTGTGTCCTGGAGAGGGTCGGGGCAGGTAGTGTGAGATTCATTGCTTCCGACTTGGTCAAGTTTATCTTGAGATTGGTGAGATAGCCATAGTGGCTGAAGGCCTTCAGAAGATTTGGGATAGTAACATGCGAGCCTGTCACAAAAAATAAGAGGTCGTCCGCATAAGCCGCCGTTTTGTACATCCTACCGCGAACCGAGATCCCCTGTATTGAGTTGTCTTTATTAACCGTACGGATAAACGGTTCCAGGGAAAGGATAAACAGTAGAGGGGAAAGGGGGCACCCCTGGCGTGTCCCATTTTGAATTTCTATCACGTCGGACAGTGACCCATTAATTTTGACCCTAGCAGAAGGGTGGTGGTATAACGAGGTGATCCACGCCATCATACGTGAGCTAAGGCCTATGTGAGTGCAAGTCGCGAACATAAAGTCCCACGACACTCGGTCGAAAGCCTTCTCCGCGTCCGTAGACAGGAGAAGACTCTCGACTTGTTGGGTGCGCGCTGCCTGCATGAGCAAGAGGGCTTTAATGATATTGTCCTTTGCCTCCCTCCCTGGCACAAAGCCTGCCTGCTCCGGACCGATCACCCCAGGTAGAAGTGGCCTCAACCTGTTGGCCAGTATTTTCGCCAGCAGCTTCAGGTCTATGTTCAGGAGGGAGATAGGTCTATAGCTTGCACACGTTTCGGGATCCTTATCTGCTTTCGGGATAACCGTGATGTGTGCAGCGTGGAAGTCTCGCGGGAGGGGCCTAGGGTTCGTCAATGAGTTGAAGGCTTTCTGCAAGGGGCCTGTCAATATGTCACCGAATGTCTTGTAGTAAATTGAGCTGAAGCCATCTGGCCCCGGACTTTTTCCGGGTTTCAAGGCCTTAATGGCACAATGAATTTCCTGTAGTGAAATCTGTTCTTCTAGGGCAGAGATGGCCTCAGCTGACAGTTTGGGTAGGCCACTCTGGATCAAATAGTCCAGGATGGCCTGATTCCTATTCCCCTCCAACCCAGGCGGTCTGTGTTGCAACTGTAGGTTGTAAAGTGCAGAATAGTATTTATGGAAATGTGCCGCAATGTCTTCCGTTTTAACATCCAGTACTCCTGAATCATTCCTGATCCCAGAAATGTGGGTGGAGGAGTGGGGGTCTCGCAGAGCCCTCGCCAACAGCTTACCCGACTTGTCTCCCGCCTCATAATATATTTTTTTCTTAAAGAATAGGAAACGTTTTGTCTTAGTAGCAAGTACATTTTGTAGCTTTTTCCTGGCTTCCAGAAGGTCTGCAGCCGTTTGTACAGACAAGGACTGTTTGTGTTTGGTCTCTAGAAGGAAGATTGTGTTCAATAGTTTGGTGATTTCAGCCTCCTGCAGTCTCTTACGCCTGGCCCCCATGCGTATCAGGTCCCCCCTGAGCGTACATTTATGAGCACCCCAGACCATCATCGGGTCTGCTTGCTCAGACTCATTCTGCTTGAAGAAATTCACTAAACTTTCGGTTATTTGAGGTAACAGAGTTGGGTCTGTCAAGAGCGATGCGTTCAGTCTCCAGGAGGCTGAATGGGTCGTGGGAGAGGACTCCACTATCGTTAAGGACGTAGGTGCATGATCTGATATGGTCTGTAGACCTATTTTGGCCCCAGTCACTCTAGTTAGATCTCTTTGTGATATGTACAGGTGGTCAATACGGGAATATCGATTGTGGGGGGCGGAATGGAACGTGAAGTCCCTCTCTGATGGGTGAAGAAATCTCCACGCATCCACCAGTTGCAGGGACTGCAAGAGTGTCTTGATTCTTTTAAGGATTTTGTAGGATATACATGTTTTACCTGTCGAGGTGTCCACCAGAGGATTCAATGGGACATTAAAGTCTCCCCCTAGTATCAGGCATCCGGACGTAAAGCCTGATGAGGCCCGAATCATACGTCTGCAGAAATTTGCATGTGCTGTATTGGGGAAGTAGACGTTTGCCAGCGTGATTGGAGAGCCAGCATAACTACCCTTGACAAATATATATCGGCCTTCGGGGTCGGTCAACCTGTCAGTTAATTGGAAGGGTGCATTTTTGCTTATTAAGATGGACACCCCCTTAGACTTTGCCAAGTCATTGGTCGCGTGTAGGGCTGTCGTGAAGTGTGCGTTAGTCAATTTCGGTACCTTGTTGGTCTGAAAGTGAGTCTCCTGCAGGAAAGCGAAATGTGGTTTACCTTTCTTGAGTTCCCTAAGGAGCGTAGTTCGCTTCTCCGGTATGTTCAACCCCTGGACATTGTGTGAGATGACCGTAGGGCCCTGACCCAACGATGAGTACGCCATCTGAGGCGTTCCCTGGTATTCCAGCTGACTTGATCTAAAAATAAAGTAACAGGTTAGATGGGTCACTTGTGTGATGATATACCAATTTGCTCGTCACTGAGATCCCCTATAGAATATGTGGAGACAGAAAGGAGAGAAAAAATAGAAAAAGGCGTGAATAAAGGGAAAAAGGGAGAAGGGGGAGGGGTATAGGAGAGTGCACAAATAACACTACGGGATGTGGCAAGCACCCCGAAGTCGTAAGTAGTGGGCTCGCAAGCGTAAGAACCCTCGCGAAACCCACTCTGCGAGGTCGTGGTGTGACTGCGCGACAACAACGGACGCAAACGTCCTTCGTTCACTTCTGAGGAGATGGCTCAGGGCCCCGTATCACCGTCAGTGATCAGCAACCCGAGACAATCTCCACCACCAACAACGGGGTGGTACAACGGTATTGCAACACAAATAACAGAGCAAGAAAACAAAACTTTCTTTCACAGCACAGGTGAGAAGAAAGGAAACCCGGCATATTAAAAGGCTTTATGTCCAGTCCTCTCGTGTGAGCGGCACACGGACTGGAATTATAGTGTAGAAACCCTGTAAGAACAGATGGTTAATAGGCAAAAATAACAATATTAGCCATTGTCTTTCTGGTGGAGTAAGAGTAGAAAAAAAGGGGAAAACAACCGTACACCTCAAAAAAAACAAAAAACGTAAAGGACTCATAGGACTCATAGGCAGTGAGCACATTCGTTCCAGGTGTCCCCCTGAATCAAGCAGTCTTGTATCAATTCCTGTGGGCCAGCATCATTATACATCTCTACCTCCGCATCAAGCTGATAAAGTAATATTGTAATGTATGTCCACCCAGCCGGGTGAGAAAGGCCCCCTCTTGTCTCAGGTGACACGCTGAGACTACTTTCTACATTACCATTCGACGTATATCTCTGAAAGCAGAGTCCCCGCCATCTCTCAGCCGTGTATCACATAGTGAGTGTCAGGATCTTGTATGGCCAGTTGATGGTGTCATGCGGCCTTGTAGTCTGTAGAGAGGGGCACTTGTAAGCGCGAGGTAGACTAACACGGTCCTTTGGACTATTCTGCGTGTGCGTGTTAGAACTGCACATCCTGGGTTGAAGCTGGATATACTTGGGAAAAATAACAATAAAAAAAAAGGAAAGAAAAAAAAAAAAAAAAAAAAAGGGGGGGACAACCAAAAGTGAATTTTGAAACCGCCAGTGAGAGGTGAACTCCGTCTAGTCTTCCTCTTGGGCCCTGGCGGGGCCTTGCCTGGGCCCAGGCGTGCCATTCTGTGAACCGAAGCCTCGGTTCGGCTTAGAGCGTTTGGGAAGCCTCTTCTCCGGTGTAGAGAGCGGGGAGCGGCACGGACCTCCGTCCATCCTGGGGAGGGCAAACTCCTGGTACCATTCCGGGACCGCGACGGGGTTAATGTCCAGGGCCTCAAAGAACTCAGGGAGGTCTGCAGGGGTGCGCAGTATATGTTGCCTGCCCGCTTTCGTAACTGCCAATGCGAACGGGAAGCGCCACGAGTAGGTTAGCTCCCTCTCCCTCAGCACCTCCAGCAATGGTCGCAGCGCCCTGCGGTTCCGGAGAGTGATTTGGGATAGGTCGTGAAACAACATGATAGTCTCTCCATTAAACACCACACTGTCACTTCTCCTGGCTTTATGCATGATTTCTTCTTTCAGTGGATAGTTCTGCAGGCAACAGATTATGTCACGTGGAGGAGCTGTGTCGGGGCCTTTAGGCCTCAGGGCTCTGTGAGCACGATCGAAATCAATGGCCGCATCCTCCTGCCTCTCCAGGAGACTGTTGAACACTCTTCTCAGGGCCGGAATAATCTGTGCGTTCTCCACTGACTCGGGGATCCCCCTCACCCTAATGTTTGCCCTTCTCCCCCTATTATCCAAGTCCTCCAAATGACGGTTTATGTCGATGAGGTGGGAGGAATGGGAAACCACAGCACTCTCCAGCCTGTGGAGCCTCTTATCCCTGTGTTTTCCAACAGCCTCCACGGCCGTGAGCTTCTCTGTGAGGACAAGCAGATTGGATTTTAAGTCCGTGATAGCTGCAGAAAATGTGGTTTTAATGTCCGCTGCAAACCCAGTCATGTCAGCGTATGTCAGGGGGTGGTTCGGGTGGCTATGTCCCCTACCTGAGTCCTCCGCCACAGAGAGAGAGTCCTCACTGGATTCCTCGTCTTCTCGCTGCTGGCGCGCCATCTTGTTCCCCGCCATGCTGCCGCCGGAGATCGCGTTGTTTTTAAAGAGGTCCGTGATGTTTCGGGTCGACACCGCTACTGTGCTGCGTTTGGAGCGGGTCTGCGGGGTGTGGAACAGCTTTTTGCCCATTTCTGGCTCGGTTTAGACAGGGTTTCAGGCTGAGAGCCGGGTTTCCTCACAGAGCCTCTCTAGTGTGCGTCCGTCGCCATCAAGCGCCAAGCCACGCCCCCCAACTTACAAGGTATTAAGGTTGGGTTCACACTGCAGTATGGAGTGGCTCATAGCAGGGTCTGGCGCATCCCTGTTTACCGTTTCAGGTCCAATTTCAGTCTGAATTTTTGTCTGAATTTGGACCTGAAACGCTCCAGAGTGCTCCATCGATGTGAGAGCCGGTCACAATCTCCTGACGTGAATTGGATGTGGTGAAACCCCCGCATCCAATTCCCAATAGTGTGAACCCAGCCTGAAAGTATTGGGAAGTTCATCAAGCCAACGTGTTTTGGGGGAAAGGACTCTCCCTTCTTCAGAGCTATCGAGCAAACATGAAAAAATGCACAGAAAACAAATATATATAAAACAGGGGTATAAGAGCAAAAATGCAAAAGAAAAAAGATAATAGCCAAAATGTGTATATATACAGTATCGCACAAAAGTGACTACACCCCTCACATTTTTGAAAATATTTTATTATATCTTTTCATGTGACAACACTGAAGAAATTACACTTTGCTACAATGTAATATAGTAAGTGTACCGCTTGTCTAACAGTGTAATGTAAATTTCCTGTCCCCTAAAAATAACTCAAAACACAGCCATTAATGTCTAAACCGATGGCAATAAAAGTGAGTACACCCCTAAGTGAAAATGTGAAGATGGCCTAGGCTATAAGAAGATTGACAAAACCCTGAAACTGAGCTGCAGCATGATGGCCAAGACCATACAGCAGTTTATTAGGACAATTTCCACTCAAAACAGGCCTCGCCATGGTCGACCAACGAACTTGCGTGCACATGCTCAGCGTCATATCCAGAGGTTGCCTTTGGGAAATAGACGTATGAGTGCTGCCAGCATTTCTGCAGAAGTTGAAGGGGTGAGGGGTCAGCCCATGCGCCACACACTGCATTAAATTGGTCTGCATGGCTGTTGTCCCAGAAGGAAGTATTTTTCTAAAGATGATGCACAAGAAAGCCTGCAAACAGTTTAAAGAGAAACAGACTAAGGACAAGGATTACTGGAACCATGTTCTGTGGTCAGATGAGACCAAGATAAACGTACTTTGTTCAGATGGTGTCAAGTGTGTGTGGCGGCAACCAGGTGAGGATTACAAAGACAAGTGTGTCTTGTCTACAATCAAGCATGGTGGTGGGAGTGTCATGGTCCGGGGCTGCATGAGTGCTACCGGCACTGGGGAGCTACAGTTTAGTGAGGGAAGCATGACTGCCAACATGTAATGTGACATACTGAAACAGAGCATGATCCCCTCCCTTCGGAAACTGGGCCTCAGGGCAGTATTCCAACATAACGACCCCAAACACACCTTCAAGACGACCACTGCCTTGCTAAAGAAGCTCAGGGTAAAGGTGATGGACTGGCTAAGCATGTCTCCAGACTTAAACCCTTATGGAGCATCTGTGAGGCATCCTCAAATGGAAGGTGGAGGAGCGCAAGGTCTCTAACATCCACCAGCTCCGTGATGTTGTCATGGAGTAGTAGAAGAGGACTCCAGTGGCAACCTGTAAAGCTCTGGTGAACTCCATGCCCAAGAGGGTTACGGCAGTGCTGGAAAATAATGGTGGCCACACAAAATATTGCCAGTGTTTTAGACACAATGGCTGTGTGTTGAGTTATTTTGAGGGGGCAGCAACTTTACACTGTTATACAAGCTGTACACTCACTACTTTACATTGTAGCAAAGTGTAATTTCTTCTGTGTTGTCACATGAAAAGATATATAATAAAATATTTACAAAAATCTGAGGGGTGTACTCACTTCTGTGAGATACTGTATATATTATACAGTGCCTTGCAAAAGTATTCACCCCCCCCTTGGCATTTTTCGTGTTTTCACAACCTGTAATTAACATGGATTGAGGATTTGCATCATTTAATTGACAAACCATGCCCACAACTTCAAAGGTGTGTTTTTTTTTTTTTTTTTTATTTGTGAACCAAACAACAACTAGGACAAAATAACAGAAAAAGTCAATGTGCATAACTATTTACTAGTCAATACTTTGTAGAGCCACCTTTTGTGGCTATCACAGCTCCAAATCGCTTTGGAGAAGTCTCTATGAGCTTGCCACATCTTACCACTGGGATTTTTGCCCATTTGTCCTTCTGCTCCAGCTCCTTCAAGTTGAATGGTTTTGAGCTTGTGAACAGCAATCTTTAAGTCTGACCACAGATTTTCTATTGGATTAAGGTCTGGGCTTTGACTAGGCCATTCCAACACATTTACATGTTTCCCCTTAAACCACTCAAGTGTTGCCATAGCAGTGTGTTTGGGGTCATTGTCCTGCTGGAAGGTGAACCTCTGTCCTAACCTCAAATCACACACATAGTGATACAGGTTTTGCTCAAGAGTATCCCTGTATTTAGCACCATCCATCTTTCTCTCAACTCTGACCAGTTTCCCAGGCCCGACTGCTGAAAAACATCCCCATAGCATGATGCTGCCACCACCATGTTTCACTGTGGGAATGGTGGGCCAGATTCACAAAGGAGATACGACGGAGTATCTCAGATACTCCGTCGTATCTCTCAGAGTATCTATGCGACTGATTCATAGAATCAGTTACACATAGATATCCCTAAGATCCGACAGGTGTAATTGTTTTACACTGTCGGATCTTAGGATGCAGTACCGTGGCCGCCGCTGGGGGGAGTTTGCATCGTAAAAACCAGCGTTGGGTATGCAAATTAGGAGTTACGGCGATCCACGATGGATTTTCGCGTTCGCTACGTCGCCGCTAGTCTAGTTTCCTGTCGCAAAGTTAGTCGTCGTTTTTGGTGCCTTAACTTTACACAGCAATCGTATTGCTGTATAAAGTATGGCCGTCGTTCCCGCGTCGAAATGTAAAAATTCACGTCGTTTGCGTAAGCCGTCCGGGAATACGGAATTACGCTACGCGTCAGATATAGCGTTTTTTTTTTTTTTTATGACCAACAAGTTAAATTTTAGTCTCCTCAGACCAGAGCACCTTCCTCCATACATTTTGGGAGTCTCCAACATGCCTTTTCGCAAACTCAAAACGTGCCATTTGCTGAAAGTAATGTCTTCTGGCCACTCTGCCATAAAGCCCAACTCTATGGAGCGTACGGCTTATTGTTGTCCTATGTACAGATACTCCAGTCTCTGCTGTGGAACTCTGCAGCTCCTCCAGTGTTACCTTAGGTCTCTGTGCTGCCTCTCTGATAAATGCCCGATTTGTGAGTTTATGCGTCCGTCTCTTGGCAGGTTTGCTGTTGTGCCATGTTCTTTCCATTTGGTTATGGTAGATTTGATGGTGCTCCTAGGGATCATCAAAGATTTTTTTTTTTTGTTATAACCTAACCCTGACTTCTCAACAACATTGTCCCTTACTTGTTTGGAGAGTTCCTTGGTCTTCATGGCAGTGTTTGGTTAGTGGTGTTGCAGTCTCTGGGGCCTTTCAAAAAGGTGTGTATATGTAATGACAGATCATGTGACACTTAGATTGCACACAGGTGGACATCATTTCACTAATTATGTGACTTCTGAAGGTAATTGGTTGCACCAGAGCTTTTTATGGGCTTTCATTATAATTTTTTTATTTCTGCAAAATATTTTTATGTATATATTTTTCTAATTTTACTTCACCAACTTAGACTGATGTGTTCTGAGCCATCACATATAATTCAGATAAAAAAAAACATTGAACTAAAGGCTGTAATATAACAAAATAGGCCACTGAAGGCCACTATAAATGCAACCTGGGCTTCCATAACACCTCAGCAGTGCCACAGGCTTATCGCATCCATGCCACGCCACATTGATGCAGTAATTCATGCAAAAGGAGCCCTGACCAAGTATTGAATGCATACTATACTGCACATGGACATACTTTTCAGTAAACCAACATATCTATATTAAAACCCTTTTTTTTTTTTTTTTTTTTTATTGGCCGTTGCTTCTCGATTTATGATTTCTAAGGTCTTCCTATTGCATTATAATAAATATATACATGCTGGATATTATCTTTTTTTCTTGATTTTTGCATTTGTGCTTTTATACCCCAATTTAATATATTTGTTTTTTGTGCATTTTTTTCTTGTTTGCTCAATAGCCCTGAAGATGGGGGAGTGCTTTCCCCCCCAAAAGCACTGGCTACCTATTCTTTCAATAAACACCTTTTAACCTACCTTCAAGTTTTCAATCTTTTGGACACCGGCACTCCTTCCTTCCTACTTTTCCAAGTCTGCATGTGGAAATGACCTTAAGGCTGTACCCAAGAGGCAGCAGCCTAAACCTCAAGAGGGTCCATCTCCATTATCCAATATTGTGGACAACCCGCTGAAGTAACTTCCTACTTATCCACACAGCCATCCGCCCACGACCATTGACTGATCCAATCAGTCTAGTGCGGTCTCTAGCAGAAACGAGACATCTTCCGTTACTGTTTGGAATATAGTGGCAGCCTGTAATGCAGGGTGCAGGGTCCATGTGTCTGGCCCCCTAATCTACATGCGGGGCGCCAAAGACATGGATTCCAATGGGGTGTGTTTTTTTTTTTTAAGCACATGACTAGAACCAGAGGCTCTAATAAGCTTCAAAAAAGGATGGGCTCAGGGTGCAGAGAACTGCGCCCCAAGCCCACCAAGTTGTGTGACAATGAACATTCGCTATTGTCACACCGATTCTCCCCTGGGCCAATCAGGAAGCAGGCAATGAGACCCATTTCCCGATTGGCCGAAAGGAGAAGCAATCCTTTTGGCCTAGGAGGAGGAGGCGCATGGCCACCGTGATGCTGAGGAGGAGACGCAGGGGAAGCCACCGCCCATCGGGAAGCGCTACCTGCGTCAAAGATGGGGTAAGTGCGGGGCTGGTGACTAACCCAACTGGGGTGGTGGCTGTGGGTGCATTGTTTACCGCCCCCCCAAAAAATACACCACCAGTCCCCACTGTTGGAATACTTTTCTAACCCAACACTGGTCGGTACTTTCCATAATTTTATTAGCTTCTTAGTCTTCATGATTTTGTTTGGATCTTTTAAAACAAGTGTATTTATATTGTGATTCTGAGACAATTTCACTTTACACAGGAAGACGCCATTTACTAATTATGTGAATTTGAATGGCTGTTCATTACAACTGAGCTTATTTAGTTTTGGGTAGTTGCAGTCAATTGTTTTGTAAATACTGTATTTATTCGCGTATAACACTCTCTTTTTCACCCTGCAAATCAGTTGCAAATAGTATGTGCGTGTTATACGCCAATACTGCAATTTGAGCTGCCTAGGAGAGGACAGGGAGGGGGGTGGGACGAGCACCAACAGATTACATACAGCGAGAATCTCCTGTTTACACAGCGGCCTCTGTAATAGGAGGTCCGTCTCCTGGGCCGGCATTGGACCAGTGTTCTGTCTATCATAGAAGGCGGTCCAGGAAGCGGGACTTTGTATTAAAGAGGACGCGGAGTAAACAGGAGATTCTTGCTGTATGTAATCTCATGGCGCTCGTCCCACCCACCTCCCTGAGATGGGCATTGATCAGGCTGCATTCATGGCAATGGGGAGGCTGATGATGGGCATTCATCAAGCTGCATTAATGGGCAATTGTGAGGTTACAGACGGGCAATGATTAAGATGCATTGATGGTAAATGGTAAGGCTGCAGATGGGCATTGATCAAGCTGAATCGATAGGCAATTGTGAGGCTGCGGATGGGCATTGATATCACTACATTGTTGGGCAATTTTGAGGCTGCAGATGGGCATTGATCAGGCTGCATTGATGGGCCCTGGCCCTTATTTTGCTTCAAAGTTCTTTATTTTTAAAATGTAAGTTTTTTTTTTTTTTCCTGAAACTTCCCCCTTAAAATAAAGGTGCGTGTTATACGCCTGTGTGTGTTATATGCCGATAAATACAGTAATTTGGAAGACTATATATAGGTACTGGCTAGAGTGAATTGGATGGAGTCTCTTTAACCTGTATTAACACATTTATTTTTTAGGTTACAACAGTGACTTTACATGACTTGCCTGGATGTAGCCTTTCTACATTATCAAACTGTGAAAAACTGAAATATCTTTCTCTGAGGCGCTGTAGATTAACTGCGCTTGATGGTATAACTAACTGCAAGCAACTACAATATATCGATGTACAGGTATTTTCTACAGCTGGCTTTCTCGCTTTTTTTTTTTTTTTACTTACATTGATATGTCATTTTTTTCTGTTCCTTAGAAATCTTCTACTTACATTAGTGTAATAAGTTTGATAAATGATATTTATTGATTGTGCCACCTTTTCAGGCACATAAGCCCTTTTTCTATTTTGCAGGAAGCTAACTGTCATGATCTTTTTTTTGTAGGTTCCCAATTTGAGGTAAAATAAATCTGTCATGAGTGAAGTATTTGTGCTGCCATTGCTGATCTTCTTTTTTTACTTTTTAAAGAGGGACTTTGCTGTGGGAAAAAAGTCAGCAGCTACAAAAACTGTGGCTGCTGACTTTAATAAACATGCATTTACCAGTCCAGGGATCCAGCGCTGTCCTCATCTACGCTAGTTCTTTGCTGGCCTTCAGGTCCCTGACTCTGACATTTTGGATATCGGAAGCAGCCTGTAACTTCCTGGTGCTTCACAGACATATTTCCACTGTTCATGTGTGAGTAGTGCTGCACTTTCTCAAGGGACCTGCAGCCTCTCTGGATTTGTGATGTGTCCCATGAGTTTGCAGGGGAGTTGGGTCTAGGCAGAAGTGGAGTGGGTTCCTGAAAGACATGAGAAATAATTCCACAGAAAAAAAATGGGGGATCTCCTCCACGAGGTAGACAACCTCTTCTACAGTACCATGCTCCTCCTTCACTTCCTCTAGAGGAGAGGTGTGGGCACTCTCTTCCAGGGATGGCGTGGGTCACCCAGCAGCCGACGACGGCCCCGCTCCCTCCAGCACATCTGTGGATGACACAAAACATTCACATGTTGGTGGACCCACACACTTGTCACATGTTCCCTTGCACCCCCTCACATGCTACACACCGGAGAGAAGATAACACACTTACCTGTCCTCAAGGCCTGATCAACAGAGTCATAGCCCTCCAGGCCCTCCACCTGCTCCCTCTCCAGGCACCCTGCAATGACCTGCTCCTCAGGAGTGAGGGTGATCTTAGTGGCTGGTCCACCTCCTGTACCCCTGGCGTGCCTCCTGATCGTGGCCAGCTTCTCTCTGGCCAATCGACGCAGATCATTTTTTTTTTTTAAATGTCCCCTGGGGTCCTAACCTCCACGCCAAGGGCATTCATCTGCGTTGTGATCTCCTGCAGGATCTCTTCCTTCTGGACCTTGCTGGTCGTGCCACTCTGTGCCCCATGGAGGCACGCGGCGTACTTGGAGATGGCATCGATAATAATTGCCTTCTCCTCAGGGCTAAAAAAAAATTCCTCCTATCCTTACCAGTCACTGGTGCAGACATGGCTCCAAATACAAAAGTACTAACACCAAAAACTGCTGGTGTACTTTTGCACTTGACGGGCGCATGTCTGGGCGTATTTATGCACTGGGCGTAGACGGTGGACCGGCGTATCTTAGGGGTTACGCCGGGCGTAGTTGTGAGCATGTGCAGATGGGTGCGGTCAATTCGCCGTTTAAGATACGCCCAACGTAAACCACTGCGACACACTCGAACCATCATTTGCATGGGGTGACGCCCACTTACACTTACGCTGGCCTACGCCTTGGAAAATACGTTACGCTGGCACATCTTGATGAGTAATGGCTTTCTGAATACACTACATGTCTCTCCTCGCTGCTCCGGCGTAGTGTAAAAAAGATATGCTACGCCGGCATAAATATGCGCCAATGTATCTGAATCCCGGCCCAGGAATTTAGCCACTTTGTAAAACGTGCAAGCACACTATGGGGTTGATTTGCTAAAAGCAAATAGACCGTGCACTTTTCTAGTACGGTTGCACTCTGTAAATTCAATTGCTCCTGAGCTTAGTAAGTGAGGGGAAGCACTGCTGACTTCCATCATCCAATCATGTGCAAACAAAAATGCATTTTTCATTTTTCTTGCATGTGATTGGGTATTCTTTGTAAAGTGAAGCTTTACCTCAGGAATGGCCATATATATAATATTTAGGTAGATTACTTTTATAGCGCTGCACTCATTTTTATATAGGAGACATAAATGTCTGTAGGGTTTGCTGTGCTTCTGTGAAATACAGACACTGTATGTTATTCCAAAAAGAAAAGCTTCATCCCACATTACCTTAACAAACAATTACACAGTTTTTGATCTATTCTACCTAATAATTTTTTGAGTAACCCTTTTAGCACCAAATGTACTAATAATGTTCTGGCAGTGCTGCACATTTGATATGACACCTGCGAGTGCCCCAGATACCATATATCCCAGATATACAGTGCCTTGAAAAAATATTCATACCCCTCCACATTTTGTCATGTTACAACCAAAAACGTAAATGTATTTTATTGGGATTTAAAGTGATAGGCCAACACAAAGGGGCACATAATTGTGAAGTGGAAGGAAAATGATAAATGGTTTTCAAATTGTTTTACAATGAAATATCTGAAAAGTGTGGCGTGCATTTGTATTCAGTCCCCTTTACTCTGATACCCCTAACTAAAATCTAGTGGAACCAATTGCCTTCAGAAGTCACCTAATTAGTAAATAGTAAAACTCAGTATAAAAACAGCTGTTCTGTGAAGCCCTCAAAGGTTTGTTTGATAATCTTAGTAAACAAACAGCATCATGAAGGCCAAGGAACACACCAGACAGGTCAGGAATAAAGTTGTGGAGAAGTTGAAAACCAGGTTTAGTTTTTTAAAAAAAATATCCCAGAGCACTGTGCAATCCATCATCCAAAAATGCAAAGAGTATGGCACAACTGTAAACCTACCGAGACATGGCCATCCACCTAAACTGACAGGCTGGGCAAGGAGAGCATTAATCAGAGAAGCAGCCAAGAGACCCATGGTAACTCTGGCGGAGCTGCAGAGATCCACAGCTCAGGTGGGAGAATCTTTTCCCAGGACAACTATTAGTTGTGCACTCCGCAAATCTGGCCTTTATGGAAGAGTGGCAAGAAGACAGCTATTGAAAGAAAGCCATAAGAAGTCCTGTTTGCAGTTTGTGAGAAGCCATGTGGTGGGACACAGCAAACATGAGGAAGAGGGTGCTCTGGTCAGATGAGACCAAATTTTTACGTGTGGCGGAAAACTAACACTGCACATCACCCTGAACACACCATCCCCACCGTGAAACATGGCGGTGGCAGCATCATGTTGTGGGGATGCTTTTCTTCAGCAGGGACAGGGAAGCTGGTCAGAATTGCTGGGAAGATGGATGGAGCCAAATACAGGGCAATCTTAGGAGAAAACCTGTTGGAGTCTGCAAAAGACTTGAGACTGGGGTGGAGGTTCACCTTCCAGCAGGACAACGACCCTAAACATACAGCCAGAACTACAATGGAATGGTTTAGATCAAAACATATTCATGTGTTAGAATGGCCCAGTCACAGATGCTCTCCATCCAATCTGACAGAGCTTGAGCTATTTTGCAAAGAAGAATGGGCAAAATTTCACTCTCTAGATGTGCAAAGCTGGTAGAGACATCCCCAAAAAGAATGGTAGCTGTAATTGCAGCGAAAGGTGGTTCTACAAAGTATTGACTCAGGGGGGCTGAATACAAATGCATGCCACACTTTTAACATATTATTATGTAAAAAATGTTGAAGACAATTTATCATTTTTACTTTCACTTCAAAGGCTTGGGTGCCACTTTGTGTTGGTCTATCACATAAAATCCCAATGAAATATATTTACATTTTTGGTTGTAACATGACAAAATATGGAACATTTCAAGGGGTATGAATACTTATTCAAGGCACTGTGTACCATACAAACATAACATACTTCCACATGTTCCTATTGGCCGTTTTCCTATGCTCTTGATGCCTGGAAATTGCTAGTTAACCTAAATCATCATAAAGAGCAGAAAATCTTACTAGTTACTATTGTTTTTCCTGAAATGAGTTGATGCTGGGGGTGCCTACTTGCGCCTTCCATCATCATAGCAATAACAAGAATGCTTATCCATGCAGAGATTTCATATTTACCTAACAGCAATGCAGTACTGGTGACTTAGGGTGTTATATTGTTCCTGTACTGCCATCTACTTTCATTTTTTTATGGGCTCTTTTAGAAATAAAGCTAGCCAGTAGAGGAATAATCTACAAATTGGTATATAAAAAATGATTACAAAATATGGAGTAATCAGATAAAGTAAAAAAAAAGCACAAATTATCTACAGATAAACAAGTTTCCTGTTAAACATATGCCTTGTTTAGATAATTTCAGGTTTACGTTGTAATGCATTACTAAATGCTTAAAATTTTACCTTGGGATAAAAGCTTTTAATAATTACTATATTGGTAATTCTTGCATTTGTTGTTTCTCACAGGAAAACTGCATAAATGTAATTAACTGTGAAGATCTGGAAAATCTAACTGTTCTTCTGTTGAACAAGAACCAAGTTACATCAATACATGGACTAGACAACTGTATAAACCTTAGAAGTTTGGAGTTATCGTATAATTTAATAACTAGAATTAGTAAGTGCGCTTTTTGTCTGTTTATATTGTATGAAACATCTAGACTCTTCTCTATACTAATCATAGATACAGTATAAATAGGAATGTTTTACAACTGACTTGACCAATCGGATTGATGTATGAAGCAAAATGTAAGGATTTTGCTAAAACAAAGTATAAGCAAAGTTCTGTAAAATTAACATCAATTATAAACCATAAAATAAAAAAAAAATCTGTTTAGTTCTCGGTAAGCATTTCTACTTTGACCTTTTGTGGCTGCGCAGGAATATCATTCATTTGGGAATATAGCAACCATTGTACATTACTGCCATATCATGTAGTAGTGGCTACAAACTGCAATTCTCAGCAACATTTGCTGGCACTCCACCGCTAGGGGTTTGCTAAGCAGATACTGCTGCCAGTGGTTGGACACAGAGAAGGACTAGGCTGATTCAAATTGGCCCAGATCATAAATCCAGATTTAAATAAACCCTGTACACACAGGCAGAATATTGTCCGAAATTGGCTGGTACAGTAGATACCAGCTGACATTCAGGCCGTGTGTACAGGTCCTTGTTATGACATATGAAGTGAGTCACCTGCTCTTTCATGAATCCAGTTACAGTGATCAGGGTAGCAGGGGAGCAAAGAAAATCTAAGAATATACTTCTAAAATTATTAAAGCAAACCTATTGGTTTGTCCTAATTGTTGGCAATAACAGCAGCAATGATCGATATGGTAGCGTAGTATGCAAATGCTTTGTGTATACCTTCTTGGTGAGCAGTGTTTAGACCAGTGGTTCTCAACCTGGGGTCAGGACCCCCTCGGGGGTCAATGATGTTTTGCCAGGGGTCACCAAATCCTGGGCTGTTCCTGAAGCCCGCACCACTCTCCCAGCCTTTCTGCAGGTGCCCAGCAGGGCTGTCTCTGGAGCTTGTGGCCACCCAGCTAGGCTGTTCCTGGTCAGCAGATGACCTTAATCAAGAGCACCTAAGTTGACTGATCAAAACTCCCCCCAGCACTGCCACTCATCCCATTCCCCCCCACCAAGAAGTAAGAGAAGGAATAAAAATAGAGAATACACGGAAGGGAGAGGAAAAGAGGGGGAAGAAGAAAGAAAAAGAGAGAGAATAAGAGAAAAAACAAGAAAGACAGCTAGAGAGAGGGATGGGGGGAAAAAAACAAGAAGTTAGGATAGCGAGAGGTAAAAGGGAAAGAAAGTAGAACAAAGAGAGAGTGGTACATCCTAAAATTTTACCATATGAGATTTTAAAACAGTACGAGTGGAGGTGACTCAGGGAGTGCTAAATTTCCATGGGTTAAGGGCGCAAATTACTTTTCTTGCCTTGGGTGCTGACAACGCACGCTATGAAAATAATTTTACTGTTGGGGGTTCCCACAACTTGGAAAATTGTATCAAGGAGTCACGGCACTAAAAGGTACCACTGGTTTAGACTACTAATGTTGTACTAGCACCCTCTTCTTGTAATTAAATTGACAGTATTGCACAGTATCAATCTAAGGTAGAGGGAGTTTTGGCTTTTAGCACATAGATATAGTCACTTTTGGTGATGGTGATGGTGTGGGCGATTTTTTTTTTTTTTTTTTTTTGGGAGTATGCAATCTTTATTATATAAAATACAGCCAATCAGCTCCTCTGGCTCTCTCCTTCCAGTTCTGATGCTCTCCACAGAGTCCACACAGATAGGCCTGTCCACTTCCAAGCTGACAGGCTGATAGAGGCATGCTGACAGTGGAGGCAATTTGGGCCGGACAAAGAGTCAAGGGCCTGATGTGGCCCTTGGGCCACATTTTGTCTAGCTTTGGTATATTGTGTCTCACTTAACCTACACATAGTGAGGGGATTCAGGGTTTATGGATGATATGGAGATAACAAGGTTTGTTTTCTCAAGATCCTAATATGTTGTGTTCTTGATCCTGAAGCCCAGAGACTTTGTAGAGCTTTGCATAGGATAAAATCTCCATTCCATATCATACTAGGTAACTAAGATGTGGAATGGAGGCTTTATCCTACCTTATGTCCATATCTTACATAGCATAGTAGCCAGACCTGATTATTGGTCTGCTATCCACAGGCCTTTGTTTGTGAGCTGATTAATGCTCAATGCCCCCCCTCTTGCTCTCTTGGCTATTGGAGCCTGCTGCTGGGTGGAAGGCTGAGTGCTGACAAAACACTAAAAAAAAGGAACAAGTGCTGCCTGTTGTGTTGGGTAATCCATTGGGGCACACCCTATTAGCCAGGAACAGAGTTTAGTTAGTGGCTTGGACAAGCTTATGTTTTGTTTTATGCTATGGACTTGCTGTGCAAAACCCTCCTGCATTGAAAATGTGTTTATTTGTTGCCTTGAATGAAAGTGCGTACAAACCAGTGTGAACTGTTCCTGGGTGTCCCTACCCTGTGTATGGTTTACCGCTGCCAATACCAGTTGAGCCTGTCCCCCTTACAAAATGAACAATTGGAAGCTGGCACTTAATACTTGCAAAGTTGTACAGTCCTTCACTGTAATTTGTTGCCACATATACATCATATTACAAACCGTAAAACCCCAAAAAAAATTCCCACCACTGAATACAGAATTTTGGTGGCTTCCCTGTGAGATGTGTTAGGCAATAAGTGAGCAGATGTAGAAAATCTTTCATCCAAAATTACAAGGATTCTTTACATTTAAATTTTAACAATGATTATGTGTTCCAATAATGTTTTAAAGCCAGACTGTTTATGAAAAGCAGTATTTTACTTTATATAGATTACATGTAATATGATATTTCGGTAATTTTGTTTACAGAAATGTTAGCCAATTCTGATTATTTCTTTTTATAGCCTATAGCAGAAAATACTGTTTCTTTGCCACTATTCCCTACCTGCCAAAATTACTTTAGTGTTAGCATTTTTTATTCCTCTCTGTTAACTTTTGAATTATTTAATGTCAAAATCATCTGTTAAATAACCACTGTTTACAAGAAAAATTCTAATTATATACATTTGGTTTGGTTTAGGTGGGTTTAATTCTCTTAGAAATCTTCAGAGGTTAGTCGTGGATCACAATCAGCTAATCTCCACTAGAGGTCTTGAGACCACACCTCTGCTCACATACTTGGACTGCTCCTACAACTATCTTACTGAACTTGAAGGAATTCAGAATTGTGGCTTGCTCCAGATTCTAAAGTTACAAGGAAACAACTTGACTGAGGTAAAATAATACATTATGCGGCTTTCATGCATTCTTTCATCTTTAAAATGACAAATTATGGTTGCTCCACTACACTAACAGGATTACTGTATGCAATTTTTTCATAACTGTATAGGAGTTGTACCTACTCTTTTTGCTCTTACTGGCTTTACATACCAACATGCTGGGCTTTTTATTCCCTCTCAGTCAGAATATTGCAGATTAGAATTGTAAATGGTGCTAAAATGCTACAGAACATTTTACATTTACACGGTAGACAGTTTTAGATCAAATCAACATTTCCTATATTGCCACTGGTTTGTTTTGGGACTAAATTGTAATTCCTGATTCCTGTGTCGGATTTACTTTTAGACACAGTAGACATGTACTGTACCTCTAGGTGGCACAGGCAAAAAAGGCAACTTTCCCATGTACTGTATACAGTGGGGAAAATAATTATTTGATCCCTTGCAGATTTTGTAAGTTTGCCCACTTACAAAGAAATTAAGGGTCTATAATTGTTATAATATGTGTATTTTAAATGATAGAGACATATTATCAACCAAAAATTCTGAAAAAACGCATGATACAAATGTTATAAATTAAGATGCAGTTCAGTGAGTAAAATAAGTATTTGATCCCGAACCAAAAATAATTTATGGTTCCCACAGACTGGCTACAGTATGTGCTCATGTGGTACACAGATAATTTAAGAAGGCGCTCCTAATGTCAACTCGTTATGTGTTGTGACAGGAAGTCAGGTAAATCTGTGGGTGTTGTCACAGATGGAAGATACATTTCTGCCTTGTTTAGACAATATACCAATTATTATCAGGTGTCGGCTGCAGGAGCAGCCAGAAATATTTAAGGGCGTTGGAAAACTTCAGCTGTTCAGAATGAGGTAATTAAGGCCTCTATAAGTGATCCAGAGGATTACTACTGATTGCTGCATCCTGAGGCTTTTTGAGTGAAGGAGAGCAGTGAACAGAAATAATTCTGAAGAGGTGAGGTGCTGTTGATTTTTCTGTGTGATAGAAATCAAAAAGACTATTTGTTTTTCTGCTGTATGACCAGCAGTGTCTGCTCAGCAGTAGGCTGTGCCAGACTCCATAGATAGGTTCCTGTGTGGTGAAGGTAGACACCCCAAGTGGCCAGGGTTTATTTTATGTTTGATTTTGTTTATGCTGTTTGGATGCTTGCAATTGTTTCCAGCAAGATGGAAGAATAAACCAAATTCTTTGTTTTCAACCGTCTTCGGCTGTTTCTCTGTGTCGTTCAGTGTGTAGTGAACCCATCCAGGGGGTCACACACCCCCGCTACCGAGCTAATCCCTTACACACGGTGGAGTGCCGCGGGCAGTTAAAGTAAACCCAAAATGGAGGAGATACTGAAACAACTGGCAACAGCAGACGAATGCAGGTTTGCAGAGGAGCATTGCAGCTCAACAGGCTCACGCAGCTCAACAGGTTCACCAAGAGAGCCTTGCAGCTCAACAACAGGCTCACCAAGAGAGCCTTGCAGCTCAACAACAGGCTCACCAAGAGAGCCTTGCAGCTCAGCAACAGGCTCACCAAGAGAGCCTTGCAGCTCAACAACAGGCTCACCAAGAGAGCCTTGCAGCTCAACAACAGGCTCACCAAGAGAGCCTTGCAGCTCAACAACAGGCTCACCAAGAGAGCATTGCAGGCTTGGAACAGAGACACCAGCAGCAAATGGAGGCCATCGTGACACAGCTTCAGAGACAGCAGACCGAGGCTGAGAGTCAGGCCAGTAACATACCGACTTTTTGGGTAAGACACTTATTTCCAAAGATGACTGCAGATGAGGACCCGGAGATGTTTCTGACCACGTTTGAAAGAGCAGCAGAAAGAGAGAGTTGGCCTAAATAACAGTGGGCTGGACTAGTGGCCCCCCCTATTATCTGGAGAAGCCCAAAAGGCATATTTTGATTTGGAGCTTGCAGACGCAAAAAACTATGATCGGTTAAAAGAGGAAATATTGGCACGTTTTGGTGTAACCCTAGATGTCCGTGCTCAGCGCGTCC
Organism: Rana temporaria; assembly: GCF_905171775.1. Taxonomy (NCBI): domain Eukaryota; kingdom Metazoa; phylum Chordata; class Amphibia; order Anura; family Ranidae; genus Rana; species Rana temporaria. The sequence continues at coordinate 207,714,125 of NC_053491.1, read as the reverse complement.
ACAATTGGAGTTATCAGCTGAAGAAGCCACCTCAGTCGCAGATGTATGACCTCATCCATTTGGCTAAGAAATGGCTGCAGCCAGAAACTCTGTCCGGACCAAAAATTTTGGAGCGAGTAGTCATGGACAAATTTCTTAGATCTCTTCCTAACACCCTGCAGAAATGGGTGAACCATGGTGGTCCGGAAACCGCAGACAAACTTATAGACCTGGTCGAAAGGTACCTAACAACAGAGAATTTGTCCTCTTCCACCAGAGACGCACAGACTTTCCACTCCAAGACCAGACCCTCCCCACCTATAGGTAAGACTGCATCAAGGGATGGGGGTGGAGAGAGGGACCAAGGGCAACTAGAGGAATTATCAGGACTACTGCTAATGTTTGGCGAGAGCGGCCTGGAAGACCCATCCCACAGGAGAGGACCAGAAGGTTGATTTGTTACCATTGCCGGGAAGAGGGACATGTAGCAGCGGTTTGCCCAGCGGGTGATGAACCCATGCAGTGTGACTTTCTGACAGAGAGACGACAGTCCCTTTTTGCAACCACTTGCACTGCAGTAAAGTGAAATGAGAAACCTTTATATAGAATGTGCTTAGATGGTAAAGATGTTGTGGTATTGTTGGATTCAGGTAGCCTGGTCACCTTAGTGAAAAGTGATCTAGTGGTGGGAAAAACCTTGCATCCTAGGAAAATGGCTGTAGTTTGTGTACATGGGGACACTCGAGAATATCCGGTGACTACGGTTTCCTTTGAAACTTCCCTCGGTAACTTGTGTCACCAGGTGGGTTTAGTTCCCAAACTGCCACATGACGCCATTATGGGAAGAGATTTCCCAAAGTTCTGGGAACTCTGGGACTGCCCAGATTCACCAGTAGGTGGTTGTTCTGAGCCTGAAACATCGACTCCAGAAACCTCTAACTGTGAGGATTCTCCTGAGTTTCCATTCTCAGTCTTAGCAGGGGAAACACCAGTCCTTATGGAGGAGCCTGCTACCTCAGAAGAGGAACAGTGGTCGATAGGGTTTGATGACCTCGAGGTGCACAGACAAAATTTCATCACTGAGCAATTGAGGGACCCCACATTGCTAAAAGCCCGGGAGAATGTAGTGAAGATAGATGGGGAGTTGGTTAACCCTGACGAGAGGGTTGCCCTCCCTTACTTCATTATTGAAAGGGACCTGTTCTATCGCGTGTCACAGAGGATAGAGGACACCATTGAGCAACTGGTAGTGCCTAAACCGTACCGCAAGATGGTTTTAGAACTGGCCCATGGGCACATTCTTGGGGGACATTTGGGAGCAGAAAAAACCCGGGAGAGAATCACCCAGAGGTTTTATTGGCCTGGGATCACTAAGGAAGTGGAATTGTACTGCTCTTCCTGTCCAGTGTGTCAGATTACTGCACCCATGCCACATTTCCGCAGTCCGTTGGTACCCCTGCCCATTATCGAGGTCCCTTTTGAGAGGATCGCCATGGACTTGGTTGGCCCCTTACTGAAGTCCACTAGAGGGCACCAGCACATCTTGGTAATAATGGACTATGCCACCCGTTACCCAGAAGCGATTCCTCTCTGAAACACCTCTGCTAAAACCATTGCCAAAGAGTTTTCAGGTTTTCAGCCGTGTGGGTCTTCCTAAGGAAGTCCTAACTGACCAGGGCACCCCGTTTATGTCTAGGGTGACCAAAGAACTTTGTAAACTCCTGAAAGTGACCCAATTACGTACATCAGTATATCACCCTCAAACAGACGGGTTAGTGGAAAGGTTTAATAAAACCTTAAAACAAATGTCGAGGAAGGAAATAATTGGGATTATCTGCTCCCTTATCTGATGTTTTCCATAAGAGAGGTTCCCCAATCATCCACAGGGTTCTCTCCGTTTGAGCTACTGTATGGGAGGCACCCCCAGGGCCTACTGGACATTGCCAGGGAAACATGGGAGAGTGAGTTCCCCTCATGGAAGTGTGATTGAACATGTGGCCCAAATGCAAGATAGAATTGCCCAAGTGATGCCGATTGTGAAGGAACATTTATCCCAAGCCCAATTGGCTCAACAAAGGATTTACAATCGTGGGGCCCAGGTCCGTTCCTATGCACCTGGTGATAGGGTGTTGGTGCTGGTCCCCACGGTCGAAAGTAAATTCCTAGCCAAATGGCAGGGTCCCTATGAAGTGTTGGAGAAAATGGGGGTGGTGAATTATAAAATTAGCCAACCGGGAAGACGAAAACCTGAGCAGCTCTATCACGTGAACTTGCTAAAACCCTGGAAGGATAGAGAGTCCTTGGTCGCGAAGACTACCCGATTTACTGCTCCATTTAACCTGGCTGTCCCTGAAGTTTAAATGAATCACGCCCCCTAATCGCCGATTTGAATTCCGCCGGCAGAAATACACTACGCCGCCGTAACTTACGGCGCAAAATCTTCCTGGATTTGACTTAAAGCCAGGTAAGATACGGCGGCATAGCGTATCTCTGATACGCTGCGCCTATCCATTTCTATGTGGATCTGGCCCATTGTTTCTAAATGAGCAACTTTTTGACTACATGTTGGCCACTTTTAATCACTTAAGATACAATTAGCCAGAGGGAGCTGCGGTGGCTCAACGCGATTGGCACTGCGCTGGCAAGCCATTCACCTCTGCAGCTAGAGGTTCGGATCCCGGTCTCGGCTTCATGTGAATTGAGTTTGGTGGTCTCAGCCCGGCTCCCAGGTGGGTGTACTATGCAAGGTAAGCCTGTGCTTAGTACGCCCACCCCCCCCCCCCCCACAAAAACCACCACACCTACACACGCACTCTAAATTGGGTTAACACACGCACTTTGACCACGCGGTCTCTAAAAGAGAGGCAAAGGACTAATGGGGCTGGTTGAGCGGGCTAATCCTCTCACTCCCTTATAGGGAGTCCCTCTGCCCCGTTGGGCTTCAAAGCGGAGCAGGTAGGGCGGGCTGTGTGGGAGGACCCCCTCACACACCCGCCATTGCCACCCGGGGCATGGAGAAAGGTGGCAGATTGCCTCTGGGGGAGGCCTGCCTACTCCCAACTCCTGCAGTCCGGCTCCTCTCTCGAGTACACGCACAAAATACACTTTAAAAAAAAAAAAAAAAAAAGAAAAACAAAAAAAGATACAATTAGCCACTTCCGGACCACCACATGTACATATACGTCGGCAGAATGGCACGGACAGGCACATTGGCGTACCTGTACGTCCCTGCCTAGACGTGGGTCGGGGGTCCGATCGGGACCCCCCCCCCCGGTACATGCGGCGGTTCCCGTGGCTTCAGGAGCGATCCGGGACGAGGGCGCGGCTATTCGTTTCTAGCCGCCCCCTCGCGATCGCTCCCCAGATCTGAAGAACGGGGAGAGCCGTATGTAAACACGGCTTCCCCGTGCTTCACTGTGGCGGCTGCATCGATCGAGTGATCCCTTTTATAGGGAGACTCGATCGATGACGTCGGACCTACAGCCACACCCCCCTACAGTTGTAAACACACACTAGGTGAACCCTAACTCCTTCAGCGCCTCCTGTGGTTAACTCCCAAACTGCAACTGTCATTTTCACAATAAACAATGCAATTTAAATGCATTTTTTGCTGTGAAAATTACAATGGTCCCAAAAATGTGTCAAAATTGTCCGAAGTGTCCGCCATAATGTCGCAGTCATGAAAAAAAATCGCTGATCGCCACCATTAGTAGTAAAAAAAAGAAAAATAATAAAACTATCCCCTATTTTGTAAACGCTCAAAATTTTGCGCAAACCAAACCAATCGATAAACGCTTATTGCGATTTTTTTTTTTTACCAAAAATAGGTAGAATACGTATCGGCCTAAACTGAGGAAAAAAACTAATTTTATATATGTTTTTGGGGGATATTTATTATAGCAAAAAGTAAAAAATATTCCTTAAATATTAAAATTGTCGCTCTATTTTTGTTTATAGCGCAAAAAATAAAAACCGCAGAGGTGATCAAATACCACCAAAAGAAAGCTCTATTTGTGGGGAAAAAAGGACGCCAATTTTGTTTGGGAGCCACGTCGCACGACCGCGCGATTGTCTGTTAAAGCGACGCAGTGCCGAATTGTAAAAACCCCTTGGGTCATTTAGCAGCAAATTGGTCCGGTCCTTAAGTGGTTAAAGACCTGCATTTAGCAAATTATTTAAGCCCTGTTTTGCCATTCATTAACCACTATGTTTCTCCCTGGGAGGGCTTTACCCTCTGTTAGAAAGTATCTGAGTTTTCTTGTATGTGCGATCGGTTAGTTGGCAAATACCCTACAGGTGATTGGGCATTTACAGAATGGCAATTTATCCCCAATATGCTTTTTAGTGTTTTGAGAACAACTACAAGAAACATTTTACCCCTGTGCTTGCCAGCAAGGGTTTCTCCACCAAGTACTAAGTCATGTTTTGCTTGGGGATCAAATACTTATTTTACTCACTGAACTGCATCTCCATTTATAGCATTTGTATCATGTGTTTTTTCTGGATTTTTGGTTGATATTTTGATGTTCATTTAAAATACACCTATGATAAAAATTATAGACACGTAATTTCTTTGTAAGTGGGCAAACTTACAGAATCTGCAGGGGATCAAATATTTATTTTCCCCGCTGTATTTGTTAGCCATGCATTTTCACCCATCAACAGTAGAAACACAGTCATCTCAAACTTTCGTAAACTTTGCCACAACATTCTAAACCAGGTTAGGACCAGTAAATAAAGAAAATTATCTATAAAAAGAGATTTTGCTGGAGGGTGCCAAATGTTTCATGCTTAAGTTGGCCTTACATTTATGATTTATTTTTTTTTATTTTTTTTGCTCAACTGGCAGTTTGAAAAAAAAAAAGACCCGATTCCCCCATCCACACACTCGATGTGGATGGGAGAATCCATTTTGCTGTGCTATTGTGTTCTGATGGCAGGGATCAGTGTTGTCCGCAGCACTGATCAGTCAAAAAATGCCGGACAGGCTGGTTGTGCGATTCGGCACTGTGTCGCTTTAACAGAGAATTGCGTCGTGCGACGTGGCTCCCAAACAAAATTGACGTCCTTTTTTTCCCCACAAATAGAGCTTTCTTTTGGTGGTATTTGATCACCTCTGCTGTTTTTATTTCTTGCGCTATAAACAAAAATAGAGCGACAATTTTGAAAAAAATGCAATATTTTTTACTTTTTGCTATAATAAATATCCCCCAAAAACATATATACATTTTTTTTCCTCAGTTTAGGCCGATACGTATTCTTCTACCTATTTTTGGTAAAAAAAATCGCAATAAGCGTTTATCGATTGGTTTGCGCAAAATTTAGAGCATTTACAAAATAGGGGATAGTATTATTTTTTTTTATATTATTTTTTACTACTAATGGTGGCGATCGGCGTTTTTTTTCTTGACTGCGACATTATGGCGGACACTTCGGACAATTTTGACACATTTTTGGGACCATTGTCCTTTTCACAGCAAAAAATGCATTTAACGTGCATTGTTTATTGTGAAAATGACAGTTGCAGTTTGGGAGTTAACCACAGGGAGCGCTGAAGGAGTTATGTTTCACCTAGTGTGTGTTTACAACTGTAGGGGGGTGTGGCTGTAGGTCTGACGTCATAGATCGTGTCTCCCTATAAAAGGGATCACACGATCGATGCAGCCGCCACAGTGAAGCACGGGGAAGCCGTGTTTACATACGGCTCTCCCCGTTCTTCAGCTCCGGGGAGCGATCGCGAGGGGGCGGCTAGAAACGAATAGCCGCGCCCTCATCCCGGATCACTCCCTGAGGCTTACCGACCGCCGCATGTATCGGGGGGGGTCCTGACCGTCCCCCGACCCGCGGAAAGGCAGCAACGTGCGGGCACGTCGTTCTGCCTGTCCGTGCCATCTTGCCGACGTATAAGTACATGCGGCGGTCGTTAAGCGGTTAATGGACACTTGCCTTTCCAGGGTGCCCGCGATGTCGGCAGCCGAAAACTCTCGGCTGCCCCCGCCGCAATCCTCGGTGAGGGAATCAGGAAGTGAAGCGTTGCAGCTTCACTGCCTGGTTCCCTACTGCGCATGCGCGAGTCTCTGGTCCCTGCTGTGTTCTAGGAACTGTGTTTTTCCCAGAACAAAGCGGGGGGAGGGGGGAAGTGGCATAGATAACCGCAGATTCTGCAGCTATCTGTGCCCGGAAGTGGGTGCAAATACCTGTATCTGCACCCCCTCCCCCTGAAAGGTACCAAATGTGACACCGAAGGGGGGCAGGGTTCCGAAAAGTGGATGTTCACTTTTTGTGTGAACCTCCGCTTTAATGATTACATTAAGTTTATGCAAAGAGTCAATATTTGCAGTGTTGACCCTTCTCTTTCAAGACCTTTGCGATTTGCCCTGGCATGCTGTCAACCAGCTTCTGTGCCACATCCTGACTAATGGCAGCCCATTCTTGCATAATCAATGCTTGGAATTTGTCATAATTTGTGCGTTTTTTTTTTTTTCACCCACCTCTTGAGAATTGATCACAATTTTTTGATGTTTTGTTCTCCAACCCACTTAGTTATCACTTTTGCCTTATGGCAAGGTGCTCCATCCTCCTGGGAAACGCATTGTTCGTCAACAAACTGTTCTTGGATGGTTGGGAGATGTTACTCTCAGAGGATGCTTTTTTTCATGGCTGTGTTCTTGGGCAGAATTGTAAGTGAGCCCACTCTTGGCTGAAAAGCAACCCCACACATGAATGGTCTCAGGATGCTTTACTGTTGGCATGACACAGAGTGCTAACTACCCATCTACTGTCTTCCAACTTTGATTATTTTTTTGTGTAAATCAACTTCTGTGAATCATCATTTCATACATCTTATTACTCATCAATGAACAGACAATACGCTACACAACAATCACACATGGGCTGCCCTGTACCCTAGACCAGAGGTCCCCAACCTGCAGTCTGGCCTGTTGCTGACCAGTAAATGTACATATTTGCCAGCACACCAAGGATCTACAATCGCCGTTTTTTTTTTATTGCAGAGAGTTTGTCATGTCTGACAAAGGGGTGCTGCATGACTCCAAAATGTTGCACTTGTCTCAGTGGTGTGATCTCTCTGCAATAAAACCCTTTGGACGATGATTGTAGATCCTTGGTGTGCTGGCGAATATGTACACTTGCTTGATGTTTTCAGGATCCAACTGATAATCGTTACAGCACCCACTATTGATGAGCCTTGTTTTTCATAAAGTGTGCGATAGGAATATAGACAAGACTGTTGCTGACCGGTGCTGCACAGGGCTATCACAAACCGCAATCGCCGCTCACCTCCTGCTGTGCGGCCATGCCTGTGTGTCCTCTCCTGGCTCCTCCGCCCGCCCGGCCGACAATGTCATCCTATCAGCAGGGTAGAGGGCAAGAGGAGTTGCAAATCAAAATTGTACAGCTCCTCTCGCCCCCTGCCCTGCTGATAGGATGACCTAGTCGGCCTGGCTGGTGGGCGGATGAACTGGGAGAGGACACATGGACTGTTAACAGCCTCTGCCCTGCAGGTAGAAGACCTGAGCAGGGAAGGCAGAGATTGATGTTAGAGGGGAAAGGAGGAGAGGGTTCAGACTGCAAGGGTACTCTAATGTAAAGTGGGGCTGTGATGTAACGGGGGGCACTGTGATTTAAATGGGACTGTAAAATAAAGGGGGCTGTGATGTAACGGAGGCACTGTAATATAAAGAGGACTGCACTGTAAAGGGGCACTGTTATAGTGCCCCCTTTACATCACAGCCCCCTTTACATTACAGTGCAGTCCCCTTTATATCACTGTGACCCCTTTATGGTGCAGTCCCCTTTACAGAACAGTCACATTATTGTAAAGGAGGACAGCACTTTAAAGAGGCACTGTAATGTAAAGGTGGGCTGTAATGTGAAGGGAAACTAAGGACACTGTGGGGCTTCACTGTAATCTGTGATGTAAAGCAGGAACTGTGATGCAAAGGGGGATTGTGGACAGTGATATAAAGGTGGACTGTGCTGTAAAAATGGGGGTTGTGGTGTGAAGGGGGCTGAGGACAGACTTTGTGGCTATCCTATTCCCTGGCCTGTCCACCACAACAACCATCCTCCGCCAGTGGTCCCCCCCGCTCCCTAGGAAAATTGGCTGCCATGAAACCGATCCCTGGTGCCAAAAAGGTTGGGGACCACTGCCCTAGACTGCTGGGTGTTGCTATGTACTTCCTCTTTGGAGGAAGTCATATAGTAATTTAAGTCCATGTGTAGCTGCATAAACAATACCTTTTCTTCTACATAGTTTGTTAATGTAATCCACAAACTGCTCCTTGACAGAACAGTAGACTTGAAAAATATACTGTGCTGCTGTGAATATTTTAATTATCTAATTAGCTACGGTCTGCATGGTAGAGAGTAGCAGAGTAATTATAAATATATAAATGAGGTGTTAATTAGAGTCATGCTCATGAGATATCTAAAAGGCATTCAATGAAGACAGATTACAGTGTTGTGTATTTGTTGACATATAGTATCTAAGGGAGAAGATTGCTTGTGATCACTTTTAGAGAAGCCTTTATGTATGAAGTGTTTGGCTGAAGAACTGTCAGTGATTTTCCGCAGAAACTCAGCAGAAATGGCCTCACACTGCCTGCATTTAGAGGGCCAGATTCTCAAAAGAGATACGACGGCATATCTCCAGATACGCCGTCGTATCTCTGAGTTGCGCCGTCGTATCTATGCGCCTGATTCTTAGAATCAGTTACGCATAGATTTCCCTTAGATACGACAGGCGTAAGTCTCTTACGCCGTCGGATCGTAACTGCATATTTATGCTGGCCGCTAGGGGCGTGTACGCTGATTTACGCAGCGAAATATGTAAATCAGCTAGATACGCGAATTCACGAACGTACGCCCGGCCGACGCAGTACAGTTACACCGTTTACGTTAGGCTTTTCCCAGCGTAAAGTTACCCCTTGTATATGGTGGCATAAGTGCGGCGTACCAATGTTAGGTATGGCCGTCGTTCCCGCAACGAAATTTGAAAATTTTGCGTCGTTTGGGTAACTCGTCCGTGAATGGGGCTGGACGTAATTTACGTTCACGTCAAAACCAATACGTCCTTGCGGCGTATTAGGAGCAATGCACACTGGGAGATTTCCACAGACGGCGCATGCGCCATTCGTGAAAAACGTCAATCACGTCGGGTCACAGAACATTAACATAAAACACGCCCCCCTGTCCCACATTTGAATTAGGCGGGCTTACGCCGGACGATTTACGCTACGCCGTCGCAACTTACGGAGCAAGTGCTTTGAGAATACTGCACTTGCCCGTGGAGGCGTAACGTAAATCAGATACGTTACGCCCGCACAAAGTTACGCGTTCCTACGAGAATCTGGCCCAGAGTTGGTAAGAGGCTGTTTTTGCATACAACTGCTTATTAGTTAAGCAGTTATGTAAACAGTGGTTGTATTGGCCATTACCTTGTGGGAAGAACACATCTGACAACCACTGCTGTTCACACACACTATGTGCATGTAGCATTTATCTCTGCTATCAAGAATCTGACTCTCGATGGCTGACGCCCGTGTGAATGTACCTTAACACTTTAGCCTCATGCACACTGGTTTCTTGTAAACACTGTTTATCCTGAGAGGAGAAAATCAGCGTCATAAACTCACCTAGGCTGCATTTCAAAAGAGTTTTTTAGAGTTTAACAGAGTTTGGGAGTTTATTTATTTCATTGGTCAGAATTTTAGTTTATTCTGGCCATTGAAATAAACGTTAAAGTGCTAAATGTGCCTAGAGTTTTGGTGCGTTTAAGAGCTTTTATGGAGGTTATAAGCATTCAGCGTTTTTTTGTGGTCAGAAGAACTGCTCTTGAATGCGATTTTAGGGCGTTCAGACTACAGCCCACAAACTCCCCTGCTGATAAACTGCTAAAAACTTCCATGTGTGCATTAACACATAGGATAACTAATGCAGCCGTGTTCATGAGGCCTTATAGATGACCTCTTAAGCCCCAAATGATCAGAATTTCCGATGGCATAAAATCCAATGGAATTTTCTGTCGGAATTTCGTTCAAGCTGTCTTTCATATACACTGTCAGACCAAATTACAAGCGTCCAAAACGCGGTGACGTAAAACACTACGACGAGCCGAGAAAAATGAAGTTCAATGCTTCCGAGCATGCGTCGACTTGATTCTGAGCATGCGTGGGTTTTTTCTCCGTTGGAGTTCCACACAGACCATAGAAATTTCCTATCGTTTTTTTTTTCCATCGGGAAAAAAAAAACATGTTCTATTTCTAAACACTGATGGAAAAAAGTCCGATGGGTCCCACACACAAAGTCATCTGTTTTTTTTCACTGGAAATTCCGATTGTGTGTGCAAGGCATTATACACTGTAAATCAATTAATTTACCAAGCTGATTTTGTTTTTGCAGATTCCCAAATTGGATAATCATGTGCTCCTCAGAGAACTGTATTTAGATGAAAACAACCTCACAACACTGGGAGAGATGTCATCATATTGGCTACCTTTGTTGCAAATTATTTCAGTTTCAAAAAACAGGTAGTTATTAAATGGTATTTGAGAATAACAATTTGGAATAAAATGTCAAACCTGCTTTATTACATCAGATAATAACTTGACATTGGACTTAAAGGGAAATCCTGACCTCGCTGGACTTTTTTAACTTGCAGAAAACAGCTAGGATAGACGTTTGCAAAATTAAAAATATACCAAAATATATACCAGTATATCTTAAGCGTACAGTACAGGACACATAAATTGATTCTCAGACCATGGGGTTATAACCTGTTACCTTCAGGTGATTGGACACTGGCATACTGTTTGCTGGAAGCTGCCTCCCAGTTTAACCATATTATCTGGCCTTTTCTGTGAGGCCTCAGTTTTTTGCTAATGTCCTTAGGTTATGGACCCCTTTACCTTTTTGAGAATATATTTTATTCCACTTTTACCTTCATTTTTTAAAAGAAACATCTATCAAGAGCTGACTGCTTACCACCTTATTGGTCACTATCAGGTTATAGATCGTTTATCTCAATGTACATTTTGGGAACAGTGAGGCTGAGCTGTAATGTTTGTATCAGACACTGGATCTTGCATTCAGGAATTACCTTGGTGCTTGGTAAAAAGAGTGAGTTAGTAGCAGAGTGCTATACAGTTTCAGAGCCATAGTCCATTCCTATTGCACCCAGACCTTGAATACCTCTAATGGGGGGGTATGTCCATCGGTGATGGACGAAGCCTGGACCCTGAACACGAGCTGCTTGGAGGCACAGTTCTTTTTGGGAAATTGACACTTAAGTGTTTATACCCTGAATGATATTGAATATTATTGCCTTGTTATCGTGGCCCTATAGTTAACATTATTATAATGTTTACCTGATTTCCAAATCAGTCATCCTTTCTTCTAGGCCTCACTAGCATAACTTCCTCTAGTGCACATTATACTCTTAACTGTGCACCCCCGGCCACCATTTCTGCCGATGATGCAAGCTGATTGCTTAATTTCTCATATGTTGCTTGATGCTTCAGAGACACAGCCATTAGAGCTCAGTTAGCACCTGGGTTATTGCAATTCCTTTATACCTAACCACGCTGAAACTATTTAGTCTGCATTAATTTCTTGAGTACCCCATATGGGAAGGCCCTCACTTGGCTATTTACAGATGCTCGGGAGCAGGAGTACACGTGACATACAGTATATTGAGAAACCTGCTGCAGGGCTTGAGGAATTACATCACTGGCTTTTGGTAGTTCCCTGATTCCAGAGCAGGGTCTTAGGCTCGATTCACACTAATGCGTTTTTTTTATTCATTTTGCAAACAATACCCCATAATGATAACATGAATGATGTTTGTTTGAAATCTTAAAATGTATTAAAGGGTCACTAAAGGCAAACTTTTTTTTTTAAAATAACAAACATGTTATACTTACCTCCACTGTGCAGCTCGTTTTGCACAGAGTGTCCCCTAACCCTGTCTTGTGGGGTCCCTCGGCGGCTGTCTCGGCTCCTCCTCGCAAAAGCTTTTTACCTTCATGGGAGCGAGCTTGCGTGGTGGATAGCTTTTGCGAGCGCGCTCCCGTGATGCATTAAGGTGAAAAAACATTTACCTTTACAACCCCTTTAAGAATAAAAATTCACAGCCTTTGCTCAGAACTTTGTTGAAGCACCTTTGGCACCAATTACAGCCTCAAGTCTTTTTGAGTATGATGCTACAAGCTTGGCACACCTTTGTCCGGTTGGATGAGGAGCGTCGGTGCACATCCATTTTCAGATCTCTCCAGAGATGTTCAATTGGATTTAAGTCTGGTAGAGACATACCCATAAAGACTTGAAGTTGTAATTGCAGTGAAAGGTGGTTCTACAAAGTATTGATTTAGGGGGGCTGAATAGAAATGCACGCCACACTTTTCACATATTTTTTTGTAAAAAAAACAAAACAATTATCGTTTTCATTTCACTTCACAATTATGTTCCACTTTGTGTTGGTCTATCATATAAAATCCCAATTATATACATTTATGTTTTTGCTTGTAACATGACAAATGCGGACAATTACAAGGGGTAGGAATACTTTTTCAAGGCACTGTGTGTGTGTGTGTGTATGTATGTATGTATGTATGTATGTATGTATGTATGTATGTGTGTGTGTGTGTGTGTGTGTGTATATATATATATATATATATATATATATATATATATATATATATATATATATATATATATATATATATATATATATATATATATATATATATATATTATATACACACATTCTGTTGCATCTCTATGAAAATGTAGGAATTTTCCTCAGTCCTGTTGGCAGATTCCTTCAAGTCGCATACCTGTAAATTCCATATTTTGGAGTACATTACAGGACACGGGTCCCTCCCCTCTTTTCTGTTATATATGTACTGCATGCTTTAAAAACTGGAGCCACACTGGAGTGGATTGTAGTTATATGGGTACACTTGGGGTTAGGGAGTTTCGAGCAAAGTCTTGCCAGTGTCCTATGACCTGAAGGTAGCGGCATATAACCCCTGGTCTTAGAATCTACTCCTGATTCGTGTACTGTTCATCAAGATATAGAATTTATAGGTATGTCAAAATTCCTGTTTTTCATATCTGTGCTCACCAAGTCTGTGATCACATTTCCCTCTCATGACTATACAACCATTTATTCTTGAAGTTGAAGCTGCACTGTGCAGATCTGCTTGAAACAAGTTCTGTATCATTGTGAACATGGACGTAATGTTACTAATTTGATTGCACCTACTGGGGTTTTAAAACAAAATATTAGATTTTGAACAGGGGATAGGTAATACATTCATATTCCTGTTATGATTTTACAGCTTGACACATCTTGCAACATTTAATTCCTTTATCTCTTTGGAACAAGTGGACCTTAGTAACAATTGTTTATCAGGTAAATTTGGCAATGATTTAATGATTTTTTTTTTTTTTTTTTACTTGTTCAAGCATTTACACATTTATTTATATTTTAAGAGCTTCAGACAGTATTACTCTGGTTGGACGACTGTTTAAGTTTAAGCAGACTGAGAGTGAGCAAGAATCCATTTCTGCAAGAAGCCAACTGGAGGTAAATTGTTGTGATGTCTGTTGCTATCGCACCTAAGGTTTTCTTTGTATGACTCCAGGAAGCTCTGCTAGTACAAGCATAGACATGCAATTGCACTTGGTATTGCACAGGTTTAATTGCCCCAAAATCTAGCACTTTATCTAGAAGTCGGGTATTGGCAGCCTCCAGCACTGATTGAGGGTCTCAGGTTTGCCAGGTAACAACTACCTTGACAGGGCCCTTTAAAATAAACCTAGTTCCTTCTAAAAAAATTATAGCTTCCAAGCTGTCTTACTGGTCCAGTGGCTTTAGTAATTTCTATATTACTGACATGAAGCAAGTATACTTATTTGAAAAGTCTGACTTCACACTTTATTCCTGATCTGCTTGCTTGTTCCATGTCCTCATCGCAAAATAATGCAGCCAGATAGCTATTGTTTTCAGAAAGACATCTACAATGGCAGCCCTCATATTTTTTTTTTTATGTATGTTCCTTTTATCACCAAAGATTTTGTTTTGAAAATTATATAAACATGCATCTTCTTAAACCTGTTATATAATATATACCAGTATATATTACACATGAATAGCTATAGACAGTAAATAATAGATTCCTGAATTACTCATTGTCGTGCTGATAAAAGATTTCTTGTGTTTAGAGTGCAGAACCAAGTACCTTTACTTTTCTTAATCAAGTAAAGGTGCCTCCAGACATAGGAGAGTAGATGACCATTTGTAAATTGGGAGGCCTTCTTACATCTCCAGGCCTGCCATATGAAAAACCACTGATGAAGTGATCAGGGATTTATTATTACACAGTTATTGCTAAAGATGCACCAACATTTCGGAAAGAGAAAGAGAAAAAAGGACAGATAATGGAGCCGAAAATGGGACAGGGCCTGGGTGGGGGCAGGGCTCCGCCCCTGGTGCCGCCCATTACGGGGGTGCCATATAGCGCAGCAGAGAGAGGAAAGCCACCCGCGCCACCTGGTTGATTAGAGCGCCGAGAACATAACGGCTTTCATTTCAATAGCTGTGTTTCCCGCCGCGTGCTGTCACATGTCACATACAGCCCCTCCTCTTTGTCCGGGCACTTTGATAGACAGATCACCCGTCCAGTCCTGGGATGGGTGATCTGTCTATCAAAGTTCCCCGGACAAGGGGGAGGGGCTGTATGTGACGGCGTGCGGCGGAGAACACACAGCTATTGAAATGAAAGCTGTTATGTTCCCAGCACTCTAATCAACCAGGTGGCGGCGGCGGCTCTCCTCTCTCTTCCCTCTCTTCCCCTGCACAGGCTGGCTGCACTGGGGACACAGGCTGGCTGCACTGGGGACACAGGCTGGCTGCATCTGACAGGCACTGGTGAGACTGCATTGATCTCTTGTATCATGTCTGCAGTCTCTGACCATCTCCTGTACCATGTCCCCAGTCTCTGACCATCTCCTGTACCTTGTCCCCAATCTCTGACCATCTCATGTACCATGTCACCAGTCTTTGACCATCTCCTGTATAAAAATATATATATTCTTTAAAGTTTCTGTATCGGTCGTTTTCCGTATCGGTTTCGGTTTTTGGCCTAGTGTATTTTTCATTTTCGTTATCGGTTTCGGCACCGAAAAACCCATTCGATGCACCCCTAGTTATTGCTTAGAACAGTGATATTCTGAGCAATAGTTAAAGTGTTCCTAAACCCACAACAGTAAAATCATTATGCATATGCAGTAAAGCTCACTGTGGAACTTAAGGGGTCAATCCTCTGCATTGTGTAAAAAGTCTGTTTGAGCCTGTCTTCTCTGATCCTCCACTTCTTTTACTGTCCCCAATCCATCTGCTGCTAGTGCAGAGCCTTGGAGGCACTCTGCACATGCTCAGTGTGATGTGTATTGCTAGAGGTTGTTTTTTTTTGGGGAGTGTGCATGTGATGTGCACAGTGGCAATCAGCACTATCCAGAGGGTCAGAGGTCATGCAGCCTTATAGGACAGTCAGAGAAGAATGAAACCCACCTCTTACAAGCTTTAACCAGTGCTCTGTCGGACACTGATTAAAGTCACAAGACTGCTATTTACTGCTGATGAGAAAAAGGTATTTAGAAGTTTAGATTTACTAAAATAATTGCATTTCCCTTTTCTGTGTACTGTGGTAAACACGATATCCTGAATGCAGGGTCCTGGGTTATGTAACACTTTAAACATTCAGTGCACATTTTACCAAGCACTTGTGGCTTTTCCCCCCTAAAAGGCCTGATGATACTTGCATGTTTATGACAATCTATTATATGATGGCCAGCCTCATCAAAGGTTTGTTAGAACATTTACATTCACACACAATTTGCGATTCTCTTAGGTGGCAATAATCCAGGTATTGGTAATATTTACAGGTTGTTATAACACAGCCAACGTTCTACTTTATGATTGTGGTTGTTTTTATCATTTGCTATTTGCAGAAGGCCAGTTGTGGTTTTATCAATGATTCCCTATATGGACCCTTCTGCTGTTTAATGTCGTAATATACATTTTGCAGCCATTCTAGCTCAGACTCTTTCATTTGCATAAGCCACAATTTGCACTGCGCTGCGATCACTACAGAATGAATCAATGTTCGCAAGTAGCAAGAGTGAATGCATGCAGACACGGTCAATGTGGTCATGAACATGGATAATCTGCTTGGATTCAACAAAAGTTTTATGAATACAGCGCTAAATATTATCTTCATTTGTTACACTAAAAACAGTCCTATACACTATATTCTTTTGCTGCAAGGACTAAGGGAAAATTATTTAGTTATAATTCTGTTTTCTTAAATGTTGATCTCCTCTGTGACCATCAGATGTCAGTATTGTACCTGCTCATCTCAGCTGAACGGAATCCGATTTAGATGTCCCAGTTCATGTTCACTTTTATGTTGTGCCAGCAGATGGCACTTCATCGTCTTTTAATAAACTGACTAACCCTGAAGCTAAATGTTTGACTTTCAAACATTTTAACATCATTATAGTTCAGTGATATTACAGTTGTTGGTGTAGATGTATTTTTCCTCAAAAATCAGGATGTGACTTTTACCATATGACAGCTATTATTATTATTAGTTGTAGTATATGTTCAATGCCTAGAGCTTATACAAAAACATGTACAGTTATTTGAAAACTGTAGCTCCTACAGTGTGTAAACGGCCATGTTACAATATAAATAAACAAAGATGTAAACAAGATGTAAAAGCTATGAAGCTAATTGTATGTGCCATTTTGTATTGTTATCAAAAAGCCTAAGACTGTCCATGGCTGTCTTTTATTATGAATCAGTTTAAAGTTATAAAACTCACTATTTTATACTAATATATCCAGGGCTGTGGAGTCGGTAGATAAATGTTCCGACTCCGACTCCTCAGTTTTATGTACTTCCGACTCCGACTCCCCGACTCCGACTCCTCTGTATTAATATGCAAATGTATTTTGTACATTCCTTGAGGGAAAGAAACGCAACCTACCACAGGACTACTGGCTGGGAAGCCAACAGTCTACTGTATTGCACAGTTTAAGCAAAAGACAAACACAATGAAAACAGTTTTCCCTAGTCGTCTTCCAGGACAGCCCTTGAGAGATGGAGTCTCCTCCCATCGACCCAGGAAACACATTACCAGCAGTTCAAAAGGCGGTCCCTCTGATCCCTGGTCAGTCTTTGTGTTTCCTCCGTCGGAGGAACATGTTACCTTAAAGGAAACCTATTGGCTTCATCTCTCAGGGGCTCTCCTGCAGGGAAAAATGGGACGTACAGGGGACTGGGTCTTTTCTGTACGCCCCGTGAAGTCTCACCTCTTGGTGATGGGCACGGGTACCGTCCAGCCTTTTGGAGCAGGCCCGTTCTCTCTCCTCTTCCCGGTGCCGATGCAGGCCGGTGGCAGAATGACGCGGTTCCCCCCTAACGCCGGATTCAAAATTCGCGCCGTTCTGCTGGGCCGGAGACGCCGTGCGTCATTTCCGGCGGAATCGCGTCATAACTGAGCGCCGAGACCTTCCGTTTCCGGGTCTCCACGAGGCGTGGGGGGAGAAGAGGAAGCCCAGACTGGTCCTGCAATCCCAGCCTGCATCCAGCCATACCGGACGAGCGGCGGGATCAGAGGAGGGTACGACCATGGAGGCGCAGTCCCTGTTCACTCCGGAGGACGCAGGCACCAGCATTCCCCAGGTAGGCTGCCGGGCATGTCTTAAGGGGAATTGCTAGACATATTGTGGTGGCTGGGTACTGCTCCATGGGGGGTCACATCCCAGGGGAAACTATGCTGGTGGTGGTAGCAGCACGGGTGTCTCCCTCAGTGAGGATAGAATTTTTTAGTGTGTTTTTTCTCTTTCTTTACAGGTTAAAGAACCCTCTAGGGAGTCTGGCCGTAAAAAATGCCCAAATTGTGGTACTAAGTTATCATCCTATATAAGGGATTCAAAACACATTATTAACCGGCTCTCCAATCTCGTTCCAACTAGAGACTTGTGGATGGTCACGATTGATGTGACATCCCTGTATACCATCATTCCACATCATTTGGGGTTTGAGGCGGTACAGTACTATCTGGAACGCGATTCGGGCCTACAGGAGAAACAGGTCCATTTCATTATGTCCCTGTTAAAATTCGCTGCGGCCTCGAATTATTTCTGGTTCGAGGGGAAGTTCTACAGGCAGGATACTGGTGTAGCCATGGGGGCCAAATATGCCCCCAGCCTGGCTAACTTATTTATGGCCAAATGGGAGGAGGATGTCATCTTAGGTAATAATGTACCTCAGATTGCCCTTTGGGCTAGGTATATTGATGACATCCTCCTCCTATGGGCTGGTGAGCATGAGGACTTACTGTCCTTCATGGCTTCGCTTAACCAGAATGATAGGGGCATACTGCTCAAGTTCGAGGCTAGCCAGTCCGAAATACATTACCTTGACCTATCTATTAGAATAGAGGGGGATGGGTTTATAACATCTACCTATTTTAAAGAGACAGATAGGAATGCATTTATACCCACCGACAGCTGCCATTATAAACCTTGGATAGCAGGAGTACCAAAGAGTCAATACCTCAGACTTAGGCGAAACTGTAGTCACATTGCTGACTTTACAAATCAAGCTGAGTTCCTGACGAGTAGATTCTTGGAGAAAGGTTACCCCCTGGATTCATTACTGGAGGCCAGAGAAGGGGTTTTGAACATGAATAGAGCTAACCTCTTGACTGATAAGGTTAGTGTACAAGGGGACGGTTTCCCTAAGGACGTGCCTTTTATTACAAACTTTTCAGTCCAACATCAAAATATTAAACAACTCATTAGCAAACATTGGCATTTGGCGCTCAATGACAATGTACTAAAGGAAGTTCTTCCAGCTAAACCTAGAGTTATCTTTAGAGGGGCCCAATCACTAAGGTCCCAATTAGCCCCCAATGTCCTTAATCCCCCTACCGGAGGCATGGGATTTTTTGAACAACTTACGGGCTATTATAAATGCAGGAAGTGTAGAGTCTGCACTCTCAATTCCTGCTCACAGAGACGTACCACCACCTTTAACTCTACGGCTACAGGTCAGGAGCACACCATTAAACCATGTATAACTTGTGCCTCCACGGGGGTCGTCTACTTATTGCAGTGCCCTTGCGGCCTACAATATGTGGGCCGTACTAAGCGGAGTCTCCAAATCCGGCTTAACGAGCACATAACCAACATCTTAAGTGGATTTAGAAACCATTCTGTTTCGAAGCATTACCTGCTTAAACATGATAAAAACCCAGCGAATACATTATTCCTAGGAATAGACAAATACAAACCCCATTGGAGGGGGAGCCATCTGGTCAGGTCCATCTCAAAGATGGAAATGAGCTGGATATACCGGCTTAAGACATACGCCCCCTACGGTCTGAACATAGAGACAGACGTTAATGCTTTCATTAACAACGCTTAGTTTGAATTCCCTTTAGGCTTTCCCAGGTGTTGTTTACTGTCCAATTGCTGTCTGTTTATTGATCTATGTATATAGTCGAATGTACACTGTTTAAGTTGTTAAACCTACGGTGGGGTGTGTGAGACCCCCAGCAGACGCCTGTCTATATTTTCATGGGACTAGTACAGAGCTAAAAGTACTATTTCTCAATACAGGGTTTTTCATATTTTTTATTAATTAGGAATATTGATCTGGTTGAAACTCTTTAGTTGTTTTTGGGAGGTGGTGTCACACCCCCCATCAACCAGTATTCCCTTCCCTTTTCGATCTTCCCCTTTTTAATACCTGGAGTTTATTTTCCTTTTTTCGGATGTCATTTTCTAAACACTTTTTTCTTTTTTCTATTTTAAGGTCATTTATCTGTACATGTCCATTTTTGACACATGCTTTTTTGCATTCACTTTTATAAAGCATAATATTAATATATTGTTATGCATATTTTCACAATGTCACGCATTTGATTAGGAGGACTATAGGTGTTCCATTAATCTTGTAGTCTAATCCTTTCCAAAGGAATTTTTTATTCACTTAAGAGATATTTTTTGGCACGCATTAATACTTGTTCATTGGTATATACACTGTATATCACAACACACTTTAATAATCTCTCCACGGTGGCCCCGGAGTTCGGCAGCTATCGGTCTCCTGTGAGCTTCATTTTGGATTGATGCATATGAGGATTTCCTTAAGAAATTCCTTTTCACTCGTTTTTTTCGTTCATTTGAAATTTTGGTGCACTTTCGTGAAGCCACCATTAGATGGCACTGTATTCCTATATGCAGATATAGGTATTGCCACGGCGCATAGCGTGGGCTTGTAATTTGGATCTTATCACTGTTTAGGAGTTTGGTGCGAGAGTGCCCGATCGCAGCCAACTGCCTACCTATATTTTTTAATTTAGATTTAATTATGTTTTCTTTTCACTAAGTGTAACACCGCTCACGTATTTGTTCATCCATCTAAGTGGGTTCAGTTAGAGGTTAGTCTGGTATGGGCATGTTTGCCCACGACCAAGATGGCGTCTGCTGTATAGTTGCTCACACCCCAGGGCGGGTTCTGAGCCTATAAATGGGATGACGCACCGCAACGCCCTATCCCATTGATAACGTCCAATGACGAAACGCGTCTGGGAGGACGTGCGGTGACGTCATCACGTTTGGTATACGGGCATTGCTCTGATACATGCCGGCCGGCAAATTTAAATGCTCCTTGTGTTTTTCTCCAAATGTGAGTAAACCTTTTATTGTTTTATGGTTTTATTAAATACCCTATCCCACGGAATTATGCTATGTCTGCTGTTTCCCTTTTTTGTGCGGTGACATCATTCTATAATATCGAGGGTGCAAGTGGTGCTTCCATCTAGGGAGTGGGATCTCCCCAAAGGCCGCGGCTGGGTCACAGCCGACTGTGGTTTATGATTGAAGTTCTGGTAAGCTGCTCCTATTACCGGTGGTGGGATTTCACACTTTGAGTGCTGTTTATCACGATGGACCGTCACTTACAGCTCTGTGTCTCAGGGGAGAGATTGACACATCTAGGAAGTGGGCTTCCCCCCCCCCCCTGCTTTCCTCAAAGGCCGTGGCTGGGTCACAGTCGACCGCTGATTTAAGTCTATGATCTGGTAAGCAGCTCATGACTCTGGTAACCAAGTTACATACGAATAATTGTGGATCATCTGGGTGGGATCCACTATCCCATACATCAGTATCGTGGAATCCCTGGAAAATTTTATAGACTTTCTTTTTTTCCAAACCCTGATTTTTCCAATTGACTTTATAATTCATGAGTCTGGGTGCTATGGCGCAGTTTTAACCCCTCCTTTTCTCAAGTTATCATCTGGTTATGATAAAAATCTGTGTAAACAATGCATAGCAAAATTGTTTAAATCTGAAGCGGACTCTCCTGTAGTCAGGTTTCTGGGGTCATTTAAGGAAGAAATCGCATCTACCTTTCAATCTCTTAGAGATTTAATTGCTAATGTTAGCACGGTTGCTGCCACCAGTAGCTCTAATACTGTTTCCCCTTCTCCAAGCCCCACTATGCCTAGCTCAGGGGAGCCCCGTAGGGAAAGGGAGCATAGCCCCGAGTTAGCTAGACCTGAAACCTCCGATGCAGATTCAGATCAGGAGGAAAGTCAGGTCGCAGCTAACAGAGTGTCAAAATACAAATTATCTGTCGAAGAGGTAGATGAATTGTTGGGTGCCATTTATGGTACACTAGATATTGAGGAAGAAGAATCTCAGTTGTCTAGACATGACGCCATGTATGCTGCCCTAGGGAGGAAAAAAGCCAGAGTATTCCCCATTCATGAGGTGCTCTCTGAGCTGGTCCATAACGAGTGGGCGGAGCCAGATACATATTTTTTTCCAAATTCCCTTAAAAGGAGGTTCCCATTTGACGAGAACCCAGAGGCAGGTTGGAACAAGGTTCCCAAGCTGGATGCCCCCCTATCCAAAGTATCAAAGCAGTCGGATCTGGCCTTCGAGGATATGGGGAATTTGAAGGATCCAATGGACAGGAAGACTGACGTTGTCCTAAAGAGGGCCTGGGATGCCTCTATGGCAGGTTTAAAACCTGCAATGGCTACTTCTTGTGTAGCAAAAAATTTGGAGTTCTGGCTAGCTCAGCTGGAAGAACATCTCAAGGCTGGTACCCCTAGGGAAGATCTTCTTAAGACCTTCCCTATGCTGTTTAAAGCAACTGGCTTTATCTCGGATGCAGCTACAGATGCAGTAAAATTTTCAGCAAAATCTGCAGCTCTCTCTGTGTCAGCAAGAAGATCCCTGTGGTTAAAAACCTGGGCTGGAGATACAGCATCCAAAACCAGGCTATGCAGTGTTCCATTCACTGGAGACCTTATTTTTGGTCCAGAATTGGATACAGCTTTAGAAAGGACTGCGGATAAGAAAAAGTCCTTTCCCCCTAAAAAGAAAAATTTCTTTCAGAAAAAGTTTTTTCGTTCCCCCAAGGAACCTGAGAAAACTGGGAAAGATTTCAAACCCAAAAAACATTGGGCAGGCCAAAAAGGCAGGGGGAGAGGGAGCATTCTTTTTAATCGCCCCGGTCCAGACCCCAAGCCACAGTGACATCAAGGTCCCGGTGGGGGGGAGACTAGGGAACTTTCTTCCCCAGTGGAAAAAAGTAACCTCAAACGAATTTGTCCTCAACATCATCAGGAGAGGTTATGCTCTGGAATTCCACAGCGAACCACCGTCCAAATTCCTAGTGACAAAGTTACCCAGTCACTCAGAAAAGGCCAAGGCCTTACCTCTACTAATAGGGGACATGGTGGATCAAGAGGTATTGACACCGGTTCCTATTCACGAACAGGGGGAGGGTTTTTACTCTCATATCTTTGTAGTCAAAAAACCCTCAGGCAGGTTCAGACTAATCATGAACCTACGACCCCTAAACCTCTCCATCCATTACAAGAAGTTTCGGATGGAGTCTATTTACTCGGTAAAAAATCTTCTGCAGAAAGAAGTTTTTATGGCAACCCTGGATTTAAGGGACGCCTACCTTTATATTCCAATAAAGAAGGAATGCCAGAAATTTCTTCGGATGGCGATTCAAATAGAATCAAGGACTTATCATTTTCAATGCAGAGCTCTGCCCTTCGGGCTGTCGTCCTCTCCTAGGATATTCTCAAAAGTCCTAGGAGAAGCACTAGTCCCTCTGAGACTTCAGTCAGTATCGATCATTCCATACCTGGACGACTTGCTCCTCACAGCCACCTCGGAGAGACAACTCTGTCAAGACATAGAGCTAACGCAGCAAAGCCTGAGAAATCTAGGTTGGATAATCAGTCTGGAGAAATCCAAAACGACTCCAACACAGGACATCTTGTACCTGGGTTACAGGATCCTGTCAGTAGAACAAAAAATTGTCCTGCCAGAAGAAAAGATCTCCAAGATACATCATCGGATGACTTTTCTTCAAACAAATCACGGTTGTACAGTGAGAGAGATCATGTCTGCATTGGGGCTTCTGACATCAGCCATCCCAGCTGTGCAATGGGCAAGGTTCCACCAAAGAAACCTACAAAGCTTTCCACTGGAACAGATAAAGACAAGGGATCTGGAGGACTTAGTAACAATCCCCAACAGGGTGAAACGTTCACTCTGGTGGTGGAAGGACAAAGAGAACCTGAACAAAGGGGTTCTCTGGGTCCCTCCTATCAGATACATTCTGACCACAGATGCAAGCAGCTGGGGCTGGGGGGCTCACCTCAATACCCTTTGGGTACAAGGAAAATGGACTCCAGAGGAAAGGAAGTCTTCCTCCAATTGGAAAGAGCTAGTAGCTATTCTGAAGGCTCTACTTGCCTTTCAGGACAAATTACAGGGTCAACATCTCCAGGTCCGGTCGGACAATGTGACGGCAGTAGCCTACGTGAACAAGCAGGGTGGTACCAGAAGCCTTCGCTTGATGTCAGTTGCAAATCAAATGTTCATATGGGCAGAGACTCATCTAACATCCATCTCTGCAATTCATCTGAGAGGCGAACAGAACAATACTGCGGATTTTTTGAGCCGACATTTAGTGTCGAATCAAGAATGGTCTCTTCACAAAGAAGCTTTCAGGCTCATCACAAAGAAGCTTTCAGGCTCATAACGAGTCAGTGGGGATACCCAGACATAGACCTGTTCACAACCAAGGCGAATACCAAGGTTCAAAATGTTTGCTCTCTGCACCCAGGAGACCACCCTTGGGGAGTAGATGCACTACAAGTCCCGTGGACTTTCAATCTAGGTTATGCATTTCCACCATTGCATCTCATTCCAAAAGTATTGTCAACATTTCTGGTAGACTAAACATCTCTGATTTTGGTGGCTCCTTTCTGGCCGAAGAGGCCTTGGTTCACGACAATACAAAATTTAACAGACCAACCACCATTGAGACTCCCTTACAGGCAAGACCTTCTGTCACAAGGGCCTCTCCTGCATCCTCAGATAGTTTTAGCATGGCTATCAGCGTGGTTACTGAGGAAGACTTACTAAGGCAAAAAGGCCTATCAGAGAAGGTGATCAAAACTCTGTTACAGAGTAGAAAACCAGTCACCAGGACAATTTATGGAAAAACCTGGAAAAAATGTAATTCTTGGTTGTCAGAACATGGCGAATCTGAAAAGAATATCAAAAACATATTACAATTCTTACAGGATGGTGTAGACAAAGGGTTGTCCCTCAGCACTATTAAAGTGCAAATAGCAGCCTTAAGCGTTTTTCTTGAAAAACGACTACAAGAAGACCATCTTATCTCTAGGTTTTGCAAAGCAGTTGCCAGACAAAAACCAGCTAAAACAAAAACAACTCCAACATGGGACTTGGCAGTCGTTCTTAAAGCTTTTTTGGGTGCTCCATTTGAGCCCATCTCGGAGGCCTCCATTAGACTGCTCACCTTGAAAACTGTGCTCCTGGTAGCAATTGCTACAGCACGCAGAGTGAGTGAAATTCAAGCACTTTCAGTCAGGGAGCCTTTCCTTCAAATCTTGGAAGATAGAATTGTTCTAAAAACAGACCCTGGGTTCCTGCCAAAAATGACATCAAACTTTCACAGGTCCCAAGATATTATTTTACCTTCTTTTTATCAGAACGCTTCTAATAGCAGGGAGAGACGGTTTCATCTCCTTGATGTAAGAAGATGCATTCTAGAATACTTAGAATCAACAAACCCCTTCAGGTTAACAGATTCCCTTTTTGTTCTTTTCTCTGGTAAGCATAAAGGGCAGAAAGCCTCCAAATCCACGATGGCTAGGTGGATTAGATTAGCTATTCTAGAGAGTTAAAGATTAGTAGGATTAGACACTCCAGGGGGTATTAAAGCTCACTCCACGAGGGCACTTGCAACATCCTGGGCAGAGAAAGCTGGTGCCACTCCGGAGCAGATTTGTAAGGCGGCAACCTGGTCAAGTTTTTCCACCTTTACAAATCACTACAGACTGGATCTACTGTCCAGCCAGGATCAAGCCTTTGGGAGGAAAGTCCTCCAAGCTGTGGTCCCACCCTAGATCTGGTGAGTACTTGGGGATCCTCTCAAGGGCTGTCCTGGAAGACGACTAGGGAAAAATGGAGTTAGTACTCACCGGTAACTCCTTTTCCGGTAGTCTTCCAGGACAGCACGATCCCACCCTTTTATATTATAGGTAATGCATTAAACGTATTAACCTGTTGTAGTTTTATTTTGCAGTTCCATCCTTCGGTTCTTGGGGAAGACTGACCAGGGATCAGAGGGACCGCCTTTTGAACTGCTGGTAATGTGTTTCCTGGGTCGATGGGAGGAGACTCCATCTCTCAAGGGCTGTCCTGGAAGACTACCGGAAAAGGAGTTACCGGTGAGTACTAACTCCATTTTTTTTATTCTAAAACATGATTTTCCTAGGAGATTCCCATAGTCATGTTTAAAGTTTAAGCTAACAATCGGAGTTTACAAGTTTTTATAGCCTTAGCTAAATGACAGCAGTTTATCCAATGGTTTACAGCTTCAGTCTTGAACTATTGGCCCTCCATTCCCTTCACTTATACAAGTGTCTCACTCTCTAGTCCTGCAAAAAACATATTTAATCCCTTATCAGTGAGAGAGGCTAGGTTACACATGGACGCTGCGTTCCCTGTAAAAGCAGAACACAACACTATGGAAAGTATAAGTATTGCAGCTCCTAATTGTGCGTTGCGTGCCATATAGTGAAGCACATGAAAAGCATGCTTCTTCACGGTCACTTAACGTGTTCGTTTTGCAGTTACGTGAGGCACTGCATGCATTGGTCTTTATTCTTACAGTAGAGAAGTCATTAATTATAACTTTTTGTGAATTGGGACATTTAAACTTGCTTTTTTTTTTAATTCCAATCTAAATTTAGTAGGAGTCGGAGTCGGTGCATTGTTTGCCGACTCCGACTCCAGGTACCCAAAATTTCACCCGACTCCGACTCCACAGCCCTGAATATATCGCTAGATATTATAAATTATATATTTTATAGTTTGTCTGGTCGAAAAAGACAGTCCATCTAGTTCAAGCTATACAATCCTATATACAAAATCCTATACCCTCAGTTGATCCAGAGGAAGGCAAAAAAAAAACAGCAAAGCATGCTCCAATTTGCTCCAGCAGGGGGAAAAAATGATTTCTCTTTTCGTCCATGGACGGACACAGCCTCTGTAAATCTTGACTTGTGAGTTATGTTCCTGTTCTATAGGAGAGGACTAGGCAGAACATGTTAGATATTTAAATACATGTTACTTTAAACAGAGTTGAACAGCCCCTCTGAGGTGGCGGTCCCTCCAGACATAACCTCCGCCCTGCAGTCAGCAGCTTTTTTCTGCCTAGTAGAGGAAGAGGACCTGGCTCCCTTTTGGATTCGGGGTCCTGAAGAAACTTTTTATTTTATTTATTTATATTATTTTATTTTTAAGAATCTTCTATCAACTGCCGGATGGGTGACAGGCTGGATAATATAGATCCTTGTAGTCCCCCAGTCCGGCCATCGAGCGTGAGCAGGCCTTAGCTGCGCGCTGGGTCGGCCACGACATGCCCCATGGCTCCAGGGGTGGCCGGTGAGCTATATGCTACAGGGTTCACATATGACCGGGCTGCTTGTTGTCTCAGTCACAGTGGACCGGGCCGACAGCTACTCTGTACTACTCGGTTGAAGGTCTGTCGGGAACGCACCAGCAGGTCCTCGCAGGGACGGGTAAGTACAGTTTCTCCTGCCTTGGCATGATGGTATACCTGGGCATTCCCGGGAAGGGGGTTCTCCTGTCCTCCCCTTCCTCTCCCTCTGTCACCCTTTTTTCCTCCCTCCCTTGCGGGGGTCGCTGAGACCGGGGTATACCTTTGTGGGTCTCCAGGTCCCAGTTATGGTCTGTGGGGTGTCCAGGCCCGCTCTCTGTGGGGGGGTAGCCTTTTTTGTGGGAAGTCTCCACCTCGGCCTACTCGTCCACCTTGCCATATTTGGGCGCCATTTTTCTGTGGCCTATGCTTACTATTGAATTTCCTATTGGCGGCCATTTTGCCGTGGCCGCGCTGTGATGAAGGTCGGCATTGCAGGCGGCCATTTTCTTGTGGTCCGTGCCCTCTTCTCTGAGGTGTTTCGGTGGCCATTTTGGAGTGGATTTTGGCCTCTAGTGCTGGACTAGCTTCCTAAAGGCACGAACGGCGCAATTCCCCTCACAGGATTTCCTCGGACACACGCTGTGTGTAGAAGGAGAGCGGGCAGCGGCGCTGAACAGAGTCTGACTGGGTGGTGAGTGCCCTGGGTAACTCCCCGGTCAGTGCAGCATAGGAGGGTGGACGTTTTTTGTCTTGGCTACATCCCTAAGGGCTGTCAGTGGGCAACATGGAGTCAGTGGCTGACCTTGCTTTCCCAAACATTCCTGAGGCAGCAACCGGTGCCCCTGCACCTGCAGTTCCCATGAATACGCTGTCGGCCGTCCTGGAGTCATTTTGTTGCCAGGGTGAAAGCGGCGTGCCAGATGGATGGGGAACATAGGTTTGGTTAATCACAATGATTATGCACAGTTTGTATGTGTGAAACGCGTCTACGTGACTAAATATATGTTGTCCTGGATTTTTAATAAAGGCACATTTTTGGAACCTTTGGATGTGCAGCCATATCTTCTTTTTCCGAGTATTCCGCAAATGTGGGCCGGGGCTAGCACTCCTACTTGGTTCCAATTGAGATTGTTTACACCTGGAGTGGAGGATTCTCTCTTTCTTGAGGAAGCAAAGCCTTACAGCTTCACAGCCCGGTTTCCTGCTGCGCATGTGCAAAACGCTGTGCTTTTTGAATGGTTCCTGCTGTCTTCTGGGACCTGTGTGTCTCCCAAAAGGCAGTGGGGGTAAGGAGGAGGGGCCGAACATTGCATAGTTCGCCGCACAACATTGCAGTGATCTTTTTCCTGAAGTAGGAGCATATACCTGGTTTTGACAGGTATCCGCACCCTCCTCCCCCTATAAGGTGCCTAATGTGGCACCGGAAGGGCCGGGGGGTCGATCTGCGGAAGTTCCATTTCTGTGTGGAACTCCACTCTAAAGTAAAAAAAACGCTAATGGTTTAATACTACTTTTTTTGCTCAGTGGTTCAGTATCTCCAGTAATCCATATCAAAATCCATAAATAACTGTGTTTAAATAGATACAATGTACCACCACATGAAAGAAAAATACAGTAATAGTATTTTAAAATAATTAACGAAATGGCAAAAACAGAGACCAGAAATGGCCTTCATAGCTATGCATGTTTATTAAGGAAAATACCCAAATAGTTATAGATATTTAAAAACCACCATCCATTGGTCTGCTGTGAAAATATGAAATTGCCCTCAGTGAGGATATGTGTATATGAACTCAACACTAGTAATTCTAAAGATAAGGGATGTAACGATATCACACAAAAAGTGCATCACATCAACATATTCAAACATATGATCTGCTTAGTCCGCCATGATTTTGGAATTCTCTATACTCCATGATATCCTCTGACTGACAATAAAAAACTATCCAACAGATGTGTACAAAAAAAAAAAAAACTACATATATATATATATATATATATATATATATATATATATATATATATATATATATATATATATATATATATATATATATATATATATATATATATATATATATATATATATATAAATTAGGGCTGGGGAAATTAAAGATTAATCTTTAATTTTTTTGATCGATCAAAATTCTTGACGTCACCGGACAGCCTGGACAGTGAGACTTACCCTGCTGGATGCGAAAAAACTGCACCTATTGGATTGAGGTACCTTTGCATCTGTTCAGTTCTTGAGGGTATATTGTCAATAAAATGCGATCATGTCTGCTTCCATAAAATTTAAACACTCTGGTATGTCTGCGTGACTGACTAAAGTGATGCCTACTTGCCTACTGACAGTCAATATACTAGATACTTTTTATAATTAAAGTTAAATTAACTTTCTAAGTTTTTCTTAAAGTTTAATAGGAAAAAATTACTTACGTCAGTGCTACAGTTTGAATTTAAAACGTATTTGTGTGAACTGTGAAGTTAAGTCATGGATTGTGGAAACTAACTAATGTCAGGTGATTGTATATAGTGTATACCACATTTACCACTGACTAATGCAGAGTTGCAATGCAAGGAGATCAGCTAAAAGTAGTTGGATCTGTAAGTGCGTTATAATTAATCAAAATTAGTCGATTAATCGATTAAAAAAAAAAATCTATTAATCAAACACGAACATTTTAATCAGTAACAGCCCTAATATAAATAGAGGGTGCCCAGAGAAATATAATAAGATATGGGACCGCTGGCTAAATGACTCTGATACGTGCACATAAATGGATAGGTATACCTGTATATTTATATTGTGGGAACTATGCTCCTGTGATGTTGTCACTATATTGAACAGTATGTTGGCCCACATATAACAGCTGCTTTTGACGCCAATGTTTAGATGTGTTATATATCATCATACGTGAACCAACCTATGACAACTGTTGTGCTTTTTCTTCTTTTTTTATTCTTCTCCTTGAACACTGTTACTGATTATGTTACTGTGCCTCATATGTACATGCCAATTTTTTTCCCCAATAAACCTTTGTTTGAAATGAAAAAAAAAGTAGCAGCAAGTGCCCTGCGTATAAGAGTTTAGTGATGGAAGGTGCTGGTACTCGGTACCAGTGCATTCCAGTACAGTTCCAGCACAAAAAAAAGGCCTGGTCATCAACTTTTTTCTTTTTGTTCTTAGGCTGAACAAGCTTTCTATCACTATATTTGAGAAAGGTACCAAAAGAATATAGCAGAAATTGGGGCAAAAGAAGGGTCCCCAGGTGTCTCTCAGACATGTATCTCCTGGGAATTTATGTTTATTATGTGTCATACATGACTACTTATCCTTAGGGATTGAGAGGTAGAAAATCTAGGGAAGACATTTTTTTTACTGTCTTTTGCTATGTACATACAATATAAAAATTAAATGTAATCTAGAATTTAATGCACTTTTCCTTGTTTTTATTCATCAATGAATTCTAAATCCATGTTCTATGTATTTCTGATTATCATATTTCTGTTACAGCAGTAGGATCTTAATGGAGCTGTGAAACTAGCTTGTGCTTACGTTTTTTGGCTTTATTGCATACAATAAAAAGTTCAGAGACGGAGCATTTTTTTTTTATCTTGTGCTAATATAGATTCAAGTGTTTGTTGAAATAGAATTTTACAGACCTCATACAAGGAAGCTTTGAATTGAATTTTAGAGTTTTAAGTAATGATCTTCTTTGAAAAAACTTTAACTAAATACAACATATAAGACAAGAGTTCCATTAAAAAAAAAAAAAAAAAAAAGCTTTGAAATATTTGTACTGATTACCTGGGATATCAGACCATAAAATGTAAACAATACAATCTTTACTTGATTACTTTAAGGGATTTGGTTTATTAACATTACACCCTTGTGAAGTTGCTTTTCATTTTTACTAATCGTCTTGTTAGGTTCCCTGAGGAGCAATGATTTGACTTAACTGATAATTTCCACTATTAGTGGCAAAGAACTCCTGTGCTGATAATGTAAATGGCTTGTTTTCGTCAAACCTGATTGCCCTCTACTTACAATGAATCTCTATGTGTTCTGTAAAATTAAATCACTTAGAGCACATACATTTTAGCGAGTTCCTAAACTTGATTTTCGGTTGTGTAGTTACATTTTTTTTATTGCACTGAAATTTTAAGTTTAATCTCCAAGCTAAACTACTGTAAATCCTTAAAAAAACATGGCCATACTGCCCACTGAGAATACAGAGGATAGAAAGAAAATGCACTTTGTTAAGCAATGCAAAATTGACAAAAAAAATAAACAGAACATAAATTGAAAAATGTATAAAACATTCCAAAAAAAAAAAAGAATAAACACTTTAAAAGCTTAAACCAACTCACCAGGCTTTAGTAGGTGCAAGTGAATCAGCTGACCAAGGGGGCACGCATTGGAGCCCCAGGCTAGTTTGACCCAGTCACAATGTCGAACCAGCAATTAATCCCCCAGAGCTAATGAAGACAACGATTGTGTAAAACAAATGGTAGAAGTGTGGTGGAACTGTGCAGGTCATTCAATTAATCTAATTTCACGTGCTAATTTTTGTGTATGAAGCCCCACCCTACCCAAATCCATAAAAAAACAAACCTGTGAATCAGAAAAGGGGAGGTGCCTCCCTGGTGATTTGTTGTAAAGGATGTGCAGATCCAAGTTTTGAGGTACATGGATACTACAAGTTCTGCAAAGCCTTGGTTGGGTCCTTGCCTACCAAAGTCTTTGCTGGACACATCTCACATATTGCATACCTAGTTCTGATACTGGGCACATATTTTGGCCAGAACCTTTCTTTTTTTTTTTTTTATTACTTGCTGATGATTTGATCCAATTATTAGTATAGTCTCTTCTTCGGTTTTGCATCATTTGTGGTTTTCCAAAGGTTGATTTTTATATATATATATATATATATATATATATCTTTTACTTCATTATATTAATATATTTTTCCCTTTTTCCCTTCCCCTCCCTGCTATTTATTTTATTTATCAAATTTAATTATAAAATCTGAATCTGAAGTTCAATGCTTCCAAGCATGCGTCGACTTGATTCTGAGTACCCACAGACGACCGTTTTTTTTTCTATAGGTTTTTTATCCATCAGATAATTTTAAAACAAGTTCTTATTTTTTAACCTATGGATAAATAACCGATGGGGCCCACACACGATCGGTTTGGTCTGATGAAAACAGTCCATCAGGCCGTTTTCATCAGAAAATGCAGCATTAGTGGGGTTTGTGTAGAACATAATTTTTCTAGTGCTGAAATTTTGTTTTCATCTCTTTTATAGGTGAGAGTATTGAACTTACCAGATGTTTTAATTGTAAATATTCCCATTTGTTGATATCCCACCTGTTTTTTTATCTCCAGAAGTGTTTTTATCTTTCCCTGTTCTGTGATATCCTTTACTTGTGCTGCCCCTTCTTTATTTACCCACCAAAAACCCTTTCCCTGGAATAAAAAAATTAGTTTCCGTAAGTTAAACTTTCTGCTTCAGAAAAAAACTGTCCCTTTGGTCTCATGCCAACAATGTTGGAAGCCCTCAGGTATCCGTTTTATGAAGCCGTGAAATATATTTACCGCTTCATTCTCCGGCATTCACAGAGAAGATCGTTCTCCTTTGTGTGCCTGTTTATGAAGCAGAGTAGATCGCTTTACCCTTGGAGGAGTGACGCGATCTACAAACACTTCCAACACTGAAGAACGCCCCTGATACTGGGATACAGAGATGTCAGTTTATTAAGCAGTAATAAATTATCACTGCTCAATACACTGACAGAAGGCATGGCTAATGTTATTAAAATAACGAGTCCCCCTAAATATATATATATATATATATATATATATATATATATATATATATATATATATATATATATATATATACACACACACACATTATATATACATGTGTATATACACACATTATATATATATATATATATATATATATATATATACATACACACACACACACACACACACACACACACACACACACACATAAATATTACAGAGGGACATGGTTACAGTGTTGGGGGATCTGAACAAGGTCGAACGAAGTTAAAACTCTTCTTCCTTCTCTCTCAGATCCCCCGGGATTCTCTCTTCACTCCCCAATTCTCCACCTTTGAGCTGGTGAATCGGGGAGTGTGAATTCTGACACAGATCGCCAGTGAAGTGCTCAGATCGCAGCTTCATAAACTGGCCGTTACTTTGTCATTCAATGAGACTTCTTACTGTGAAGAGATCATCGGCGGGAGAACATGTTTAAACACTTCTCTGTTTCATAAACTGTTTATGGACTGTGATCAGTGGCGATCCTTGGGATCACCGCTGATCAATGCTTCATAAACGGACACCTCAGTTTGTCCATTGATGAGAATCTTGAGTCTAATGGTAGCTTCCTTTGAGGTGGTGCCATCTGCCCATTTGCAATTCACAATTTTGACCCTGTTTAAAAAAAACTCAGTCCTTGGATTGTCCGATGCATCTGACCCCCACAGTCAGACTCTCTCTGACATGGTGGATTTCCAGTTTGGTGCTGGAGTTAAGGATTCAAATTTCTTCGAAAGTGGTGGATGGTTCTCATGACAGATGTCAGTTTGGCAGGCTGGGGAGCAGTCATAAACACCTTCTCTGTACAGGGGACTTGGTTTTTAGAGGCATCTCACCTTCCAATCAACATTCTGGAATTCAGAGCAATTTGGTTGTCCCTTCAATGCTGGACTCCTCTGTTGGAAAGACATGCAACAAGAAAACAGTTAGGCAATATCATTGCCGTGGCTTACATCAGTTGACGAGGAGGTACTAGTGTCCCACTACTCTAAGGGAAGCAGATGTGACCCTTTCTTGTGTAGAAATTCACATTCTAGCCCTGTATGCTATCCACATCCCGATGCATGGAAATTTGAAAGGCAGACTTTCTCAGTCATCAGCATCTGGATCCGGGGAATGGGCTCCCCTATGTCAAGCCCTTTGGGGGACACCTTCTGACATCTAGATTCAGCAACAAATGGAACAGGTTTGTCGCCAGGCCCAGGGACCCTTGGGCCTTCACAGTGGGTGCTCTGGTGCATTATCGTATCTGTTTAATGTCATCTATGCCCTTCTTCCCCTTCAAATTCTTCCTTACCTGCTTTCCAGGATCAAGAAGAATCTCATCCTAGTGATCCTCATTGCACTAAATTGGCCCAGGAGGACATTTTATTCTGATATATTCAAGTTCCTGACAAGACACTTTGTTGGCTCACCTGGATTTTCCAGGTCTCCTGTCCCAGGGACCAGTGTTCCATCCTGCTTTTTGGTTGCTGGCTTTAACGTCATTGAAGTTGAGGCCATGGTCCTGAGAGATAGGGGCCTTTCAGATTCTGTCATTCCTACTCTCTTGAAGGCTAGTAAGTTGACTTCTTGTAAAGTCTACCACCACAACTGGAGGACCTACTATGGTGCAAGTCAAGGAACTTTCATCCCAGAATGTGCTCCATGGGACTAATGCCGCATACACACCATCACTTTATGTGATGAAAAAAAAACGACATTTTTAAAAACGTCAATTAAAATGACCGTGTGTGGGGAAAACGTTGTTTTATGTCTTGTGAAAAACAACAAAGAAAAAATTGAAGCATGCTTCAATTTTTTGTGTCGTTTTTCAAAACGTCGTTTTTTGTGTCATTTAAAATTATAGTGTGTGGGCAAAACGACGTTTAAAACAATGTTTTTAAACCCGCACATGCTCAGAAGCAAGTTACGAAGCGAGCTTCAATGGAAAAGAGTGCTGAACGTAACCGCGCTTTGCTAGAGCATTTTGAAAAAAACGATGGTGTGTAGGCAACGTCGTTTTTGAAAATGAAGTTTCCAAAACGTTGTTTTTTTACTTCACAAAAAATTTTGGTTTTTTTTTGGTGTGTACGCGGCATTAGCCTTCCTTCAGTCTGGTCTGGACCAAAGAATACATTAAGTACCATTTAAGGGACAAATGTCGGCCTTGCGTGACCATTCTGTTTTAGAGACCTCTGCCCGGTCACTTTCTAGTTAAAATCTTTGTTTAGGTTGTGGTACACATTTTTTCCCTGTTCATTTCCCTGTGTTCCCTGAGAAGCTCAGTCTGGTTTTGTCAGCTCTTCATTAGCCATCCTTTGAACATATCTGGGATATTACCTTTTATGACCTTACCTGTTAGGTGGCCTTTCTTGTGGCTGAGTTGGTGGCCTTATCCTGTTTAGATCTTTTCTTAATGTTGCACAAGGATGACCTTGTTTTGAGGCCTCAGGCCTCTTTTTTTTTCCCAAAGGTTGTCTCTGCTTTCCACCTTAATCAGGATATTGCCCATCCTTCCTTATGTCCTGCTCCCAAGCATCTTTTAGCGTTAAAGGTTTTCAAAATCCTTGTTGCGCAACATTATAGCTTTAGCAAGTTGAGATGTGGAGCGAGTATCCGCAATGAGCGGGGAAAGCGTATCCTCATCATAGCTAAGCTAACTCTGTTCTCCACTGCGGTAGTGCATTCGCTGATTTTTTTGTAGTTCTTGTCGCAATAGGGAGACCTCCACCTGCACCCCACCTAGTTGATCTTGAATGAATGAATGAATGAATGAAAAACTTATATAGCGTGTCACATGCGAACTGAATCGCCTCTGGGCGCTAGTTGTTCGTGTCTCAAGACATCAGAAGGGCAGAGTTTTGATCTGCTTTCTGAAAGACAGGTGGTTTTCCTCCAACCGAATGCTGGTTGGTAAAGCGTTCCATAGCCTAGGACCTTGAAAAGCAAACCTTCTTTCTCCTTTGGACTTGTATTTGGTTTTTGGAACCTTGACCAGATTTTGATCGGTGGATCGCAGAATGCAGTTGGAATTGTGAGGTTCGATCTTGTCGCAAAGATATTGCGGAGCCTTCCCATGGATGCACTAATGTGTCAGGCAGAGTGCTTTGAATGCAATTCTGTCTTTCACTGGCAACCAGTGAAGGGATCTCAGTGAAGGTGAGATTGATTCCCATGATTTTTTCCCAGTCACAAGTCTGGCGGCCGTATTCTGTACGACTTGTAGACGAGCGATTTGGTACTTAGGGAGCCCGAGGTAAAGGGCATTTGCATAGTCCAGTCTGGAATTCACAATTGTTCCCACCACGACTGCTACGTCTTCTTTGGGGATAAATGGAATAAGTCTGCGTAGTAGGCGCAAGAGATGGTGCGATCCGCTGACTACAGCCCCTATTTGTGCGTCCATTGTCATGAAGGTGTCAAAAATGACTCCTAGACTTTTGACTTTGGAGCTAGGGGAGATGATTTGTCCCAGAATGGGCGGTGGTGTCCAGTTTGTTGCCAGTTGACTCTTTCGACTGGCGTGAAACATAAAAAGTTCTGTTTTAGAGCTGTTGAGTTTAAGATAACTCTTAGTCATCCAGTTTTCTATTGAAGAGAGACATTTCTCTAAACTGAGATGATGATCCTTTTTGTTGCAGATACGAAAATACAGTTGCGTATCGTCTGCATAAGAGTGATAAAGTAGTTCTTGGCTACTGATAATATCAAAAAGAGGACGAAGATAGATGTTGAACAGCACCGGTGATAGGGGGGATCCTTGGGGGACCCCGCATGGCACTGTGCGTTTTTCCGACGTGAAAGATCCCAGTTTCACTGTTTGTGATCGGTTTCCAAGAAAAGAGGAAAACCATGGTAGCTCACCTTCTGCGACTCTGGCTACCTCTGCTAGTCGCCTCAGTAACAATTTGTGGTCTACTGTGTCGAAGGCTGCGCTTAGGTCCAGCAGAACCAGGAGACAGGATTCTCCTTCGTCTGCGGCCTCGAGAGCATCGTCCCATATTTTAAGTAAGGCCGTTTCCGTCCCGTGTCCGGGACGGAAACCTGATTGAAATGGATCAAGTAGGTTGTGGGTATCCAGATGCTGTTGCAGCTGTTGTACCACTACTTTCTCCATTATCTTGGAGAGAACATTTAGGCCTGTTATGGGACGGCGGTGAGTTGGGTCCTTGGGATCCAAATTAGGTTTTTTCAGGATGGGCTGGATTGTGCCCTCTTTCAGCAAGGATGGGACTATGCCTTCCTTAAATGACTGATTTATAAGCTGTGTGATGGGAGGCGCCAGGATGTCGGCACATTCCTTCAGTAGCTTGGTGGGAATGATGTCATTGGGTGCTGTGCTGTTCCGCAACGCACCAATGATATTTTTGGTGGTATCGACGGAGATTGGTTCCAGAATGAACTTTGTTGATTGTAGAAGGTTTCTGTTGGTGTTTTGTAGTTGATTGAAGGGGGGGCTGAGGGGAGTATTGTTTTGCAGAATACTTACCCGGATTATTTCAATTTTGTTGATGAAGAAATCCGATAGTTCATTACAGAACTCTTGGGTGTCTGAAGTGGGGACTTCAAGACATCCCGGATTCATGGTCTGGGTGACCATCCTGAAGAGTTCTCGGGGGCGGTTCATGGCGCTGTTAATCACCATGGAAAATTGATGTTTTTAGGCTTTGAAGATTTCTTTGTGATATCGTGTTGTCTTTTCCAGGCGGCTTCCGCCCTTCTGTGCTCTTGCTTCAGTAGCGACAGCTGGTTGTTGAACCAGCCGGACTTTTTTTCCCGGATGCGGACTTTGCGTTTTGGTGCTACTGAGGCCGAGTACTCACGACCAAACATGTTCGCTCGAAATGTCCGACGGGCTGTTTCCGGCGTACAAGGCTGTTTTTTCATTTGGCCCGCTGGCTTGTACACAGCGGACCATATTTCCCTGCGGACCTGAACGCGTGCACGTAATCCACGTTTGACGTCACTATAAAGGGAAAGGCCAAAGTCAATGGCGACGCCCTCTGTTCCGCTTTTGCTAGTTACGGCTTTGCTCGTGTTAGCGAAGGTTTGGTTAGAGCTGATTCGCGCTTCTCGGTCTCCAGGCTTTAGCAGGTAGTATTTTCTCGTTCAGTGCGTGTGCTTGTGGGTACGTAGTTGGCATTCGGGTACAGGCGTGCAGTTCGTTCTGCTTTGCAGATTCGTACTGTGCGTTCGTATCTGTGTGTCGTGCGTTCTTTGCAGGTACCGCTGGATTTGATTGTGCTTTCTGTTGGAGTGTGTTCTTGACTGACCAGCCGGCCGGTTTGAAGCCATGATGGAGCAGCAGCGTCAATTTTCGCGAGTTGGTGCTGTTTATGGGATGGCTGCTGGATATGTTCATTATTCCAGTACTTTGGCCAGAAACAGGGGGCGGAGGCGTTTCTGGACCAAGAATTGGTTGCGCCAGCGTGACCAGTTCTCACATATGCCTCTGCTTAGGGAAATCCAGGAGAATAATCCTAATGACTATAGGAATTTTCTCCGCATGACGGACCCCGTATTCAACAGTCTGCTGGAACTTCTGTCCCCCTATATCATGAGGCAGGACACTGTGATGCGCCAAGCCATCACGGCCGAGCAGAGGCTTATTGCCACGTTGCGGTACCTGGCGACTGGGAGGAGCCTGCAGGACCTCAAGTTCTCGACAGGCATCTCTCCGCAGGCGCTTGGGGTCATCATACCGGACACGTGTGCTGCCATCATTAAAGTTATGCACGAGGAGTATATGAAGGTAAGTTTCCTCATTTTAACCTCACAATGTGTCTTTAATAATGTTGGCAACTAACATTTTTTTTTTAGTCCCAGATATGCTTTGTGTTTAACTAACGTTCCCTTTTCTCCCTATGCATGTTGATATCAGCTTTTACATGTTCTTTTTATTTTGGCCTACCTGCATATTTGGATCTTACCCAATATTAACCTGTCCAGCATGCTATCTTCTGGCCAACCCCCACCTTGCCACTTTATATTTTTTGGGTTTTGTTTTGTAAAAACAGTTTAAACACCCCCCACCCCCCCTTAAAAGTGTTTTTGTCCCCATCAGAGGGCTGTGGAGTCTCTTATTAATTAAGTGGGCCTATCTATTTGTGCCCCGAAATTCTCCCTTCATAATTTGCAAATGCTATTTTAAAAATGTAAAGTTGCACAAGGATGCTTGTAGGATTATGTTTGCAATGTTTATGTGCCAAAGTACTAAATCTATTTTTTTGTTTGTCCCCACAGCTACCCTCCACACCACAGGAATGGCAGTCTGTGGCTTCCCAATTTGCCGAGCGGTGGGATTTTCCTAACTGCGGTGGAGCAATAGATGGGAAACACGTCCGCATTGTGCCCCCACCCCACTCGGGGTCCTACTATTATAACTACAAGGGTTATCATAGTATCGTGTTGATGGCGGTGGTGTCGGCACAGTATGAGTTTCTATATGTGGACGTGGGGAAGAACGGCCGGATGTCAGATGGGGGAGTGTTCTCACGGACTGATTTCTATGATCGTCTCCAAACTGGTGGTCTGGCATTGCCACCAGATGAAGATAATGTGGAAGGACTTCCGTTTGTGTTCCTAGCGGACGAGGCTTTCGGGCTTGGACCTCACCTAATGCGGCCTTTTCCCCAGAGGACCCTCACCTCAGAGAGGAGTGTGTTTAATTATCGGTTGTCCAGGGCTCGGAGGGTAGTCGAGAATGCCTTTGGGATCCTCTCCAACCGGTTCCGCCTGTTCCTGACATCGATACATTTAGCGGAATATAAATTGAACACCATTATATTTGCCTGCTGCATTTTGCACAATTTTCTACGCAGGCATT
This sequence comes from Rana temporaria, assembly GCF_905171775.1. Taxonomy (NCBI): domain Eukaryota; kingdom Metazoa; phylum Chordata; class Amphibia; order Anura; family Ranidae; genus Rana; species Rana temporaria. Next base: position 207,674,364 of record NC_053491.1, on the reverse strand, counting down.
CCCAGACGTACCTAGCCTCCATGGGCTCTGAGGCAGGACTACCCTCAGAGAACATTCCTGGCCTGGACACTGGTCGCGCTGGCTTGGCCCCCCAATCTGCTCATGAGGTACGCGACAAATATGTTGAGTACTTCATGGGTCGGGGGGCCATTGCTATGCCAGATCATATTTCTTTCTAATTCGGCCCCCAAAGAAAGGAATATTCTCAGAACTAATAAATAATTAGACCATTGGACTTTATACAGTTGTTTGTCATTACTGCTTTTTCTCTATTTTTCTGTCTTCCAGGTTCTCTCCAAAAATAGTGCACTTCTAGTGCCAAATTTACTTACTCAGATGTATTAACTAACCACATTTGCACATTATTCACTCATCTACTAACTGGGTATTCAGTCTAGAAATAAGAAGCCACTCATTTTTCTGCTTTTGATGTCACAACTTTTTTTTTTAATTTTAGTCATTTTTCTACAAGAAATGTTTATTGTTTGGAGAAAATATTGGCTTAGAATTTGTATTTTTTTTTTCTTTATTGACAGTGATTAGCAATAATACAGATCTAAACACAATGTAATAATAATTTCACTGAAACTATACGCCATAATTGTTTGGCTTGTCTCCTATATATCTATCTCTAGAGATATATATATATATATATATATATATATATATATATATATATACATTTCTAAACATATATTTTTTATACTTTTGTTCAAAATTCAAGGTTTTATTTATTTTGTTTTTCAATAACCCAGACTAATGTCTATGTATTTTATTTTTGGGTATATTTTTTAATAAATTTTTTTTTGCATTTTTCAAAATTTTTTTTTTTTTAAAGAAGACATTTATTTACATTTAGAAATGTTTGGGTATTGTTTTTCTAGTAAAATATTTTTTGCTTTGTATTTGTTTGTGTATATATTTTTTACAATAATTTTAACACAACCAAAAAATATTATCTTTTTTCAAGATAATTAGTTAACTTATATCTTTAGGTGAGATTTCTTGTTCGTTGTGTGATCTGAAACTGTAAACATTTACAAACAAAAAAAGATCAACACCAAACCAAAATATAAAAAAAGAACAGCAGTCAGTCATGGATGGTGTGCTTTCACACTGGAACACGCCAAAATTTCTAAATGCACACATTCAGTGAAAAATCGCCAAATGTCATTGGTTAAACAGACAAATGGCCACATGTGCTATCTGACATCATGGGTGATCAATGTCTGTGTTTTGTGGGAGCAAACCCTTCTTCCTCTCAACTACTTGAGGATCGAGGAGGGGTTTGTACCCACAAAGCACAGACAATAGATAGTCTGTGATGGCAGATAGCGCATATTGGCACACTGTGTGTGCATTTAGAAATTTTGGCGTATTATAAAGTACAAAAATTAAAAATTGTTTTGTGGGCGGGGGATGGGCGGGGGATGGGCTTTTGTGTTTCAGTCTTTGACACGGCCCATCATGTCAATGATATTTTTGTAATTCTGTTCGATGACTAGCATCCTTTGGCGCATGTTGTCCATTTCCCTGCTGCACTCTGAGATGACATTTCGCACATTCTGCTCCATGACGACCATCCTTTCCCGCATAATGTCCATTTCCGTGCTGCACTCCATTACCTGCTGTACAATTATTGAAGCACTTGCACGTGAAAAATGTGCTACACCATCTTCATCCCCTAAAAACAAACAAATTTGCATTCAAAATATGTAAAGAGTTTCCGGCCTATCTGCATATGTTTGGCCCTATTAATGTTGGGGTGACACTGACCTGATGGCCTGATAATTTCCACATCCCCAATTTCTTCATCTTCTATCACTCCTCCTTCTTCCACCACCTCAGCCTCATCCTCCACGACTCCTCCTTCTTCCACCACCTCCCCCTCATCATCCACGACTCCTCCATCTTCTTCCATAACTCCTTCTTTATCCATCACTACCCCTTCAAAATCACGCAATTCTGCTTCGTCAAGTTCCGCCTCATCTTCACCGAATTCTAAATCCAGAGTTAAGTCTTCCTCCTCTCTTCCTTCCACATCCTCCTCTCTTCCTTCCACATCCTCCTCTCTTCCTTCCACATCCTCCTCTCTTCCTTCCACATCCTCCTCTCTTCCTTCCACATCCTCCTCTCTTCCTTCCACTGCCTCCTCCAATTGCTGGCGTCTTCTTTCCCCTATAAGAAATAAGAAAAAACAAAAGGTATACTCATCAGCACACTGATATTGGATATCATAAATCGCACACATTGCATAGACGATACATTTATGATGATTTTTGTTTGTTTAGTCTTTCAGCAATCCTCCATTTTTGGCGTAGTTCTAGGCCAAGCTCTGATCCTGCCCCTTTTTTGCTAAGAAGTGACACAAATGGATGTCCCCCCAAAACATTAATTCTCGTCGACCCTCCAAATAAATATCCTTTGATTGTTGAGACACATGTGCTTTGCATTTTCAGATGTTAAAACATCATCTTTATTTGCATTTTGGAGAATGAATCTTGTTTGCCTGTCACATTCACTCAATTTAATTTCTGTGATTTTGCTATTCAACAATGTTTGAAAAGAAAGTTTGGGGCCAGTCAGCCATGTCCAGGTGTGTTGTTCCTGGACTCACCTCGCTTTTTTGCAAAACAATGTCATATTACGCGTGTTTACTATTTCACAACATTTGTTTAAGGTTGTTATTTGACATAAACACAATACAGTATCTACACAGGTTCAAAAGTACAAGGAGGCAGATGTAAAAAACTCCATGTCAACACATTATTGCAGACATTCCCCCCCCCCCTTAAATAATATGGACTTACTTTTACGCAGAATTTTGAGGATCTTCTTCATGTGATGTGGCTCCCTCAATTTTAAATCGGACCAACGCTTCCGGAGTTGCTCCTTGGACCTGGTGACACCAAACATTCTCCTCATTCTCCTTGCCACCTTGTCCATTATGTGTGACTTTCTACGGTTCGGGGTTTTGTAGGGCCCACATTCACCATCATAATCCTTCCTCCTCATGATGTAAACCAACTCCACCATTTCTTCAAACGCCATATTGGTGGCTTTATATCTTTTAGGCCTGGATCGGGACGGTCCTGCCTCTGTCCCTTCACTTGCGCCATGAGAGCTCCGTGCCCGCTCGTGTGACATCGCCATCTTTCCTTCCCACAGAGATTAGGGGCGTGGAAACGAGGAAATGTCCCGTCATGGGCAGAGATGAGGGCGGGGATTCTTGCATATGCGGAGTGTCGCGAATGCCAACAACGTATTGACGTAGGTTACGTGGAGAATATTCACGCGATTCCAGAACCTACACAGTTAACGCCATATTTACTTTTTCAATTGATTAGGGGCATGGCAAAGGTGACGAGGGCGGCGTTTCATACATACGCGGAGTGGATAAAAGGCGCTTGACGTGATTACGTAGGTTACGTGTTCATTCATCGAGCGTAACAAACGAGGATTTGGAGAGAGGCAGGTAAGAAATTTAAACATGGGATTAGCAGCGGGCTATAAAATGTAGAGCCATGGGATGGGGGTTTGGTCTGTTGGTTGCACAGTTTGATTAAGCTATTATGTCTCTTGGATACCAGAATGTGATTTTCGTACCCAAATGCTTTTGGAGACATCACAAAATAGAGATGGCCAAAATGCTGTGACTCATTAGTAATTATGTAGGGTGTATTCAGATCAGGCCAAGTATTGTTCTGTGTTGGTTGGACAGAGGTCATTAGGAAGTTTCTTTCAGGTAATCAATGCTGAGGGGCAGGATATCTACACATGCAATAGTGCCTTGATGAATGCTGTCATTTGTAATAATTGTGTATGGTTGTACATTTCTATTATTTCCTGCAATGTAACCAAAGGGGCGGCATGTATTAAAAAAATGTTAGCTACAACCAACCAATGGGGCCGAGCTGGCCAGCATTTTGTAAACAAGAGACACTGTGTTTGTATTTCTATATAGGTCATAATTTTTTAACAACAGATTCTATCAATGTAAATGGTGAGCATTTTTTAAATCATGTTTTTGGTTTCTTGTTATTTTTGTAATCTAGAATAAAATTCAAAGAATCAACATTTAGCAATGGATCTCCTGCAGACCCAAGAGATTATCCAGCACTTGCTGGATAAATTTAGGGAAATGCCCATCCTGTGGGATTCAAAGCAGCCCACCTACCACAACAAGGACGTACGAGCGGCAGCACTTGAACAGCTAGCAGCATACATGAGAACATGGGTGCCAGAATGCAGTGCCAACATGGTGAAGGATAAACTTGCCAACCTCAGGGGCACATATAGGAGAGCGTACAAAGCTCACCAAAAGCAGCTAAGATCTGGAGCAGCAGCAAGACCACCAAAGGAACCCAAGCTGTGGTATTACAGCCAGATGTCATTTTTGCGGGATCAACTGGAAGGCAGGCCATCAATGTCAAGTCTGAATCCCAACCTTCCCTCCACGCTACCTCCCAGCGGGACTTCCCCAGATCACCACAGCCCTGCAGAGTCGGATGAAGAGGGCCTGGCTGACAGAGAGGCAGATCTGCGCCTCTACGATGATGAGGTATAGTAGTTTCATAACTATTTATGGAATAATATTAATTATTGTTTGATTCTTGACTTGATATTGGTTAATAAAATACAAGCTGGGAAGCAAAAATGAAAAGTGGTGGGCAAACAAATAGGTGTCAGGGATGACAACTGCAGGGGTCAGAGGGTAAGTCTGTTTTCAAGTTTAAATTCAATGAAAAAAAGAAGATTCAAGCATGAAAATGTGAGTGATTATATTTCGAAATATATTACAACATGTCCCTTTTTTTTACACAGGAAGAAGAGACCAGCCAGGAGGTGGCAGATCCTCTCCTCACTGACAGCCAGGCCGAAGGGGTCAGTGGCAGCCAGGAGGAGGCCGGGCCCAGTGGCGTTCAGCAGCTCCCCAGGACAACCAGCACCAGCCAGGCTCCTCCCCTTTATATTAGGCCACCAGGCCGTAAGAAGAAATTGGGGGCAGTGGAGGAAGCCAGCCTCCAAATGATTAAGGAGGCGAGTGCCATCATGAGGGCCCCCCTCAACCCCACTGAGGCCTACAGTGCCTCCGTGGCACATGATCTGAATAAAGGCACGGAGGAGCAGAGGCAATTGGCCAAGGGCATCATCAACCAGGCCCTTTGGTGGATGCAGAGGGAGCTGCTGACCCCAGACACTGGGCTATGTGATCCGGCCCGGCTTGCTGAACATCATACTCCTGCTGCCACATCATCCCCACCTGCAAGGGCCCAGGGAAGACCCGCTGTAAGGCAGCCTGGAAGGAAGGTTGCAAGGAAGAGGAGACGTTGATGCCCTGCCTTCCATTTGATCCCCCACAAATGGCATCTTGTTTGGACTACCACAGCTTGGGTTCCTTTGGTTATGTGCTGCTGCTTCTGATTTTAGTTTGTGTGCCTCCTGAGGTTGGCTAGTTTAGCCTTCACCATGTTTGACAATGCAAGTTTGCATGTATTTTGCTAGCTGTTCAAGTGCTGCCATTCTGTTTTTGTTCCTTTTTATCATTTGCTAAAATAAAAGACTTTTTCTTGAATTAAAAAACGTGCCTATTGTTTGGAATACTGTGGGTATTATTTTAGGCATAAAACATTACAAACAAATAAAATGTTTCATCTAAAATATTCACTAACTCATGTGGGGGGGGGGGGGGGCATTTGGTGTGCCAACATGGTAGACAATTTAAACAACCTTCAAAATAATCCAGGGAAATATACAAACAAATGCAAAATCCTAACAATTTGCTAATAAAAATTTCTAAATGGTGACATAACTATAAACACATAAATAAAGTGGGAAAGATAAACATTAAACATTAAAAGCAAAAAAATATACATGTGGAGGACCACTAAAAATATGATACGTCGGGCCAATAAAAGATTGCTAAAATCTTACTACATCACAGCTAACAAATGTCACTTTTCAGTATGGAACAACTCAGTTTAAAGAACATGAGCTAAATAACTGATTATTTCTAGCAAGAGAAGAATGAATAAAACGACGGCATCAAGTGTTGTTTATTGTGTGGTTTGCTTCAGTGTTCTATTGCTAGAATTAATCTTTCTAGTGACGAATGTGCCATATCCCAAACAAACGTGAGTTTTACGTGAACGAGCGCTCCCGTGGCCTCATTTAGTCTGAGCATGCGCGGGGTTTTTGTACGTTGGTTTTTGTACTCACCACCAAACATGTCCGTTCGGACAGGATTTGAGCGGACGGTTTTAAAACAAGTTTGCAAATAAATGTCTGGTGAAAAACGGCCCGGCGGGCAAATGTACGGTGAAATTCTGTACGCTCGTAACTACACACGACCAAACATGTCTGCTGAAACTGGTCCGCGGGCCAGTTTCAGCAGACATGTTTGGTCGTGAGTATGGGGCCTAAGTCGGCTGACTGTAGCAGAGCTGCATTTATGGCATCCAGTGTATCTGAGGCTGCTAACTGAGGATGAATAGCCACAATTCGGTTTCCCAGGGTAGATTTGAAGAGTTCCGAGTGGAGCTTCTTCTGAGATCTAGCCCAGTGTATTGTCACCGGCTTGGGTGCTTTTATAACTGGTGGAATTTTGGAAATTGTGAAACTAATTGCATGGTGGTCTGTCCATGGCAAAGGTTCATTTCCCAAAATGTTTATTTTCAGATTTTGTCTGAAAATTAGGTCGAGTGTGTGACCTGAAGCATGCGTGGGTCCGCATATAAGTTGCTGTAGTCCTAACCCTTCCAGGTGATCGATGCAGGCATACGCAATGGGATCCTGTGAGGAGTTGGCCCACAGATTGAAATCCCCGAGCAGCAAAAGATGTTTGCTGTTAAGGGAGTAAGTGGATGTGAACTCCGTTAATGATGGTAGAAACTGCGATTTGGGTCCAGGTGGCCTGTAGCAGAGGAGAATGTGCACAGTCTCCTGGGAGTTAGTTTGAAGTTGAAGAGTAAGGGTTTCCATAAACGGAAGAGGATTTTGAAGGACCGGCTTGGTGATTGCAATATGAAACTTATGAATCACCGCAAGGCCTCCTCCTCTTTGCCCTATTCTGTTTTCCGTTAAGATGCGATAATTTTCTGGCACCAATTCTCCAAGAATGGTGTTGCAGTCATCTGAAAGCCAGCTTTCTGTAATAAAGAGGCAGTCTAGATCGTTTTGTAGTAAGAAATCGTGGATTTCTGATCGGTGTTTTACTGCCGATCTTGTGTTAATCAAAGCACATGATATGTGCTTGAGCTGTGTTGAATGGTTGAAATTTTTGATGGTCGATCGTCGATCGAATCTCAAAAGTTGATCTATTTTTAAGGCCTTTTTGGTGACGGCTGGTAATACTGTTGCGAATTATCTCAGACCCCAAATAGTTTCTGCAGAGTATCGCATTTTAACCATTGTTGCCAGTCACCGGGGAGGGGGGTGCAGGTGTTTGCGTGATAATGGAGAGAAGATTCGCTGAATCCTCACTCTCGGCTTTTTGGTCCAGAGAAAGGCAAAAAAACCCTGGCCGTGCTGGCCAATGTGCTGCGGCAGGGAAAAAAAATCCTTCCTGACCCCTGAAAGGCGATCGGATCAATCCCTGGATCAAACACTGTTAGATTGTGGAGGGGAAAAGGGGGGATGCGGGGTGTCACTGTTGCTGGGGTGTACCAAGATGGCCGCCAGACAAAACACAGGACCCAGGCTTGGGGGGCTGTCAACTGGGTAAAAAGCTGATTGTGCCGATCTGGTTGCTGATCGGGGGATGGTGGGGTCCTTCAGGGATGCGGGGGAATAGTCCTGAGAAATCTGCACTGTTTGGTGGCGTGTGCAGGGTGTATGGTCGGCGCGCCGGTAGGCCGCAGCTGAAGCCGCTGACTTTCCTAAGGCGCGGCGGCCGCGATAAGGACTAGGCTGGCGCGGGCGTGTAAAAGACGCCAAAATACGCTGAAAATTCACCCAGGGGGGGTGGCTGGGGGCCACCACAATCGTGGGTGGCCGTACGGGCGGCGATGCCGAGAGAAAGCGGGGCAGAGAGCCGCAGTGAGGGGCCTGTGTGACGGCTGTCCTGAGAAGGACGGCCGTCAATGGTTCCCCAGGATGGCAGGCCCTGAGAGACAGGGTCTTACCTGCGGAGAAGAGGAGAAGAGGGAGTCCACGGGGAGAGAGGAGCTGGTTCCTGGTAGCTGCGGTTTACCTCGTGCAGCACAAGGTATGCAGAGCCTGCCTAGCTTCTGACTGGCAGGTCCGGGTGAGAGCAGGCTCGTGCGGAAGGTCCGGAGCGCCCTACTCCACCACTGACACTGACTGACTGGCCATTGGTCTCCTTGGGAGTGAGAGTTTGCATCTTGCAATGTGCGGACTGAGGCTGTCCATGTATGAACCGCTTTGAGGATGTCACTCAAAGTAGGTTGTAAAGTGTCATCATTAGAATCCTATTCATTAATATCTCCACCCATATCCTGTTCTGTGTCCAAGTAAGGATCTACATCTGACGGATTACCATGTGGCATCATATCCCCAGCTACATTCTGCCCCTTTGAAGGTGACAGCTTCTGTGTGTAGAAAAGCATATCTCTGGTTGTCTCTTTGCCAGAGGGGCAGGACGAGTTGCCTGCTTTATTTACAGAGACCTTAGGCCTGTCTCCCTGGCCATGTTAAATCTCAGAGGCAGCAGAAGGTGATAGGCGGCTCAGGCAGTCGGTTCCAGTCAGCTGATAAGTGATGCCGGTAACAAAATCAATGTGCGAACCAACAGCGGGAGCTCTGTGAGACACGTCCACTTGCATGCCTAGCTTGGCCACGGCCCCCCTCTTCCAAGCATCTTAAGGATATTTCTCTCCACTATCTGGATGTGGTGAACACAGTGAGAGTTCACTTCTCGGCCACAGACAATTTTGGAAAATGAAATTCACTACTTGTGCTCCCCTGAAGTTTGCCACAAGGATCACTTTGCCTCTCACTCCACCATTGCTCAGTGGATCAGACAAGTTATCGTTAAGGCCTATAGTCTGAAGGATAGGGTTCCACCTCTTCCTAATAAAGCACATTCCACCTGAGCTTCTATTCACACAGAATTTGTACCAGATGGATGTTTAGGAATCCTTCTCTCAGTTTCAGGTATAAGGTACTATAGGCGTACAGGCTGCTCTCCGAAATATGTAGAGTGCTTTTTCGTGTGTTTTGTTGACGTGGTGACATTGGGCCAGATTCACAGCGGAAATACGCCGGCGTTTCTACTGATACGCCGGCGTATTTTCAAATTTGCCTCGTCGTATCTTGATTTGGAATCCTCAAACCAAGATACAACGGCTTTTGGCATATATCCGACAGGCGTACGGCTTCGTATGCCTTCGGATCGTAGGTGTAATTTTCCGGCGGCCGCTGGGTGGAGTTTGCGTCGTTTTCCAGCGTCGGGTATGCAAATTAGCTGTTTACGGCAATCCACGAAGGTACGCGCGTTCGTCGCATTCTCTTACATCGTTTTTTTTTGCGTCGTAAAGTTAAGAGTGCTATTTAGATGGTGGAAAATTACACCATCCATGTTAAAGTATGGCCGTCGTTCCCGCGTCGAATGAAATTTTTTTTTTTTTTGCGTAAGACATCCGGGATACGAAAGTACGTTACGCACGTCGCCGTTCAAAAAACACATTGGGGCGTCGTAATTTCGCGCAAAGCACGGCGTGAAATTTCCAAACTGAGCATGCGCAGAACGCGCCTAATTTAAATGGTACACGCCCCATTTGAATTAGGCGGGGTTGTGCCGGACAGATTTACGTTACGCCGCCGCAAGTTTACAGGCAAGTGCTTTGTGAATCAAGCACTTATGCCGAAAACTTGCGGCGGCGTAACGTAAACGGGATATGTTACGCCGCAGCGCAGGTACATGAATCTGGCCCATTGTTTGTTATGGTGCCTGCTCAACAGCTGGATTACTTTGATTATCCCATTTACAATGTTTTATAGCAGCATTTGTCCTGTACTGTACAATCAGGAAAACAGAATTTTTTTACTTTCATTGGGTACACCAATTGGGTAAACCTTTTCATTGGGTACAGTACAGAACACTAGGCCCCCCCCCCTTTGCGCTTATTACCCCCCTGTTGCTAGCTGTAAAACTGAGGCTAGATGGGAGTTGGGATAGAGGGGGTGCTAATGCAGTCTTTCATTTTTTTTTGCCAAAGTCCAATCACCTGAAGGTAGTTGAATATTTCTCAGTTTTAATGATTAAAAGGAGTCGGTGTCCTGTATTGTACCTCAGAAAATAGACTTTTATGGTAAGTCAAAAATCCTATTTTTATGTTTTTTAAACTTTTTTTGTGACAGTACATGGGAAAGATCGTTTTAATGTTAAGCAAGCAGAGCAGTTATAGACAGAAGCTTTACTGGAAGACCTTGAGTGTCACAGATTGAGAGTAGCAGCACTGCCAAGCAAGGATTGTCTGGATCAATTGCACAGCTCTTTTGGGACCTGAACCCTTGTGTTGCATTCCAGTGGCAGTTTTTCTGTAAAAAATCAACCGTGTGTGCTGGTATTGGACTGTATATCAACATTACTGTAAGTGCAAGTGTGAATAAAGAGGCTGCATTAAAGAAGAACCTGCAGTTCAGAGAGACTGTAAGGGACTGTTTTATTTTGAATCTGTCACACTGCCTCCTGTGACAACCCTTCAATTAACTATACAATATATACAAAGTGGAAGTTGCAGTTCATTGTTAAAGAGTACTTTTAACCCACTGTTCGACAATTTGCCATCCTTTCAGTGCTACCATACACCTGAATAGTTCCCATACCAGTTGGGGAGAATAAGGAAACCTCCAATTTATGGTTGCAACACTATATCCTTGTCAGTATTTTCCACTGTGGGACTGCTAGGGGCCCTCCATATGATTCCTACGTGTACTTTGACTCCTCTACACAATTTAAACCATGTTGTACATTTTTCTAAGTTTAAATAGGAAGACTTCCATTTTGCCAAGTTGCATAAGACTTGCTTCATTCTGAACAAGAAAGCTGGACCTTATTCCTTTGCTGCATTGGCTCAGCTTGCAAGATTTGATCTTGGGTCTAGAGTTCTTAAGCTACAGATACAACTTCTCTCAGTTGTAAGTATCATGCCATGCTAGCTGCATTTGTTTAATAAATCAGAGAAGTGAGTATTGGAAATCACATTATGCCTAAATTTAAATACTGCAGTATTCACATTCAATCATTGAGACATACGTGGACCAATTAAGTTGTTTGTTCAGGAATGTTCTTTTGTGCAACAACCTGCTATACTTTTGTGATGTATACATTAAATGGAAAGTGATGAGGGCAGATGTAAATACTTATAGAAACTCAGCTATAGGCATAAATCATTGGTACACCCTCAGCAGCTCTGAATACATGGAAATTATGTTCCTGGATATATCAATTGATGCATACAACTGCACTGTGGCTAGTATGTTAATATAATTATTGTTGTTACTTCTTCCACAATAAGACTACCCACTTGTACCCACTGGCATAGCAGACCTCAGCTTTACAGAAGGCAAAAGATAGGAACAATACAGACAAAATTTGTATTTTTCATCACAAATTGCTACCATTACATTCTTTCCCACACTTGCAATTTTTTGCAAATATTTGAACTGTGTGCTGTGGTAGAACCTTTTATTTGTGATAACCCAATGCTACAAATATTCAACCTTTCCTAAAATCCATTTATTTCCAATTTTCAGATATTTTTTAGGCAGTTTTGCTTTGATATTTGAAGGACTGTCCTGGTCTCTGCTTTCAGGTTATTTCCAGTATTCCCTCTCTGAATTAGCACCAGAGCTGTGGCAATTTGTTCATGGCCTCGTCTGTGAAGACTCACTGTTGTGAGTGGCCAGCAGGTTATGCTGTATTGATATTTTTTTCACTTATACTTGAGATGTACATGTGGTAATGTCACAGAAGCATCTGTGACTGGACACTGTGTGGAACCTTTTATTGGTATTTTAGTAAGCAGGTGATCCCTCCCCTTTATTACTTTCTGAGCTGTTTGTATCTATGTGCTTGGCATTCTGGCACCATGTATACCCAAAATGCCCTTTGAATCTACTGACGTTTATTTTGTTTATTGGGGACTTGTCAATTTTACCCATTATGTCTCTGGTGGCCAGGCATTGGTTTGCTTGAATCACCTTTTTGAATCTCCTGCCACTTCTGTTGCTAAGCTGGGATTTGATGATTCAGCAGACAATTTTAGTGTGTGCACAAACCCCCCCCCCCCCCCACTTCCACTCCTCAAAGTAGTCTGGTCCTATGTAAATTAAGATTTGAAGAGTCCACTGCTCCTTTCTGCTTTCTAGTTTAACAAATGTTATATTTAAATCAAATGTCCCCAATTTTTTATTAAATAGCCCATAGGTAGCATCTATTGTTTTTCCTGCATAAAAACAATGGTGTTTCTCTTCAAAGAAGTGTGTGTGTCCTGTTAAATCCAGCTGTGATTCTTCCTCGCATGACCACTTACTCTATCAAGGCATAATTGGTGAATATGAGCACGTGTGATGTGTGCGTTTCAAGTGTTTGTCTACATTAATTCAATAATACATTAACGTTTTATCAGCTATGGACTTTGATAAATCAATTCAACATCCACATTTTTTATTTTTTGGACAAGGGATTATGTTTCTTGGACGTTTTATGAATAATGGTATATTAAAAATTATGGAGTTGTTGAATTCAGAGTTGAATCTCTTCAAACAGTATACGTTAATGAACTTTATGTAACCCCTTGATACCTGCTATGGAATTAACCGTAAAATTTTCCGACCGACTGCTTACTTTCATGTGCAGCCAGTGATAACACCATCAAAACCCATGTACTAAGAAGTTATGTTTTACAAATGAAACCAATGGATCAGTTCTTACACTCCTTAGGGGAATGCATTTCATTGCAGCCATGATTAATGCAGCCATCTGAGTGCCTGCGTATTCACTAGGAAGTTTTCACTAAATTAAATATTGACTCAGCCCTTCAACATGTGAGGAACAGCTGGAAAAAAACTACTGTTGAGATCCTCTAAGTCCCAGATATATTTCTTAACACATTCATCAAATTGATTTGGCACGTATTTAATTTATAACTATTCAGCACTGGTTTGTTCATATTTATTCACAGTGGTCATAACGCTTTCACTCATCAATGTCCCCTGTAAAAGGAAATTTGATATAAATCAAGTTGGTTTTTAACATTTTGAACAGTGTTCACCTTAGTGTAGAACTCTATATTGGCTTTTCGTAAATACTGTATAAAGAAATACTAGAGTACTGGAAATATAAATGTCGGTGGTTATTGTCATTTTACTTTACTGTTAATTTGCCTCTTTTAACTAAAGTATTTCTTTCCTTTTTTGCATACATATATACGCCGCTCCTAAAACGCCCCTGCCCATTGAAGAGAATAGGCAGCGCCACCGAAACGCCTGCAAAGCGGTGTTACACTGGCATTGTAAACCCATTATTGGGCCGATAGCGGGGGTTAAAAGTGCCCCACTGGCGTCCGAAATGTGCCGCTAAAACGACGGTAAAGAGCGGCTAAAAATAGTGGTGCTTTACAGCCGACACCCCCACCACCTCAGTGTGAAAGTGTTCCCAAGTTAGTTGTTAAAATTAGCAGTTTGGATAGAAAATCATCATAAAATGTTTTTGTATACCTGAGAACTAATCAATGATGTTCTAATCCTGTTTTTGCATTTTGTCTTTTCTCTTCTTGTTCAACAGAATTCAAAATTTTGACTGTACATTTATGTAGGTGCACTGAAGCTAGAGCATTAACGTTTTCTAGGACTTTTCGATTCACATATAAATATCAAAACTCACGAGCTATGTTGACATATTCGGTCCCTAGTACCAAAATAAGATCATTACACTGCCCTAAGTGTCCATGCTTTTGCCTCTAGCAGGGGTTACCGGATATTCCAACAAAGTGCACAGACTCCTCTCAAGATCCTGCATTTAGTCTGAAGCATATATGTGAACTTTTTAGCTGTTCTGTACAAAGAAGATAGGGTTGAGACTATAAAGGAAAGGTCTTTGATAATAGATATTTTTTTAAAGCCACAAATCTATCAACAATGCCTTTCTTGTTGGACTTAGTTTTCCATGTGACTCAAAGTTTAGTAATCTGAAATATCACTATCCTAATAACCAAAGGCCTACGTATGGCTAAAACAGCAATGAGAGAAGTAGCACTATTCAATGAAGTGCTGATTGCTGAAGCTGTTTTTATTACCAGAGCTCAGTGAGCACATAATTTATGGACATTGAAAATATTCATACATCACACTGAAGTATGTTTAATTCTCTTATCTCTACAAACATAAATTACAGGATACCTAAAACAAAGAACGATTCTAGTTCTTTGTTCATAAACAAAATGCATTTTCTCTCTCGCCCATTGAGGGACACGACTTGGTAGTAAGAGTTCTAGGGTTATACTGCTGCCTACAGGAGAATTAGACACATGGTAAAGGTCTTGACACTGTATCCCCTCACACACCTGTTCAGTTTCATAGGCGAATGGATGATCCTTCCTTTCTGCTCTAATTTTTTACTAAATTTAAAGATATTTTTTTTATTATCAGCTACTGCTCAGCTAAATTCAGGCTAAATATTGTAAACCCTAAAATTTCTCAAGTCGGCCAACAAGCACAGCTTTTGCTGGTTCAATGAGTATACTGTTTTCTCTCTGCAGTCAACAGTGACAACCTGCTTGTGTTCCAGTCAGTACAGGACTCCGATATTCATGTCGGAACAGTATGTCTGTGGATTCTTTGTGGACTCATTGAGACCAAAACCGTCAGTTGTTTTTCCTGAGGTGTCTCTGAAGACTCACTTCTCATTGGTTGCTTAAAAGACCTGTGTTTTTAGAATTTCTTCTTTACAGTGTACCTGAGTTTTTTTTTCTCTGCTGTGTTAATTGTATCACAGATGCAGCTGTAGTAAAGGCTGGGCACTGTACATAAGGGACAAAAGGTATTTAAAGTGCTTATTGTTAATTTTTTACTATTAGCCTTGCAAGTTGGGAGAACCAACCTCTTTATTAATATCCATGCCCTGTGTGTATTTTTTTTTCTGGTGGTTAGGCAATGTATGTCTGAACCACCATTTGAAATTCCCTTCCTGGCCAGGTTTTTCTAAAGATGCAGCACTGTTTAACTGTTTTTAGATAGTTAGGGTTTGTTCTGCGCTGATGGTTGATTATACTATGATGAGCGCTGCTGTCTCTACCTTAACACCTACCTAAGTAGGGTCTATTTGAAAATAAAGGAATTCTAGTGGCTGTGGTGCTGCTCTGTTATAGGTGTTTTCTTGGATGTATTCACCCAATGTTAAAGCTTTGTGACCTTTGTGAATGTATGTGAATTATTTCATCAAAAGTATAGTGACAAGTGCTAATGCTACTCTATAGAGACATACACACATGTAAATCATAAAATGTTTCATATATATGAATAATAAAGTGGCAGGTGCAAAAATTAATCAACAATCTTCAAAATATAAACTTTATATCATTCATAAATTAAATCCAAGGTGCATAAACGTGATAAATGGTGATGAAAAGTCCTATTGTAATATTTGGATCCTAAAGTTGATAAACAGTCTGTTTGGAAATGAGCACCATCCTACAAAACAAAGTGACTTGTGCCCTTTTCTCTTCATTTCCAGTCTTTTTATCTACTTTAGGATCCGAATATGACAATAGGACTTTTCATCACCATTTATCACGTTATTGCACGTTGGATTTAATTTATGATATAAGGTTTATATTTTGAAGATTGTTAATTAATTATTGCACCTGCCACTTTATTCATATATATGTAACATATGTAATATATGTAACATTTTATGATTTACATGTGTTTATGTCTCTAAGGGCTCATTTACACTTGTTTTGGCTTAAACACACACTAGTTAACACTTGCTTTAAAACAAGGCTTTGGACAATCTTTGTTAAAGCTCTCTGAACGCTACTCAAAGCTACTGTCACTAAATAAAATCGTTAGCTTACACCTTGCTTTTACTTTGCTTTGCTTCAGCTTCACTTCAAAAATGATACCCCATGTAGCTTTAGTTATGCTTCAAAGCCTCCATAGAAGTCTATTTCAAAGCTCGCTTGAAGCCCCAGAGAAGCCTAATCGAAGCCTCAACAAAGCCCCACCAAAGGCTCAGCGAAGCTGCACCAAAGCCTCACCGAAGCCTTTGACTGTCATTCAGAGAGCTTTACCAAAGCGTGTTTTTCCATTGAATATTAGGTGAATACATCTAAGAATACACCTATAACAGAGCAGCGCCACACCCACTAGAATTCCTTTATTTTCACTGTTTAACTGTGCTCACACTGAGCTCTCTGCCTCTGATGGAATTTTTCCCTTTAGAAGGAGCTCTTTAATAGCATACAGGGATTGGTACCACTAAATATCTATAGCAATGGCAGTTAACCCTTAACAGCTGCTCTCCACATGCTTCTCACAGCACTTGACCACAAGCTTCTCTGAAAAAAGGATTTGCAGCGGCCTGGAATTTGGATAATGTAGCCTCCAGGGCACTGTGAGTACAAGGAATTTAACACTTGTATGACTGTGACAGCAGTGTACGACATGTTTTCAGTCACTATTACATGAGACTGTGGCAGGACTTTGCCTCTTTCTGGTGTTATAAGGAATTGTTTGGGAAAGTGTACCATGTTGCAACAACATGGTTACAGAGCCATTACTGCTAACTTAACCCCCGGTACACCAAATCTAGTTTTGTGTCCATTAGTATGTAGCGCTACCCCCTCAGGAGCCGCTGATTGTTGTTGGGATCGGCCTATTAAGTTACCTCTCAGTGTTGTCTAGGGGTGTAGTTGATGAGTAGAGTAGTAAGCGAAGTAGTGAGCGAATGTCCAGTCAATGAATAAAGGTTTTCAAATGCTTTATTTCCAGGCCCAACATGGCCAACATCAACATGAGGTATAGCAAGAATGTTGATGAAGCAAAAGAGAACTTTGCAGTATCAGGCCTGGATAAGAACCAAGCAATCCTGCTCTCAACAGCACAGTAGTGGTAGTTACAGTTCATCGCCACTCTAGCCAGAGTGGGTGAAGTGCCCCCGGACATACTTCTGCCACAAGCCTGGCAGCCGAAGTGTCACTTTTAGATTGCTGGGAGGAACAGGCCTCTGCCACAGGCCTGGCTCTAGGGCCTCTGCCACAGGCCTAGTACTTTAAGTGAACCGAACGGATTGAGCGAATCCTCCGAGTAGATTAAGTAAGGGTCAGCGGGTGACAGTTAAAGTGTACCTGTCAATGTCCTGGTCACCAGATCCCCAATGGTTCGTTCAAGCCCTGTTGGACAACCTGCCTCCGGGGTTCTCCTCAAGCCGACCCCTCATCGAACAGCACACAGCCTGGGATCTCCTCAGTAGAGCTGGGGACCCAGTAAGTCACTGGGGTCCCTTTTCAGGAACATGGAGCTCCGCATAGCGTGTGACCCCGGCCTGGTAGGCCATCGCCGGGGTCCGTTGGATGCGCACACCCTGAAGGTGGGTGCCGCACCTGGAACCCGCGAAGAACCACACAAAATGGCGTCTGCCACAGATAAACTCTCCCCCAACATGCCCCACGAGGGAAAACTCCTCTAATTGGCTGCTGGGGAAAAGTGGCTCTGCCAGAACCCCTCTAGCGCCACCTGTCGCCCAGGGGTGGAATCGGCACCCCTGGAGCGCAGACTGACCTACAGGACAGTTCAGGAATGACAGCAGCCCATAATTTAGCAAATTGTGAATGGGAGCAAAATAACTCTCTCATTCCCCACTAACTTTAGCGTAGTGCCCATACTGAAAGTAAGGGGGCGCTACAAGTATTTTTGTGGGTTTTTGGTAGCCCATTCCTTAAGGTAAATTCCCTGTTTGGGCATAGGCAACTGTGTGGCACCAACATAAGGACATAAGATCATAACAATTCTCTCCTCCATGGGATTTAGAAAGTTGGACAGCCGACATCCTCAAAAATTGCCTTGAAGAGTGTGATGCCTCGTTTATCTGTTAGCTAGCTGTGGTTTCTACTGGACTGGATTGATCTCTTATTTCTTAAACTCTTGGTCCCTAGCTTTGGTGGTCTGCATGTTGATACCTAGGTACTGATAATCAGGCATTTTGGATTCTGTAATCCTAAAAATGTTTGATGCTCATAAATCTTCTTCCCTCAAGATTTTTCTTTTTGTTTACAAACGTTTTTGTTTATTGAAGTATATGAATTATAAAATCTTGTGAAAGTATACATCAGAAATTTGACGTCAAGAGGACATCTTTGATAACAAAAATAAAGAACAATTCCGAAGCATACAGAAAAGTCATTTGAAAATACTGATCAATCAAAATGACAGTTACATAAAGAAGTAGGGGGGGGGGGGTAAACCTGATGCCGCGTACACACAATCGTTTTTCGGCATGAAAAAAAATTACGTTTTTCAGCATGTCCAAAAAACAAAGTTTTTCCAACTTCATCATTAAAAACGATGTTGCCCACACACCACCATCGTTTTTGAAAAATAATGAACAAAGCGAGGTGACGTACAACACATACGACGGCACTCTAAAGGGGAAGTTCTTTTCGCCTTTGGGCTGCTTTTAGCTGATTCCTTGTTAGTAAAAGACGATTCGCGCTTTTTTGTCTGTTACAGTGTGATGAATGTGCTTGCTCCATTATGAACGTCTCATAACTTGCTTCTGGGCATGCGCGGGTTTAAAACGTCATTTTTGCCCACACACAATAATTTTTTACAGCCCGAAAAACTAAATTTTTAAAAACAACGTTAAAAAATGCAGCATGCTTTTACTGTAAGAAAAAAAAATGCAACATGTTCGATTTTTTTGTCGTTTTTCAGAAGCCAAAAAACGATGTGAAGCCCACACACGATCATTTTAAATTACGTTTTTAAAAACGTCGTTTTTTTTTCATGTCGAAAAACGATCGTGTGTACGCGGCATAAGAGTGTTGCTCATGCAAGGTCTGGTAACTTGCATTTAGTCCTGTTATAGCAAAATATGCTTATGGGCTTTCCACGCTTCCCATCTACGCTCACAGGTGCATTTTGTCCTGTATTCAAAATCCACTCCATTATCATAACCGTATCACTTCTGTCCAGAATGTTGGATAGGGGTACTATGGGGGACTTCCAATGAAGAGCAATGGCCCATAAGGTTGATACGCAAATAGTGTGTATAAGACATTCCTCCTTGCGGAAGATACCTGGGATTGATGCTCCAAGTAGACACATTGAGATTGTGCGCTGTATGGGAGTACCAGATATAGCAGAAGCAATAGCAGTCACTTTTTTTCACACTGGAGAAAGTCACCCACAATCCCAAAAATATGTGTTTAAAGGTACCTGGAAGCTGGCAGCCCCTGAAACATAGTCCAGACATTCCTGG
The DNA here is from genome assembly GCF_905171775.1 of Rana temporaria. Lineage (NCBI taxonomy): Eukaryota > Metazoa > Chordata > Amphibia > Anura > Ranidae > Rana > Rana temporaria. Next base: position 207,654,920 of record NC_053491.1, on the reverse strand, counting down.
GAATATGGCCTGGTGTCTGGAAGGAGTATAATGCCCTGCAAGATTTTTCATCAAAAACTGGTGTGAGTCTCTCGGGAATTTTCCCCCATGGGCCTTTTTTATTGGACCATCTTCTTACATTCTTCTAGTTGGGGGGTAGAACAACATTTGATCCTTCAAGGCACTTTTTTTTTTTTTTTTTTTTTTTTTTAACGTCCTCTTGCTATTTCTTTGCTGATTTGTACTGTTATACAAGAGGCTACACACTTTTCTCCCTCTGTTAGGCCTCCACTTCTGCTGTGGATTTAAATCTAGTATTGTCGGTGTTACAATGACCTCCTGTTCAACCTATTTAGGACATATCTTCGAGCAGTACTCCCCCATAAGGTAGCCATTGGTGTGATCATGTCTATAGCCAGAAGTGTTTCCGAGGCATCCGTTTTGCCTGGAAGGGAGTCACATTTATTCCTAGAGCAAGACAATTTTTTTTTGAGACCAAGAACCTCCTCTTTACCATAAGTGGTTTCTGTTTTTCACCTTTATGAAGATATTGCATTGCCTTCCTGTGTCTGACATCAGTTCATTACAAAGAGATTTCTCTCCATTGCCTGGATGTGGCCATGAGGGTTCATGTTTTTTGCTTCTTTTAGGCAGAGAGATTCATTTTTTTGTAATTTTAGAGGGTCCTTAAAGCAGGGGTCCACCCTAAAAAAAAAATGTAACTAATGTCTTTTTTTTAAAACATTTGAAAAAAAAAAATTTACTTACCAGAAATGGCTGTTGCTAGGCAGTCTTTTTAATCTGCCACTTCCTACTCCGCGGTGCTCCTCGGTCTTGTCTTCGTGTTGCCTCCTGGGAAATGAGCCGCCCATTCACAAAGCACCGCACGACTCGCACATGCGCAGTAGGAAACAATCAGTGAAGCCGCAAAGGTTCCACTGCCTGTTTCCCTTTGTTAGGATTGTGGTGCCGGCACGCGATCCGATGGACAGATTGGCCTCGGAGGGGCTGACATCTTGGGCTCCCTGGACATGTAAGTGTCCTTATTAAAAGTCAGCAGCTACAGTGTTTGAGGCTGGAACACCACTTTAAAGAGGCTATTTGGCTCCCAGATCTGCTATCTCTAGTAGATATGACAGGATACAGGCTTATGAGTTATGAGATAAAGTGTCTGTTTCCCATTAAAGCCCACTCCACTAAGGAGAGGAATTGTGTACATTGAGGGACTTCTATGTTCACTCACATTCCTGTTTTCTATGTGCCTAGTTTACATTTCTCCTGAAGGCAGCAGTAAAACCCAAGGTCTTTTACTATGAAGTTATGTCAATGGACTCCCGGAAAACAATTTTACAGTGAGAGTAAATTTCCAGTTTTCTCTATCATCTATCTATTTTAGAAAATAATTGTTATTTTATAAAATCACATTTTATTTCCCCTGCTCAACGAGGCTTAGACTAATAAATGGCCAGCATTGTGGTCCAATAAGTATGCAATTTAATTGCCCAGTGCTCAACATATTACAATGGTAACATTGTATGAAATACAAATAGAATTTCTGAGCTTGGCTGACCCTACGCTTAAATTATCTTTAAGACCCCTTTCACACTGAAGCGTTTTTATAGCGTTTTAGCGTTAAAAATGGCGCTATTAAAATGCTCATAAAACGCTCTCCATGCAGCTCAATTGACCCTTACACACTGAGTCCTGCAAGAAGCATCTTTGGACCCTTTCACACTGAGGCGTTGCACTGGCGGGGCGTTGAGAAAAGTCCTGCAAGTAGCATCTTTGGAGCAGCTTTTGGGCGCTGAAAAAAAACGTTCCAAAAACGCCCCTCTCCATTGAAATTAATTGAAAGCGCTGTAAAAACGCCTTACCCTTTCACACTGAGGCACTGCAAAAACGCCTTAAAACTTTAGGGTCTTATCGGTGCTTTACCAGCACATTGGGATTGCAGATGAGGCTTCGCTCAAATAACGCTTGAAAAATGTTTGAAAAACGCTCGAAAAATGCTTGAATAACGCTCGAAAAACCAGTGTGAAAGGGGCCTTAATCCCAAAACCTGAACTACAGTATCATCTGAACTGTTGACCAAATGCTCATCCAATGACAGTTCGTACCAGTTTCAACTCCAAATAATTTCTGCACAGGTCGCTAGATTAAAAATCATTATTTTAATATTCATGGTAAAGTAAATATAATTATAGATTTACTGTTATTAATTCTCCACTTTTTTTCATTTTATTTTAGATGCTGTTTATTAAAGGTGTTGCCTACATTGAGATTTCTTGATGATGAAGAATTACACCTTGGGGATTACACTCCTCACAAGCCCTCTTTGGGAAGTTTCATGGCTCTCTGTCAAACTCAGATCGTCAATATATGTAAATTATGGAAAAAAATAAATATTGAAGATGAGTAAGTAGAACGATTACTCTAAAAGTACAACGAGCATTTTATAAATTAAGATAGTAAGAAGCTATGTGTGTTTTTGTGTTGTGTGCACATTAAAGTGGTTGTAAGCCCCTACATATATGCAGTAAAGTGACTAGCCTCAGCACAGAAATTGAAACAAATCCTCCTACATAAGTTGTACCAGCCTATCTGCAGTTCTCTATCCTCTGCATCTGTTCAAAGTCCATAATTTACACAGAATTTCTGAGCTTCAGCGGGCAGGGAGTAGGGATCTGAGGCACAGCAGGGAGTCGAGTGTAATCTGAGACTAAGTGGAGGGAATAGACACCCCTCACACACACAGTTTGATGGAGAAACCTGCTGTGTGCTGGAGGGGAAGCCATCTCCTTGCATTGTCTGGTGTTTGGATAGACTGTCAGAAGTGACCCATGCAGATAGCAGAGGAATGAGAGAGCAGGCAGAAATTGCGCCCAATGCTTTCCAAGAGGTAAGTACACACTATAGAAGGATATTCTTTGTTCATTTTGCCTTTCAGAGGTTTACAACCACTTCAAAAACAAACTCCATTTTTTCTTTCTTTTCTTTTTCTTTTTAATGATGATGAAGAACTAAAACTCTATAAAGCCCTGTACACACGATAAGTTAACCAGAGGACAACGGTCTGAAGGACCGTTTTCATCGGTCAAAACCGATCGTGTGTGGGCCCCATAGGTTCTTTAACCATAGGTTAAAAAAAAGCTAACTTGCTTTAAAATTTAACCTATGGATTGATAACCGATAGGTCAAAACCGATCGTTAGTAGGCAAAACCATCGGTTAAAAACCCACGCATGCTCAGAATCAAGTTGACGCATGCTTGGAAGTATTGAACTTTGTTTTTTTCAGCACGTTGTTGTGTTTTACGTCACCGCGTTTTGACACGATCGGTTATTCAACCTATGGTGTGTAGGCGTGACGGACCATCAGTCAGCTTCATCGGTTAACCTAAGACAACGGTCCTTCTGGCCGTTGTCCTCTGGTTAACCTATCGTGTGTACAGGGCTTTAAATGTTATTTTATAGACCCAGCCAGTCAGATTAAGAGCAAGCTTTAAAAGTAGAAATCACTACAAGCAAAGGGTGTTTGAGGTGTACATAAATACAGACCTTGTATAAATTACCATTGTGCAACTTTTTAATTGTGGCAAAAGGTGCAGTAGCTAGCAATATTCTAGATAAAAAAAAGTGTTTTCATATATATATATATATATATATATATATATATATATATATATATATATATATATATATATATATATATATATATATAAGCTCAGTTACTTGAAATCTGATTGAACCACTTCACTTTACTACTTTTTTTGCACGGCTTTAATGTAGAAATCTGCATGTGTCTAGCATATTTGCAATTTGTGAAGAGAAATAAGCCATTTTTTAAATTATCCCAATGTCTTGGTTGCCTTTTAGTATTATTTGGCTATGTTTAATCATTTCATTTAAACCATAGATTTTTTTTTCTTTTCTCATGTGAAGTCATTATTAGTAACTCTTTCTAACTACAGCTAATATGTGCTTGTGTAAATTTTACAGTTTTTGATGGCTGTTTGTGAATGTTTTATGAAAAGAAAGTCAAAGCATGGGGAAGAGGTTACATTGTAATATCCATTTGATAGTTGAATTTCGGAAGATTGTTATATTCTTTATATTCTATTATATCCTATTTAATCATCTTCTATTGTTTTTTCTATTGTATTTTTTTCTATTGTTTTCTTTTTTTTTTTTTTTTTATTCTAATCTATTATATTTAAATTGGCATTCAAATTAATTATATTTGAAATTTAAATTTTGGAAGATGGTTATTTTCTTTCTGTTTTATGCTATTCTATGATTTTGTTTTTTATATTCAATTATTTTCTATTGTATTCTCTTACTTTCAATTCCATTATTTTTTTTGTATTTGATTCTATTATTTTATTTTCTATACTATTATCTATTCTATTCCCTTATTTTCTGTTCTATTATGTTCTGTTTCACTCTATTCTTTTCTACTCTATTCAGTTCTATTTTATGTTCTATTCTTTTATATTTTACGCTATTCTATTCAATTATTTTCTATTCCAATCCTTTATTTTATATTCTCTTTTATTCTATTCTTGTTTTAGAATTCAATTTGATTAACATTTTGGCCACATTTAGTTTTGTTATTTCAGTTTAGTTGAAATTTGTTACCATTATAATTCAGAAATTTGAATACATCCGAATTTCCTGAATAACAAAAAATGTGTCCAAATAACTTGTGAGCATTCATAGATTGTAGAGTAGAGAGGAGGTTCACTATAGTGCAAAAGGAAAGCATGTATTTAACTTTTGTCACTTTTAGATCTATGTGTAGGAACATTATTGTTGTTAATTTTTTGGGGAATTTCTAGAAGTTGCTTATTCCTACAGCTATGGATATTTTCAGTTATATGTCCATTAAAAACATGAATTTGGAAAATATTTGTAATCAGCCAAGTGAAAACAAAGAAACTGATATGGAAAAGCATTTTAGACAAGTAAAGCATGTTATGGATAAACAAATCAGGGTATGGTGGAACATAGCAACCCCAGAAAAGCACCTTACTGAAGGGATAATAGTTAAGTTCATGAACAGATAACAAATGCTGCAAAACAGAGGAGGAAAACAAATACCGTATTTATCGGCGTATAACACGCGCCGGCGTATAATACGCACCCCAAATTAAGAAGGAGGTTTCAGGAAAAAAATGTTTTTTTTTTTTTTTTAATAAACCACTTTGAAGCAAAATGATGGTATTTGAGCATCAATGCAGCCTGATCTGTGCCCATCTGCAGTCTCAATGCAGCCTGATCTGTGCCCATCTGCAGCCTCAATGCAGCCAGATCTGTGTCCATCTGCAGCTTCAGTGCAGACTGATCTGTGCCCATCTGCAACATTGCTCCTCACTGCAGCCTGATTAGTGCCCATCTGCAGCCTATACATTTACCAAAATGCCCTGCCTGTTCAGTGCCCATCTGCAGTCTCGCCTTTCATTGTCAGATCATCCCTGCTGTCTCCGAGGGAAGAGGGGGAGCGAGCGCCACTGAATTACATAGAGCCGTGATCTCCTTCCTGTGTACCCGGCGCTCCGTCACTCACAGCCACGCCTCCTGCCCCTGCTCATATGATAGACCGTACAGTGGTCCAATGCGGGGCCAGAAGGCGTGACTGTGCGTGGAATACACAGGAAGGAGATCACCGCTCTATGTAATTCAGCGGCGCTCGCTCCTCTTCCCTCAGACAGCAGGGATCGACGTATAACACACACACACGCGATTTTCCCCTGATTTTAAGGGGATAAATACTACGGTACCTATGATATTGCATTTATAACAGATTTCAATAGACAATACATGTTGGAAGCAAGTATTAAAGGATAAGTTCACCTTTGGGGGGATGCACATTTTTTCATTAAAAAAAATAGCGTTTTTATTTTTTTATATTTTGATTCGTATAAACAATTTTCGTATGAACGCGTGAACCCATGTTATCTATTCAAAATTGTGATATACTTTATGTTACATGTCATGCCGCGTACACACGGTCATTTTTTGTGATGAAATAAAACAACGTTTTAAAAAAAGGCATTTAAAATGATCGTGTATGGGCTTCACATCGTTTTTTGTCTTCTAACAAAACGACCAAAAAAAAATCGAACATGCTTCAATTTTTTTATGTCGTTTTTCAAAATGTCGTTTTTTGTGTCATAAAAAAATGATCGTGTGTGGGCTAAAACAACGTTTTAAACGACGTTTTAAACCCGCGCATGCTCAGAAGCAAGTTATGAGACAGGAGCTTGAATGGAACAGAGTGCCGTCATACGTGTTGTACGTAACCACGCTTTGCTAAAGCATTTTCAGAAAACAATGGTGTGTGGGCAACGTAGTTTTTTTTCATGATGAAAAACGTTGTTTTATTTCATAACAAAAAACGACCGTGTGTACGCGGCATGAGATGTATTTTCCGTACCCCAAATTGGCTTCAATAAATTCAGATTAAAGAAAATAATTTTGATTGACTTTCACATGTAATTATGTTTATATTTTTAGAACACATTCTTTTCTGGAAAAGCTAGAACTGTACTGTAATACTTTAAAGAAACTGCATAAAATCAGCAGTGAACACAGATATGCACATGAGTATGGTGACACCGAACCTTCTGAGAAAGATGATCCTCCAGAAATTAGTCAACCAGTTTTTGCAAGCAGACAACATATTAATCCTGTTATCAGTGGTTTAAATGAATATAACCATGATCATACAAGACAAGTCACTCTGAATCCGCCTCACCTACTGTCTGAAGACTGCCTTAAAAATGCAGAGAACAAGGATTTTGTGGAGAACACAAATGTTCAGTCTCTACCACTGGATAATTGTGTCTCGGGAAATGTAACATATACTAATAACTTGGGAAAAACCTTAAAAACATATCGCCCTGCAGAAAGCAGAGAAATGTAAGTTTTCTTGTCATTTAAATAATTCATACAATATATTGCATTTTCCTGAGAAATAAGAGATGTGAAATTAGCAATATAATAACATGTTTTGTATATTTGATAAGTAAATAGTATAAAGCTTTTACACATAAAAATGAATGCAGCTTTTATTACTAACATTTTAAGTTCATTGAAAAGCAAAAAAGTACTTTGCTACACTGCAAGTAGTTGATTTCCATTTCATCTGATTACAGTATTGAGTGCTTTATTTTGTTATTATAAACTGTACCACCTGTAGTGAAATATTCTGGAGGCAATATAATGTTTCAGTTATCCATATGGCTGTCAGTATATACTTTTATGAATAGAATAAAGTACCGGTAGGTATAATGTGAGGGTTCCAAATGTATTGTAGATTTATTGATAGATATCTTTTAGGCACTTAGCATGCCCTTTCCAGGCACAAAGAATAAATAAATAAAAAAAAAAGGAAATTCCTAAACCAGCTTTATTTATCACAGCCTTTGCAGCATAATGTTAAATGTTCACTACCTGAATTTGTTGGGTGTGTCAGTAGTAGCATTAGAACTGTCGCACTGCTTTTCTGGATTTGGCACAGGACATTCTTGGCCAACATCAATGCCAGAAAAGTGTACAAATCCAATATTGAATTGCCCCCTAGTGTGCTGTGACTTTCAGAAAAGGTCATCCAGCTGCTATGCAGCCATAGTGCAGGCCTTGGGATTCTCTATGACCTGTTGGCTTCAGCTCTGCTTGCTGAACATATTAGAGGTCAAAGGCTTCCCACACCTCCCTCTTAGTATGTCATTATGCTTCTATTTATGCTTAAAGTGTCACTAAAGGCAAAACTTTTTTTTTTAGTAAAGTGGAGAGAGATTAGAATTCTTGTCAGACTTTATTCCTGTTTGTGCCCTCAAAAGGAAAATTCACTCTCTCGAATTTGGCCTATTTGCCAGTATCATCAAAAGTGAAAGTACAAGAAAATACCCTAATTTTGGGTTAATAAAGAGCAGGAAAACAAGGGAAATGTTACAGTGGGGACCCTGGTGACACCCCAGGAATCCCTCACTTTGGAGGGATTTCCTCTCACTCCCTGTTTTGGCTATGGGACAGTAAGTGAACACAGATGGCAAAAAAAAGACAAACAACAAAAACAAAAAAAACAACTGACAAGGGTTGTAACTCTATCCAAATTAGAAAATTAAATGTTTTGCCTTTAGTGAAATTTTAAAGAATTTGTAAACACTCTTGTATCCTACATAAATTTAAAACATTATTTTTTTCAACTTAAACTGCATTTATAAGAAAAAAATATGCCGCATACTTTAATAACATGTTTTAAATGGTGGTCACATGACGACACACAAAACAGCTCTTCCTGCTTGGAGTTACAGCTCACTGTGCCAATGTACAATGTCTGTCTGTATCTCTCATACTCAGTTTGGCGACTCAGTGGCCTTGGTGCATTGACACAGTGTCCTGTAACACTAAGCAGGGTGCATAACCATGTAAACTAACCTTACCCGCCTAGATCTGCTTCCATGCTTGCCGTGGTCAGCTGAATTGGAATAGGAGGGGAACTATCTCTTAAACAATGTAAAAAAATAAAAAAGGTTGGCTTTACCAGCATATACATAAAAACACTAACACAAAGTCTCAATATTAGTTTAAGGGTAATATACACTTTAAGGGCCAGAGACCATCAAGCCTCGTACACACGACCGAGAAACTCGATGGGCGAAACACATCGTTTTGCTTGTCGAGTTCCTTGTTGGGCTGTCGAGGATCTCGGCGAGCCAAATTTCCCCATTCCCGTCGAGGAAAAGAAGACATGCTCTCTTTTTGGCTCGTCGAAAAGTGTACACACGACCGGTTTCCTCGGCAAAAAAAAAAAAAACAGCAAGTTTCTTGCTGTTTTTTGCAGAGAAACTCGGTCGTGTGTACGAGGCCTGACTGTACAAAACAGTATAACTGTGTGGCGGCGTTGGACGTAGGAAGTGGTGACAGAGAAGTGGATCTCAGAAGTACAATGCTAGATCTGCTGGGTGAGTATCTGAGTTGAAGACAATCCAGCATCAGGTAACCAGAAAAAAATAATAGGTGGTGAGAATGAAGTTTCTCTTTAAGAACAACTCAACTGTGTCCATAAAAAACACTATTTTGTTCAGGTACTATGTAGGTTTTGATACTCTTCTGTTGTTGAAATTTTTTGTTTTTGTGTATCCAGTAAAGCAGCCATTCTTATTCAGTCCTTATGGAGAGGATATGTGGTAAGAAGAGATATTTTTCACTACACCAAGCTTCATGAGGCTGCCTCCATAATACAGTCAGCGTGGCGACAGTACTACAGATCAAAAACCTGCAAAAAGAAGCACTGTGCTAAGATAAAGGGATCAGATATCAAACATCAGGCTGCCACTATTATACAGGTAAGTTAATGCCAGATACTGCTTTTGGTTGTTGAATTCTGGTTAGCAGAAAAAGTGCATGTAACACTTAGCAATCATTCTCCTAAGATCTCTCCAATTCTGGTCTGTACAACAAAGAACACTGCTAGGTAATTTAGAGTATTGTAAGATGGTTACTAGAGCTGGATTTATATCTTCTGCTGCTTTGGCTTGCTGCCTTGTACTACTGCTCTTTTACTCTAATCAACTGAACAGATTTAACACTGCGACTAGATATGGGGAACTTACAAGATTTGCCTTTGAGGCATCGGCAGGAAGAACCGCTGTGGGAGACATGGTTTTGGAATAGCTAGAACTGAGCCCTAAAAGAATGAAGCAGACTCGGCTCACTGTATGGTTCTATTTTTTTTCTTTTTCTTTTTAGGCCCAGAGGAAAGTACTGTAAGCGTGTTTTTTCCCAAACTGAATGCACAGGCTGCAACAGTGAAGACCTGGCAATATCTATGAAAGAAAGGGGCTTTCTGGAACCTTATATTGTGCAAAAGAATGTATAGCTGACTGTTTGATGCATGCTTTGTAGGTAACTGGTGCTGGTTCATGCAGCAGCCTATGTGACCTGTGCAGAAGTCAAAACAGTTTGATTTTGTGCCGCTACCCAGCACAATGACAGAAATCTTAAACCCCTTGATAAATACTTCCACTCTGGTTCCTTCTTCCTCTTCTGCATTTAGAGCTACCAGGGAGCTGCAGACACTTAGGCATGTCACTACATTAAAACTAGTGCAGAACAATAAAGCCCCAGCATTGCTATTAGGACATCAAACCCTAACTTCTAACTAGTATTCAGCACATTTAATACTACCATATTTACCAATTATTTCTGTGTGGAAACTTGGACCAACAAGACTTTCCAATGAAGTCCTACAAAACCTTTATTGACACAGGCCTAATGCACACTATTATTCTTTAATACAATATTTCATTCAATCATTTGAGACTGACTGTTCCTATTGCTTCTAAAAATATGAAATTACTTTGGGAAGAACTTACATAAAGGTACATCTGTTTGGAGAGCAAATGTTCATTCTGTTTAGTAAACTCTGTAGTGTATGTACATTTCATCATTAGTTAAAAAAGTGTACATGGTATATACTGGAGAGCAGGAAGTTTTTTTTTTTTTTTTTACATTTTCTGGGCCCGTAGTCTGTATTTTGGTTTTATTTTTTCCATCAGCTGTCTATTTTTCATTTATAGAGTTGAAAGTCTGTTGATTACCTAGTAAGAGAGAGGATCTATATATTCCATACAGGAAGGTTTATTTGGATTTCGAAGACATTCCAACATAACTCATTCAGTATGGTATAAATGTAGTTTTCCCAGCATTCAACGATTCAGCATTCTCTCTTGCAGCAGTTACCTGGGGGACCTAAAAACGAACTACAAAAATAGATAAATATACAGTTGAAACTGCTTACCTTCCAAAGCATTCCAATTCTACTCAGAAATATTGTATTATACACAAACCGTCCACACTCCATAGCAAGAAAGTTATCTCTATTTGATTTTGCAGCTTCCTGAGTCATCAAATTGGCAATATTTGGCCAATCTTCTTTGCAAAAACACTCCAAATATGTCGAATTGTGAGGGCATCCTCTGTGCACAGCCCTCTACAGATTACCCCACAGATTTTCAATCGGATTCAGGTCTGCGCTCTGGCTGGGCCATTCCAAGTCTTTCATTTTCTTGTAGTGAAGCCATTCTTTTGTTGATTTGGATGTATGCTTTGGGTCGTTGTCATGCTGAAAGATAAAGTTCTTCATATTCAGCTTTCTAGCAGAAGGCTAAAGGGTTTGTGCCAATATTGACTGGTATTTGGAACAGTTCATAATTTCCTTTACCTTGACTAAGGCCCCTGTTCCAGCTGAAGAAAAACAACCCGAAGCATGATGCTGCCACCACCATGTTTCAAGGTGGGTATGGTGATCTTTTGGTGATGTGCAGTGTTGTTTTTGTGCCAAACATATCTTTTGGAATTATGGCCAAAAAAGTTCAACCTTGGTTTCATCAGACCAAAACACATTTTCCCACATGCTTTTGGGAGACTTTAGATGTGTTTTTGCAAAATTTAGCCGGGTTTGGATGTTGTTCATTAAAAGAAAAGGCTTCCATCTTGCCACTCTGCCCCATAGCCCAGACATGAAGAATACAGAGATTGTTGTCACATGTACCACACAGCCAGTACTTCCCGGATATTCCTACAGCTCTTTTAATGTTGCTGTAAGCCCCTTGGCAGCCTCCCTGTCCAGTTTTCTTCTCATCTTTTCATAAATTTTGGAGGGACGTCAAGTTCTTGGTAATGTCACTGTTGTGCCATACTTTCTCCACTTGATGTCTTAACTGTGTTCCATGGTATATCTAATGCCTTGGAAATTATTTTGTACCCTTCTCCTGGCTGATACCTTTAAACAATGAGATCCCTCTGATGCTTTAGAAGCTCTCTGCGGACCATGGCTTTTGCTGTAGGATGCGACTAAGGAAATGTCCGGAAAGACCTACTAGAACAGCTGAACTTTATTTGGGGTTAATCAGAGGCACTTTATATGATGGCAGGTGTGTACTGACCCATATTTAACATGCGTTTGAATGTTCTAAGAGGGTGTGCACACTTATACCACATTATTTTTTTTGTTTTTTACATCACAGAAACCTGACTTTTTTTTACAGGGGTGTGTAGACCTTTTTATATCCACTGTATATGTATTCCTACATTTGAGACTTTTGCTTTATTTCAATAAATCATAAAAGACCACCATAAGTTAAAAATGATGTCCCAAGACAATTTGTCTCCTCAGAGGAGACATAGATCCTGCACCCTGTCCGATGCTGCATTGTCCCCTGTTGCTTCTAAGACTGAAAACTGAGCAATCAAAGACCACTGATCATTCGGCTTTCAGTCTTCAGTGAGCAGAGAGCTGCTGACTGCCTCGCTGAGAGGCTGAGTCAGCTGCGGGTCCAGGCATCTAGGTGGGTCCTGACTGTAACGTTTGGATCTTTCCAGAGCCTGGACCAGCTGAATGACAGCTAAAACCCGCTGATGCATGAAAACTGGTCACGTGAGTTTAGAACGAACTGCAAGCCTGTGATCTATTTAGAGAAGTAGAGCCAAAAAAGCTTTGGCCATACTTCTCCTTTTTAATAGCAGGAGAAAAAATAAATATAAATTGTTTAACCCCATATATCTAAAAGAGTGAATTGCATGTTCATACATTGCAAACTGTGAAAGATTTGCTGCAGCCTAAATTAAATATGTTATATCATACTAAAGGGTGAAACCATATACCAGTAAATCATTTAAAAATATATATTTTATATATGTGTGTGTGTATATATATAATATATATATATATATATATATATATATATATATAGTAAGCAAACCCTCAACAGTACAAGAGGGATTATAGACATATAGACATATATAAATACCGTATTTATCGCGGTATAACGCGCTCTGGCGTATACCGCGCACCCCCAATTTGGCCCCCAATCCTGTGGGAAAAAAAGATTTTTAGTTTTTTTGTACTTACAGTTTTGATGTCTTGCGCGGCGTCCATCTGCGGCCTCGTCGGGTCCGGCGTCCTTCTGCGGCTTCGGGTGTCCTCTTCGGCGGGTCCGGCGTCTGTCTTCGGCGGGTCGGGTGTCCATCTTCGGCGGGTCGGGTATCCATCTTCGGTGGGTCCGGTGTCCATCTTCGGCGGGTCCGGCGTCCATCTTCGGCGGGTCCGGCGTCCATCTTCGGCGGCGTCCTCTCGCTCGTTTCCCGCCACGACTTTGAATACTGCGCCCGCATATAGCGAGCGCAGTACACTCGTGAATCTTCGGGCAGGCTCGGGCGCCTCTCGCACTGACGTCCTGTACGCTCAGGACTTCAGGACGTCAGTACGAGAGGCGCCGAGACTGGCCGAAGATTCACGAGTGTACTGCGCTCGCTATATGCGGGCGCAGTATTCAAACTCATGGCGGGAAAGCGGGTATCGGCGTATATCGCGCACCCACGATTTTGCCCTGATTTTCAGGGCAAAATAGTGCGCGGTATACGCCGATAAATACGGTACATACACTTTCAAGTATGCAAGTTATATGCAACATAATTATTTATATTTCTTATTATATTCCTTTCAGGATGAAAACAAATGGCCCATTTAAGCCCAGTCTGGCACGTTTCCTTCTTCACAGTATTTCTTTTTTAAATTATAAGGATGCATGCAACAAAGCTTAGGCTAAGAATAGCTTTACTCTGCCTATAGCTCCCTTTCTATAAATAACCAGACATTTAAAGCCTGCATTTTCTATACAAGAGGTTGTTTGAGTCTCACTAATTTGAAAGTTAAAGGTTGCAAGTACACGCTTTGCTTTCTCTTTGTATCTTCTTTTCCCCGAGGCCCTTAAACACCCTAAAGGAATTGTCAAATTATTAATTAGTTGACCCAGGCTGCATGCAACAAGGGGAGTTAAAGAATTCCTTTCTGCTTACTTGAATAGGCCCTCCTGGGTATTCCAGGCTTCAGACACATGCAGGCATTTAATTTGTCATGTAGTTTTAGATGTCACATAAAGTTCAAAAACAGATCATTGAGCTATTAAACGGAGCTCAGAGATGTTTTATCATCTTAATGGGATAACAGAGTGAATCTGTATTTTCGGTTTATCTATGCTTCTCGTGTGACATCCTTTGCATTTTTTGTGCAGGCAGCTTGGAAAGGATTCTTCCTTAGAAAGAAATTGGCTGCTGCTTTTGCTGCTATTGAAAGAGATGAGGTAGATGATGACTTTGAAGAAGTGAATTTGGACCATTTCATGTTCGATGAAGTAAGCAGAACACAGTGTAACAAAAATCTTCTATTATTCTTCTTTTTTTTTTATGTTTGATTGTAAAATGTAGTGCAATTTGTGATTATATATACTAGCGACATGGTTACACTTGAAGATGTGCAGTACCACTGCACACCCCAAATATATAGAGTGCTGAAGTTGTGATTTGTTAAGCATTGGCAAGACTTTTTTTTACTGACAAAACATGGAAAATGTACTGATTGAGCTAATTTTTTTACAGATATCCTGAAATATGAACATCAATATAAGCAGTATAAACAATATGTAAACATTAACAATACTCCGTTAATACTCAAGTAATCTGCTGGCTTTACAGTGAAAAACTCAAACCAGGGTGACAGAATGTGAGCATGACTAGGATTATGAAAGACCTGGGGCACCCTGGGAAAAACCATACAATAAGTTTTGTGGCGCACATAGCATGCCGTGGCGGTCAGTACCCATGGCCAGATTTTGGCTAACAGTGGGAGGGGTTTAAAGGGGATGATTAAACAGTTGCTATATATACTGCACACCTATAACAGTCCTTGTACCTACAAAAAAAGGACAAAGAATCTTTTTTTAAATAAAATTAAACATTTCAAATGCTTTAATGCACACAAAAAGGATACTGTTTTGTCTGAATGGGCCTACCCTAAAGAAGAACTTCATTAAAACCAGCAACTGTTGGGACAATGAACACCTTAGTCAGGAGTATGTACAACATAATGTATAGAGTGCAGGGGTCCTGCAAAACATGACATGCAATGCATAACATACAAAACAAAATTTAGATTGCAGCAGTCAGGTTGAATCCTGCGTTCACATGAGAGTCCCCCATTATATCAAAGCCCCCAGCATTCCCCTAGACGTCAGGTTGTCAAGAGTCCCTTCTTGCATCAGAATCCCCAGTGTTCGCCCTTACACTAGAGTGGCCCCTTTACATCGGAGTCTATAGGGTTCCCCCTTACATCAGAGTCTGCACGATTCTCCTTTACAGTGCAAGACAGCACACTGCCTGTTCTCTCTGCTCTGCCTGGAGACTGTCTCCAGCCCAGTTTCCCTCCCCCAGTACCATACCCTCACTCACAGTCACATCATCAGTGTCCCAGACTCTGCTCCATCCCCAAATGGCAGGTCCCCTCTGGCTGAGGCTCTGACTCACAGGTCCGCTCTCAGTAGGGATGCACCAATACCATTTTTTTTTAACACTGAGTACGAGTGCCGATACTTTTTTCAAGTATTAGCCAATACCAATTACCAATACATATCACCTAGGAAGAGTAGGTAGTGGGATGGTTTGGGAGGTGGGGAGAGAGTTGTAAGGCAGTTGGGTGAGGCTGGGGTGAGAGCAGGGTGGAGTATAGGGGTAAGTGAGGGCAGGGTAGTTGAGGGTGGGGTAAAATAGGGATTGTGGGGTGGGAGAGTTGGGATATAAAAAGGCTGTGATCGCTGGGGGGAGTGAGGATGGGAGGGTCATTAGCAGTCATGGGGGCAGAGGTGACAGCTAGTGGAGGGGAAGCGGAGGCAATAGGCAGAAGTGACTGCAGAGATGGCACAGGAGACGGTCACAGACTGCAGAGATGGCACAGGAGATGGTCACAGACTGCAGAGATGGCACAGGAGATGGTCACGGACTGCAGAGATGTCACAAGGGGTGTGGTGAAGTTGCAGTCAGTGTTACAGTACACCTGTGTAATCTCTGCCCCCTTCCCAATCCTCAGTGTGCAGCCATTGCTGGAGCTCCGATGACTTACATTTGCAGTGTCCCATCCAAATTGCAAAGTCTCCTCCAGACACCAGGCCCTTCCGTTGTCAGTGTGAAGTAGGTGCAGGCGGAGAAGCTCAGGGGGAGGAAGTAGCATCTTCCTCCTCTGAATGCCGGGGCCTCCATGCACCTGATCAGTTGCTGGGATGTTAGACGAGCTGCAGCAACCAATCATTTTTACAGGTGGGACTTGGACGAGATGGGAGTTTTGCCACTGGTGCAGGCTTTTCCTGGGGTGTCACCCAGTGCAGTACGCACCCCCCTAGCAATGCCACTGGGAGAAAAAGGTGAGGATGGCACCCGCCAGAAGAGACAGCCGGAGGAGGAGGCGTTCTGCTTCCAAGCTGATGTCACTTCTGGTATTGGCTTTGGGTATCGGAGCATTTTCCAGAGTACCGATACTCGCAAAAATGCTTAATGTTGGTACTGATACTGGTATAGGTGAAACCCTAGTTCTCAGCAGGCTGAATGTTGGCTGTGATAGGCAGCACTTGAAGGCGGAGCAGCTTGAGGTGGAAATGAATGCCTAGCAACCAGTAATTTTGAAGGGTGGACAGGATTTGGGAGAGGGTAAACAGCAAATCTGCTGCCATAGAGTCTACAGGGGTAAAGCCAACCTCTGTATTTTTATGGATAGTTTTGTCCCCTTTATTGACTTATGGACAGTAAAAATCAGAGTGTTTTTTACAAACTGTCCATAAAATCTGGATGTTGGCTGGACCGGCAGCTGGCTCAGCCTCTTCCGCTGGGGGGGGGGGGGGGCTGAGCCAGCCGCCCCCACCCCCTGCACAGCCAGTTGTTCCAGGGGGCACTAGATGGACAGAGTAGAGAGCTAGTGACTGACAGACCCTGCTTTCTGCTCAAAGTGAAAGGGAGAACTGAGCGATTAGCAGTGTTTGATGGCTTGGTTCTCAAAGTATAGCGGCAATGGGGGGAAAATGCAGCATTGTGATCGATTCTGCATCCACCTAGGTGAGTATAAATGCTTTTTTTTTGTGAATGTCACATACTAAAGATTTCTATATTGGTGTTTTTGTTTTTTAACTACCATTAGACCAAAAATGTAGGCTGTCTAGAACTGCTAATTCCCTAGTCTACCTATCCTTTGCAGCTCTAATGAGGGAGTTTTATACCCTTTGTTTATTTTTTCTATTTTAGCCTATATATTTAAAAAAGTTTTGAAGTGAGTAAAACACCAAGACCTTTAAAATGGGCAGAAAGTATGTCAGGGAAATATTAGAGCTGCTGACTTTTAATTTTAAGACTCTTACCTGTCCAGGGATCCCACAATGTCGCCACCCCAGCCGATTTTCCGATCGACTCTTGGGTGCTGCCGCCGCTATTCGTGCTGAAGGCAGTGAAGCCCTTTGGCCTGTGCAGGCACCTTCTAACTGGCCCGGCGGCAGAAGAAGGAGGAGGGGGACCAAAATTCCAAGGAATCTCACAATGCCCGGGGGGGGGGGGGGGTAAGCAAACAAGCAGAGCTTACCCTTTTGGGTGGAGTTCCGCTTTTAGATAAAAGTCACGTAAAAAAAAAAAAAATCATACAGTCAAAAAAGACTTCAAATAAATAAATGAATGCGAAAAAAAGTTTATATATATATATATTTTTTTTTCTAGTCATACTAAATAGTGTACCTTTATCATAAAGAATATAGGCAATTCAATTTCCTACTTTGATCTGATTTTGATTGAATTTTATATGAAAGCCAGAGTAGGGTATCTTTATTTTTACAAAATAGGAAAACCCTTTAAGGTAATAAAAAAATAATTGATACACAACTCATTATGCAAGTCATGAAGCTATTAATTATGGTATCTCAGATATTATTTAAAACTCACTAGTGTAATTTAGCACAAAAATGTTACTACAGATTTGGGCAGCTAGTAGTTTAATTATTGCATGTCATTTTGACACGTGTGGAGGGTTCACAGATTAATATATCTTAGTCTTTCCTCACATCCTCAGCATCTGTTAAATATATATTTTAGAGAGAATACTTTTGTACCCTCCCCCACACTCTGTCACAGCATAAGAAATATTATATAATAGAGGCCACAGTGGAATTTTGAAACCCCTAAAAGCACAAGAACACAACTGTCTATTGTGTATTGCTTGCAGAATGAGTAATGTCACACTAGTGACTTTACTCCTGAACAAATACACATTTTAGAGACAACTATGTATTTGTGCAATAATAACACTTAGTTTGGTATATACTGTACATAACGATATATTTCTTGTTAGACATATCCAATACTCTTGTGACCCACAAACTGTTTTATGTATGTGCAGGTACATTTTGACAATCCTACATCTTTGCATGCATGGTTCTATTTGTATGTGTGTAAGGGGGATTTTACTTTTGTGCTATGTGGGATTTTTGAAGCACATAGAAATATCCATTTTTTTGAGCATCCACCTTTACTCTCTAAAAAAGTGTGTGCTCATTTAAATTAAATAATTTTAATAACATAATACCTGGTGATCCTACCATGAAAGTCCTTGCCCCTACACAATCACCCTGCCCCATCGGGTTCAGAAGTAAATTACAAATGGCCATTTGATCCCACGTTATGAAGATACGGTTCACTGTTGTCGTCATTGAGAAACCTGCCCTGAGAAATACCATGCTGCAACCACTGGAATGCATGTATACAGGGAGTGGTCACAAAAAGGCTGAAGTTGATTAGCAATACTGAATGTGACAAAAGAAGAAAAAAGTTCAGGACCTTATTTTTTTCAGCAGTTATTTATTATACACAATACTTGAATAAACTATATTTAAATCAGTTAGTGTTTACAACTGCTTTAATCTGTCTACCAATGTACATTTATAAGTGTTTGGCCTTGTACACACAACTGTTTTCCTCAACAAAATCCATCAAGAAACTTGGTGGCAGAGCTTTTTTGCAGTGGAAAACGGTTGTGTGTATGTTTTTCGTTGAGAAAACTGTCGTGGATCTCGACGAGAAAAAAAGAATAAATTCTTTTTTTTCTCATCGGGAGTCTCAATTTCCTCGTCGTGTTTCTCGTTGGGCTGGTTCTTGTGTATGCTTAGAAACCCGCACATACTCAGAATAAAGTATGGGACGGGAGCGCACCTTCGGTAAAAGTAGCGTTCGTAATGGAGATAACACATTTGTCACGCTGTAACAGACTGAAAAGCACGAATCGTCTCTTACCAAACTTTTACTTAACATGCAGTAACATGAGATTAGCAAAAGCAGCCCCAAGGGTGGTGCCAGTGGAACCGAACTTCCCCTTTATAGTGCCGTCGTACGTGTTGTACGTCACCGCGTTTGAGAACAAAGAGATTTTGTCTTGACAGTGTGTATGCAAAGAAAGCTTGACAAGATTCTCGACAAGCCTGACAAGGAACTCGTCGAGGAAAACGATGTTTCTTTTACGACGAGATTCTCGGTCGTGTGTACGAGGCCTCATAGTAGACAAGTGGCTAAATCAAGCTCACAGCTGTGGGCTTTATACTGACTTTAAAAAAATAAAATAAAATAAATAACAAACATGCTATACTTGACAAAGAAAAAAATAAATAATAAGCTATTGCTCTGACTGTTTTTTTATATGTTATACTTACCTCCTCTGTGCAGCAGTTTTGCACAGAGCAGCCCGGATCCTCCTCTTCTCAGGTCCCTCTTTGCTGCTCTTGGCCCTTTCCCTCCTATTGAGTACCCTCACAGTCAGCAGCTTCCTATGGGGGCACTGGAGCGAGTTACAGCTCTATGTATCCATTCAGACACAGAGCCCCTACCTGGCCCTTCTGCCATTCCCTGATGAAGTCACGTGATCGTGACGCCACGCATAGGAAGAAGTAGGCACCGGAAGTGACATTGGGTACGAGCTCAACGGCCGTGGTGTGTGTTTTTCATATACACTCCGCTTACATATGCACTGGAACCCTCATGACCTCTTCCCTGACTTATTGTTGATTTCCAGCATCACAAAGAAGAGATACCAGAGGCCTGCACTATAGAAACATGGACACCTTGTACATTACCTTTTCGCTATTACTTCACGCTGTTACCTTACAGCAGTAAGGTAAGGGTCCACCTTATACAGAGGTGTATTTACACTGAAGACCTGCATCACTAAAGTCCCCTTATTTCTTCACTGAACACTTTTGGAAGTTGCTCTCCATGCCGTTTTATCGCTCGTGAACATTGTGGGATCAAGTTTATATACCCTGTGATTTACTATTGGAAGCACTGCATATATGTTATAAGTTGATCACTCTAAGGACGTTGCACAAGAGCACTTTTACCAACCGTACCCATGTTTATGTGGTCTCATGCACCAGCACTTTTTATATGCACTTTCTATCTAATTGATGCATTTTTTGCATTCGCATTTTCTGCGATGTTTTTATAGAGTATTGTTTTGATTGTCATTTACATTGGATTCATTTATGTACACTTTACACTGTTTGATATACAGTCACTGTAAGGATTCATTGTCTGGAATTATTCCATTATATATATGTTGCACCATATATTTAATCGCATAGAGCACGACACCACTATTTTATTTTTGTGCTTCCTTGGTTAGCTGCTTCTCTTTGTGATCTGTGCAGGAATAGTTGCATTGGAAGGAAAGGGAGACATTTGGGCCCAGATTCTCAAAGGGCTTACGACGGCGCAGCGCCATGTACGCCGTCGTTTGTCCTAATCTGGGCCGTCGTATCTATGCGACTGATTCTTAGAATCAGTTACGCATAGATATCCATTCGATCCGACAGGCGTAAGTCTCTTACACCATCGGATCGTAACTGCAATTTTTTTTTCCCGCTAGGTGGCGCTTCCGTCGTTTTCTGCGTCGAGTATGCAAATTAGCTAGATACGCGCGGCCGACGCAGTAAAGTTGCGACGTTTACGTTAGGCTTTTCCCGGCGTATAGTTGCCTCTGCTATATGAGGCGCAGCCAATGTTAAGTATGGCCGTTGTTCCCGCGTCGAAAATTTATAAAATTAAGTCGTTTGCGTAAGTCGTCCGTGAATGGTGCTGGACGTAATTTACGTCCACGTCAAAACCAATGACGTCCTTGCGACGTCATTTAGCGCAATGCACGCCGGGAAATTTTAAGGACGGCGCATGCGTAGTTCGTTCGGCGCGGGGACGCGCTTCATTTAAATGAAACACGCCCCCTACCTGCCGAATTTGAATTCCACTGGGTGTTTTACGCTACGCTGCTGAAACTTTACAGGCAAGTGCTTTGTGAATAAAACACTTGCCTGAAAAACTTGCGGCGGCGTAACGTAAATGAGATACGTTACGCCCACCCATTTTGGCGCCATTCTACGAGAATCTGCCCCTTGGAGCCTAATTGACCCCAAAGTCTCCATAAAGAGGACCTGTCACCTACCTGTGCTATCACATAGCACTTGTTGGCAATAAAGTAAAAAAAAAGAAAAAGAAAAAAGGATTGTATAAAATAAATAGTTTTCAAAGATTTAAGATTCCACAGGCATAAGCAATTTTAAGACTTGACATGTTTGGAGTCAATTTACTCAAAATAACAATTTTTTTTACATTTTAAGAAAAAAATTTGTATAATATTGTGCTTGTTTGCACTAAAATAAATTTTTGTGTATTTTTTGCTGAAAAGATGTGTTTGATAAATACTTGCACAAATATTGTGCAACATAAAAAAAATGCAACTACCACCAGTTTATTCTCCAGGATCTCTGCTTTCAGAAAATATGTTATTTTGGGTGTTTTACAGTAATTTATAGCAAAAAAATCATCTGTTTTTAAATATGTGTGCAAAAATGTTTACAACATCCCCGAGAGTGGTTAAAGATATGAAATCTGCAGAATTAGGTAGGTAGACCTATCATGAAAAAAAAAAAAAAAATGCCAAGAGATACATGCAGGCTGTCATGCTATCCCTAATTTCTTTGTATGACTGACCTGAAACAAGTATGCAGATTTAGCTTTATTAACTTTCTTAATCGGAAAAAAAGGTGATTTCACACATGTATAGAGCTGCGTAAGAAAAACGCAGCTCTTTGCAAGGACACATATAAAATGCGGGCCCTATTTGTACTTTCTCACAACTGTCAGATGTCAAGCCGAGCAGTGCGATAAAAATGCAATAGAACTGCATTTTTCCACACTGTTCCGCACATCTTTGTGTACCTCTGCATTTTTTGCACGGTTGCAAAGCTCAGCTGAGCATCCATAGAAGTGAATGTAAAGTCACTTGGTGACATTTCATTAAAGTTTGGGGAAGAAAATGAAATATCCCACCACCTCTTTGTGTACTTGGATTAGAGGAACAGCCATGGAGCTAGTGGTTTCCAAAGACTAGCAAAGGTATTCTTTATATTTTTCTTAGATTTACCTAAAGGACCAGATTTTTCCCCAAAAATAAAGAAACGTCAAAAACCCAACAGACAGCCGTTGTTGTGACATATTATCAACTTTAATGTCAAAATAAATTTTCTCAAATGTTATAGTAACAATCAAGTCATATTGGTGTAGTATAACAAAGTCCCTAAGCTAAATTAATTTTCTTTGATAATTTTCCGCTTGGCTATATGTTTAGCATAACATAGATATTTCTGCTGAAATATTATCTATTCTCTCCATTTACATTGTTTCTTTGCCTTTAGAATGTTTTGGAAAAAGACTGGTCATTAGATCCCACTGCTTCCCATTATGAAACTATACATCTCTCCAGTAAAGCAGAACAGGCAAAGGTAACTTGTCATGTTGTAAATGTGATGTTTCAGTGTTTTATCATCCACTAAAGCTTTCTTTACCAGAATGATTAATGTAGTGATTTACTGGCTGATTTTAAGATGTCACTGACTTATTTCGCATCCCCAGATGATTTGTCTTACTTTTTTATTTAGCTGTCTTTGTTTTGGATATATTTCAATACAGCATCACAGTAGCTCAACATTAAGATAAAAAAAAGATACAAAAAGAACATTTCTGATATGTACCAGCTGCATTTTTGGCAGACAATATGAAATGAATCGCTGCGGTAGTACTTACAAACACTAAGACATTTTAACAGCTGAGTATTATCAGGACAGCAGCAAGTTTCAAACCTATGATAATATTTAGACCCCTTTCACACTGAAGCGCTTTAACAGCGTTTTGCGTTAAAAATAGCACTATTAAAACGCTCTCCATTCATCCCAATAGACCCTTTCACACTGAGTCCTGCAAGCAGCATCTCTGGAGCAGCTTTTGGGCGCTGAAAAAAACGCTCCAAAAACGCCGCTCTCCATTGAAATGAATTGAAAGCGCTGTAAAAATGCCTTACCCTTTCACACTGAGGCGTTGCACTGGTGGGGCGTTGAGAAAAGTCCTGCAAGCAGCATCTTTTGGAGCAGCTTTTGGGCGCTAAAAAAAAACGTTCCAAAAACGCCCCTCTCCATTGAAATGAATTGAAAGCGCTGTAAAAACGCCTCACCCTTTCACACTGAAGCACTGCAAAAACGCCCTAAAACGTTAGGGTCTTAGCGGTGCTTTACCAGCACATTGGGATTGCAGATGAGGCTTTGCTCAAATAACGCTCGAAAAATGCTAAAATAATGCTCGAAAAAACGCTGGAATAATGCTGGAATAATGCTCGAAAAACGCTGGAATAATGCTCGAAAAATGCCCCAGTGTGAAAGGGGCCATAGTATTTAATTGGCAGATTGTGTTTTCCTTTTTTGGGAAAAAACTTTTTTTTTGTATAAAACAAATACAAATTTCAAAGCCCAGCTCTGCGCCTCATCTGGTGCCTGACACTGGCTGTATTTTAACCACTTTAGCCCCGGACCATTTTGCTGGTCAATGACCGGGCCACTTTTTGCGATTCGGCACTGCGTTGCTTTAACTGACAATTGCGACGTAGCTCCCAAACAAAATTGGCGTCCTTTTTTTCCCACAAATAGAACTTTCTTTTGGTGGTATTAGATCACCTCTGCGGTTTTTACTTTTTGCGCTATAAACAAAAATAGAGCGACAATTTAGAAAAAAAATCTATATTTTTTACTTTTCGCTATAATAAATATCCCCAAAAAATATATATAAAAAACTTTTTTTTTCCTCAGTTTAGGCCGATACATATTCTTCTACCTATTTTTGGTAAAAAAAATTGCAATAAGCATTTATCGATTGGTTTGCGCAAAATTTATAGCGTTTACAAAATAGGGGATAGTTTTATTGATCAATTTTTTTTTACTACTAATGGCGGTGACTGCGACATTATAGCGGACACATCGGACAATTTTGACACATTTTTGGGACCATTGTCATTTTCACAGAAAAAAGTGCTATAAAAAGGCACTGTTTACTGTGAAAATGACCATTGCAGTTTAGGAGTTAACCACTAGGGGGCACTGTAGGGGTTAAGTGTGACCTCATATGTGTTTCTAACTGTAGGGGGGGCGGGGCTGGACGTGTGACGTCAGTGATCGTCTTTCCCTATATCGGGGAACAGACGATCACTGACACTGCCACAATGAAGAATGGGGAAGGTGTGTTTACACACACCTCTCCCCGTTCTTCAGCTCCGGTGACCGATCATCGCGGGACACCTGCGGCAATCGGGTCCCGTGGGCGCTGTCACGGAGCTTTGGACCGGGTTGCAAGCGCGCCGGCGTGCTCGCGACCCCACGGCTGGGCTTAAAGAGACACGTACAGGTACATGATTGTGCCCAGCCGTGCCATTCTGCCGACGTATATCGGTGTGAATGGGTCCTTAAGTGGTTAATATTCACCTTTTATGAAATGTTTAGAATGGTCATGGGACTTCACTGGGTCTTATTCCTTTTCACCTCTTCTCTGAGCTGGAGTGTCCTCACGGACGTAGAGAGTGGTGCAGCACTGACGTGATAATGTCAGTGGTACAGTCTGCACCAATCCACGAAAAATGGAGAGTGCCATGATGCCCTTTTCAGGCGACAGATGGGCCAAAGTTTTACTGAAAGTGATGAATGACATGGTCTCTGTCCTACCAGGATGCACTAAAATGTACTGTAGTTTCCAACTAGTGGATGCAGAACATCTGCATTTTGTCCATTGTCTCTTAAAAAATGGGAATGATTAGTGTCCCCTTGCAGATATTATCTCTGTGTGCAGTAATGGTTGCTTCTGGTGGTTAGAAGATGTTATAAAAAATGCATACACTAACACACTAATTTTGTATACACTAACAAATATATGAAAAAACAAGCATATAAAATTTGAAAGTAACATCAAGATGACTTTAAATTACTTATTTCCCTTACTGCTGAATGTGTCACTCTTGCTAGGAGCTGGCATTAAGACCCCTTTCACACTGAGGGCGTATTTCAGGCGCTATATCGTTAAAAATAGCACCTGCAATACGCCCTCAAAAAGGGCTTTCACACTGGTGCGTTGTGCTAGCAGGACGGTAAAATAAGTCCTGCTAGCTGCATCTTTGGAGTGGTGAAGGGGCGGTGTGTTTACCGCTCCTTTACCGCTGCTGCCCATTGAAATCAATGGGACAGCGTGGCTATATTGCTCGCAATGCGCTGCTGCAGCAGCACATTGCGGATGATTTTAACACTTTCTTGGCTGCTAGCGTGGGGTAAAACTGAAATGCAGCTGAAATCCACCCATAGCGTCGGCGGTAAAAATATCAGAGTTTTACTGCCGACGCTAGGATCAGCTTAGTGTGAAAGGGCTCTTAAGAAGTTCTTCACTCTGGAAAGAAAAATGTTAAGTCCGCAGCCACAAATACTGTAGCTGCTGACTCTTAATATAAGGACACTTACTTGTCCAGGGATCCAGTGATGTCTTCACCCGGGCTAGTCTCCAGGTTCCCGGCACCAGCATTTTTAGTGTGGAAAGCCGGCTGTGACAGTTTGCGGCTTATATGTGACCTGTGCTTTGTGAATGGTCCCGCAGTCTTCTGGGACCTGTTACATGTGAAGAGAGACGGGGGTCGAACAATCAAAACTAGGTACCCACTCCTCTCCCAAAAAAATACGACTCCAAATGTGCTGGAGAACAGGAAGAGGAGGACTTAAAGCCAAACTTCGCCTTTTGGGTTAGTCCACAGGGTTGAATGATGCTGAGCATAATCTAGTGGTGAAAAGAGTTTATTGCAGGTAACAGTGTGGGAAAATAGGTGATCTTTGCAGACAGAGCTGCTTTTTTAAATACATTAGATACATATTGCTGTTGCTAAAGTAAACAGCGTGACACTTGCCACACCTTACAAACATTTTGGTAAATGTATTTTTTTTTTTATTGTGTGCTCACTCATATTTCCTAATACCCAGAAAAGTGGCATTCTGGAAAGCAGAGCTCATTCATTGCCATGGATTCCACAAGAAGCCTGGTCAGGTTCTGAAGCAGAACTTTTGCAAAGCGGAGTAAGACATGAAAGAGAAAACCTTAATAGCAGGTAGGACAAACATTTTGACTTTGTTGAATTTTTCAGTTGCCTTCCAAAAGGTTATGATGCTGAAGTATCTTCAAAAGTGGTTGTGTAAATCCATTTTTATTGTTCCATTACTTCAAGGATATGTGCTAATGAATGAAATAGTTATATGCTTTTAGTAAGTTGCTCTTAAATTCCTAAGAGGAGATCAGAAAACTAGATCCATTAATGTTTTTTGAACATATAAGGTAGGTTCTTCATTATATTATGTTGCAGTGAAACAAATGTTTTGTTTCTGGCTGATCAATAAAAAACTGATTTCCCTATCCACTTATTTGAGGTGGATCCGTGCACAATTTTTCCAACAGTCCTGCTCAACAATTGGAGCAGCTATAGATGGGTCAAATCCATCAATGGCCAGCTTTAGTCTTGTATCTGTGCAGTGGTTGCTGAGCAGTGCAGTTTGACGGATCACCAACCCCCCCCCCCCCCCCAATGCACACACACACAACTCCACTTCTGTCTGACCATGCTGGACAAAAATGATGAATGTATATATTATTGGCTCTGACTGACCATGCACAGAAGAGGGGGTGGTACAGACAGTGCATACAGAGCCTGCACAGTCATTCACAAATGCAAAAGCCCACAACAACACATGCCATCTATTACACTAGTATCTAATGTAATAGCTGGCATCTGTCATTGGCACTGCTCTCATTCAACAGAAGCCAACAGTTACAATTGTAAATTTTTTCCTCCGATCCAAAATAGGAGGAACAATGGGGAATTGCAAAGAAAGCACAGGGCTTCATGATTAGAGCTTCAGCTTGTTTGTGCACTGTTGCGCAAGTCATGTTGGAACAAGAAGGGGGTCATCCCCAAATTGTTCCCACAAAGTTGAGAGCATGAAATTGTCCAAAATGTCTTGGTATGCTGACGTCCCCTTCACTGGAACTAAGTGGCCAAGCCCAACCCCTGAAAAACAATCCTACACCATAATCCCCCCTCCACCAAATGATTTGGACCAGTACACAAAGCAAGGTCCATAAAGACATGGACGAATCCTATCCTTAACGCAATAGAACACCTTTGGGATGAATTAGAGCGAAGACTGCGAGCCAGGCTTTTTCATCCACATCAGTGCTTGACCTCACAAATGCGCTTCTGGAAGAATGGTCAAACATTCCTATATGAAAAATTGTGGTACTACAGCGCTACTATGTAAAAAAATACAAGTAAAAAAAACCCCCCAACAAATATCAATAAATGATAAAAGCTGCGTATCTAACGGTGAACCAAACCAAATATGAATAATAAAGCTGATGATAGCGCTAATATCAACTAATGTGAGTAAAAAACATTCCTATAAACACACTTCTAAAATTGGTGGACAGCCCTCCCAGAAGAGTTGAAGCTGTTATAGCTGCAAAGGGTGGGCCAACTCAATATTGAACCCTACGGACTAAGACTGGTATGCCATTAAAGTTCATGTGCGTGTAAAGGCAGGCGTCCCAATATATTTGATAATATAGTGTATCTCAGTCACAAAAGTAGGAGGGGTTGTGCCTAAAGGAACAACGGCCATCAGCTGAGCCCAGAAAAGCCAACAGCCTCCCGATGATGTCACACAAGAACATGGGAGTACATGACCTGGGCGGTGACAGAAGAGTATCTCAGAAGGACAATGCTGGGGAGTAAGTATCTGAATTGTGCACAATCCGCAACCCGGTAGGCAGGGATTAAAAAAGAAATGGAGTGGAAAGGTGAAGATCCTCTTTAAGTTGTAGTGGCTCTATTGTGCCCCTATTTAAGTTACTATTCTGGTAAAGCAAGCCAACGCTGGTATGTGATTTACACACCATAAACAAATAAAACTCCAAATAAGTGAGATCCTATAAATTATCTTCACTTATATGATATAAACCAATAATGTGAATAGTTTTAAATAATAAAAAAAAATCTTTTGATAAATAATGTCAATAAAGTTTGCTTCAGAAATCCGTGTGTTAAAGTGATTTGTAAAGTCTTGTTTAAAAAAATAAATAAAAGAATAACAAACATGTTATACTTGCCTACAATGTACAGTGGATTTGCACAGGGCAGCCTGGATCCTCCTCTTTTCGGGTGCCCCTTCTGTGCTCCTGGACCCTCCCTCCTGTTGAGTGCCCCCACAGCAAGCAGCTTGCTATGGGGCACCGGAGCCGAGCTGCAGATCTGTGTCCATTCAGATACAAAGCTGCCGTTCAGCCCCCACCCCCTCTCTCTCTTTCCTGATTGACTGACTTTGACAGCTTCAGGAGTCAATAGCACCGCTGCTGTCTCAGCCAATCAGCACGAGAGTCCTGGATAGCTGAGGGACCCGTGAACATCGCTGGGCAGAGATGGGGCTCAGGTAAGTATTGGGGGGGGG
This sequence comes from Rana temporaria, assembly GCF_905171775.1. Classification (NCBI taxonomy): domain Eukaryota; kingdom Metazoa; phylum Chordata; class Amphibia; order Anura; family Ranidae; genus Rana; species Rana temporaria. The sequence continues at coordinate 207,626,186 of NC_053491.1, read as the reverse complement.
GGGTGCTAGGGCAGCTGCTGCAAAAGGCTTTTTATCTTAATGCATAGAATGTATTAAGATAAAAAAAAGAAAACTTCTGCCTACAACTCCTTTAATCATTCCCAGTACAGTAACAAAGTGCTTATGCACATAGATGCGTCACTTCCTCAAAGTGCACTAATTGCACCTCATGTGTACAGTATACCCACAGACCAGTCCACAAATATAACTCTCAATCAATTTAACCAATCATATTATAAATCTGTAATATCCTGGAGTTGGGCTCTATGTAAGCTTATTTGTGTTTGATTTTTCTCAGAACACTCTTGTGACATGGTTTAGGCTAGCGGCATCTATAGCATTACAATAATTCCTGATGATTTACATAGTTAATGTATGCATGTTTCTTTAAGATTTCAGAGTACATGATGTTTCTGTTTTTTTAATTTATGTTGCTGGCCTACTGCTCAGATCTGAAAGCTTCCATGTGACAATACAAACAATGTGGCATTAAGCAATCTTTGCTGCGTAAGGGTACTATCTGTGTCTTTTAATTACGTACTAATCTGTAGTAATGACCTGTGTTAGTTAAAATAAGTAGGCCATTTTGTATCTTCATCTGCGGGAAGAATATGTCTTTATATATCTTGATATAGATATGAATGTTATTCTGTGCAGGTCGGGATTTGTGTGCTGATGGTAATTTTGAATAGTTCTTTAAGTAATTGAAAAATAAACATTTCAAATGCTAGCAGACTTTCAAAACCTTTCACGATAGAGCTTTTTACCACTATTTAAACTAGATTTTATTTCAGATTTTGGAATGCATAAACAGTTAGCTGAAACAGCTTTAGACTACAAAGCCTTGGTGCATTTCTTTTTTAACTGATTTGGCCTATGATTTCATCTGATGTCAGGTTGGGGAAACAAAATGTGTCACATGTGTCTAGCATGAAGTCCAATATTGACATTTCCTTAAAGTTGGAGAAAGAGGAAAAAATTTCCCAGGAATGGTATGTAAAAGACTTCCTTTTACTCTATCTTGATGTGTCATCAAGTAATCAAAATGTGAGCCAAACATGTATATGTAAGGTAATATGCTTTCCTGTAGGGGATTTAAAGATGCAGCTACAGTACAACTGATGTTGAAAAGAGCCCAGAAGATGAAATCCAAGCAAGCAAAACACAAACGAATGTTAGGTAAGTGACTGGGAATCAGATCTTTGCAACACATACATTTTCTATGCACTGTTTTGTGGCTGACATTGTAGCTATTGTTTGTTGAATATAACAAAGAAACCGACAATAGTCCTAATATTAATAAAACAATATCAGGTGTTAAGATTTTTTTTTTTTATAACGTGCATTGATAATACAACCAGTTGTGTAAATGTTAATATAACTTGTTATGCCTCTTGCACACGGTCAGTTTTTTGACCATGCAAAAGTCCACCATGAGTCCGTCGGAAGTCCTACGGAAAGAAAGAGAACAGGTTCTCTATCTAAGGTCCTTTGGACTTCCGACCAAAAAAGTCCGATGGAGGCTACACACGGCCAGACTTTCCGAGAAAAAAAAGCCTGTTTGACCTTTTTTCTCGGAAAGTCCGTCCGTGTGTACAAGGCATAAAAGGCAGAACAGAACAAACCAGCATTTTTTAAAAGCCAAATAACCAAAATAACTTTCTGTTGTGTATGTGTGTGAATACATGATTTTCCATAGTAATAATAAAAAAAAAAGTTGTATTGTTTTCAGTTTTAAATCCACACATTTGTAGGCACACCAGAGACCAAATGTTGTCTTCGGTGTGTGAAAAAATTGCAAGTTGCTACTTCATTGTATTCTGTTATCTTTTCATTCAGTTATCCTAAACTGATTATTACACAGAAGATCGCCCTAGACCAAGGGTTTTTAAACTTTTTAATCCAAGAAACCAGATAAGTAAATTGTTATATTTCTGAAACCCAAATGAAAAACAAAATTCCATCAGTTATACAAAGACTAATAACAACTGCATAAATTATTGCAGGTCCCCCTCACCATTTCTGTAAACTTTGGTAAAGCTGAGAGAAATACATTTGCTACATTTTATTTTTGGTATTTTCAACTAGTGCAAAGGTCTATTCACCTTACCACTTTGCCTCTGTAATTACTTCTGTAGTTTCCTATAAATGTCTGAGCTATCGGTCATATTAGTTTCATAAGTTTAAAAAGTGGTGGTGGCATTTTGGTTGGGAATATTTATTACTTTTTTATCCCATAGAAATTAATGCTCTTTGTGATACAATACCCCACATTGCTCATAGGCTTTGTAATATATTGTGCTAGTATATTATTTGAAAAAAATAGAAAAATAAAGTGTGCTCTTTCACTTGAATCAAATTAACTATAGTGCAAATAACAATATAATACCTATATTTTAAGTAAAATATAAAAGATGGGATTGCGTTGAGTAAATAGATGCCAAACATGACAAGTCTTAAAATTGCACTCATGAGGTCGTGAAAAACGATGGTACCCGAAAATCTCCATAGGCAATGCTTTAAAAGTCTTTACAGTTCATCAGATTAGAGTTGACTGTGAGCTCTGGTTCTAGAATTATTACTCTCATTCCGATGTTTGCTGAGATGCTTCACGTGTGGTGCAATTGTGGTGTGCATACAGGGCACACCCTGCGCGTTTGCATTCGTGAGTGTGTGCGCAAGACAACGGCATTACGTTAATTTTTTTATTATAATTGTATTTTATTTTTTATTTAACTTATTGCTATCTCAAGGGGTTAACAAACTTATTGGGTTTAGCATAGCATTAAGCAGATGATAGGTACTCTTTATGGAGACATTGGGGGTCTAATGAACTCCAATGTCTCCCCTCCCCTCAAAAGCATCTAACCATGCAAAGATCTGGCTGGCTGATGGCTCTGAAATTGTAGGTGACTTCCGGTGTCATTACAGATGTTCCTGGGTCTCATCCCACTCACTGTTTTTGAAGCCTTCTGATGTGGTCCACAACTCCTGGTAAAAGTGGGGAGCCTGAGAACCACAATTGGGGAGGGGAAATGCACCACCAGCACTTTGAAAGTGATCATACAGCTATACAGCCACCCGATCACTTTCACTTTATAGTGGTAAACCGGCCAAAAAAGTAAGCACAAAAACAAAAAGCTGTAGCAGTCATGAGCTTGTGCTTAACTGGATGTAGTATATCCAAAAAGCTGAAGTGGTTATAAAGGGTTTTTTTTTTTTATTTACATATACTAGTGTGTAATTTTTGTTTATCAGTCCTTTTATAGTAATTGTTCTCCTAACATTTAAATGGTAAACTGTCTATAAATGAAAATCGCCACATAAACTTCAAGTTACATGTTCTTCTAAAGGACTTTATAGCTTTTCAAAGCACAGCATTACTTTACTATGTTATTTTACCACCAAACAATATAAAACATGCCTTTTCTATTAGATTTTATCCCCTCATGTTTTCAAAGATTCCGGGTACAGGATTACAGTACAATCTTATGAATACTGCACATTTAATCCCTAGCTAATGCCACATAAAAGGATTTGGAGGCCCCCTGGAGGTCATGACATGCATTTCCTTCCAGTCACTTTGTGATCCTTGTTTTTTGTCTTTGAATATAAAAAGTGTCTTTATATTGTGCCTTTTTCAGTCAACAAAAAACATTTTCTGTTTAATCTAAAATATGTAACTAGGTAATATTTATTAAATACTAATTACTATAGGATTCCTGAACAAAACAAGGTAAATGTTATCAATATATGTATGGACTCATTCATTAATAGCATTTGAAAGTTATTGGGCCCGATAGACTATCAGCCGTAAGCAATTAAAATAGCACATATTGCAACATTTGTACTAGTGCGTCAATTGAAGAAATATTCACAACGCATTTTCCTGTGGAATGCAAAATTTACGTCAGGGATAGGAAATTCCCTATTTGTGACATATAGCATTAAATTCGTAATTTGTACACCATATAGCTGAAAAGATTTCATATATTTTGCGTGCATAAAATAAGTGCATTAGTACGCCAAGCAGTAGGTGGCGCAGGACTCATAGCTATATATGGCAGTGATGTAGAACGCACAGTATATGTTAATGTTACCAGCTAAATAAGAATGATTCTATTATGCATATTTTTTTGAATGTGTATTTTTTAATTCGTAATTTATTACATTATTTGTCATGATGATATAAATAGTATGGAGTTAAAAATAAAGTTAAATGTGCACTCCTATTGGATTGAATTGAACTGTAAACATTGTATTCAATTCTATAAAAAAAAAAAAAAAAATTGTCTGAATATAAGTCTGAGGAGTTGTTCTACTGTCCAGTCAGGTTTGATGTTCTGTCTCACTGTCCTGTTATGATCCCATGTTTTATTGCCTGTCATTCCCATGTGGCTTTCAGAGCTTTACATTGGTTTCAGAAATCACAAACTTCCTGCATTCCTACTCACACCATAGACACCTGAGATGCACATATGCACAAATTCTCACCATAAATTTGGTCACTTTTAGCACAATTTGCACAATTTGCTTTCTTTGCAACAATTTCCCTCATCGCGATTTCTCACTCTGCTCCACCAGTTTATCAGACCCACTGCGTTTTGCCCATAGTTACCTGTTCATTTGTAAATTCAATCAATATATGGGAAAAAAAGACAATTTGTTTTCAAACAGTTTTAAATTAGGGCCAATTATGACGATAAAAGGAAAGTATATGTGTAAATGATGACTGGCTATGATTGTTTTGAACACTGCCTATAGTAGGTGTAGTCCCATTCTGCCAGCTTTACAGATACAGCTCCAAAGTTTCACAAATTAACTAACCTCTTGAGTTCCCAGTTTTTTTTTCTCCCTAAATGCCCTTGAATCCTAGAGAGTCTTCTTTTGTTCTGGGGATGTCTGGGCTCTGCACATTATATCTTTTAGGTTTTGTAATCTAACCTAAAGTATTATGACTTTTCAGGATAGATAGAGCTAAGAGAAATTTTATTTCTCTGTCACTTTTTGCATTGTTTACATAATGTCCCCCCCCCCCCCGGTATATTGTATCCAAAATATAATCAAAAAAGTCTGCTGAATTAAATGATATCACATTAGTTTGAGCGTACCTTGTATATAACATTCTAAGCAAACTTTACTAGGGGGTAGTCTGAATATGGTTAGAGGAGACCTGATCCAGACCTCCCACGCAGTTGTGTAGCAGCAGAATTTTAAAACTGATCTGCTTCTTGCTGCAATCAGCCAGCAATAGATCACTATAGCAGTGATCTACTGCTGTAGGGAGAGGCTGAACACAGCTGCAACAGCTCTGCCTGGATCTCCATACAGACAGGAAGTACCGTGATGTCACTCCTGACATCACTATACTCCGTATGTAAACACAAGACAAAAGTGTTTACATTTGCTTCTACTGTGTACTCCAAAGAAGCATCAGAAGCCCAGGAGATGATTCATTAAGCTTTTGGACTCAGTACTGAATCCCAGCTGTTACTGACACCAAGCAGATTCAGCACTGAGACCAGACACTATTTTTAAAACACAACTGGGACATATAGTCGCTATGCCAGTGCCATTTTACAACAGCTGTTTAGCTACATATTCTGTAACACCCAACTCTAGGTACATATTTTTTGTGGTTTTTTTTTGTAATTCTGTACTGCATTAGAACAGTGTCTGTGAATAACACCAGTTCCAGTGTTGTGCCCCCCCCCCCACTCTGCTATGCCATTCACAAAGCACAGCATAAAGCATCATCGCTGTGCTTTGTGAATGGCAAATCTCCAGACCAGAACTGCTGTTTTTGATAGACAACATTCCACCCAATGCAACAGGGAGTCAGAAGTGTGGCTCTGTGCTGTACATATAACAAATTTTCAGTGGAGCTAAGAGAGTTTCTAATGTTGTAAAGTGCTGCGCAAGCTGTTGGCGCTATATAAATCCTGTATAATGATAATATAATAATAGTAAAAAGAGTGATTAATATAAGTAATGTATTCCTCCTAAGAGCCCCACCAGTCCTAGCAGTTTCTTTGCTGGATGTACCCACAAGAGTCCATAGGTGACCAGCTAAGGCAAGAATAAAATAAAATGTACATGCAAACTACAAATGGCCTTGGTTATGCCCACTTGTATACTGCTGCACTAGACACAGGTCCACAAATGTGTTGTGGTATATGTGGCCTTGGTAAAACCGCAACATACAGCTGAACATTTTACATACTTTATTCCAAAAGGGATAACAAATCATATTTATGATTACCTTACTCTATCATATACTTTGTGCTTGTAGCCTTCTTAATTTTTGGTAACTGGTAATGGGAAATTTCCCATCCAGAACAATGAGCTCTTTTTAAGCATTTGTGGTTCAGCAGAATAAAACTGAATTTACTCCATTAATCAGCATCAATTTGGTTTGAGAAAATAAAAATACTGCTCTGAAACATTACTGTTTAATAGAGCGAAAAGTATATATATTTTTTTATTATTACTATATATCTTTATTGTTGTAAAGGAATTACAAAGTATACAAAAGTATATAGAAACTTTGGGCCAGATTCACGTAGAATTGCGGCCGTGTAACGTAACCCGTTTACGTTACACCGCCGCAAGTTTTCAGTGTAAGTGTGCGATCCACAAAGCACTTACCTGTAAACTTGTGGCGGTGTATCGTAAACACGTCCGGCGCAAGCCCGCCCAATTCAAATGGGACGGGTACCATTTAAATTAGGCGCGCTCCCGCGCCGGACGTACTGCGCATGCTCAGTTTTGAAATTCCCACCGTGCTTTGCGCGATTTGACGTCATTTTCTAGAACGGCGACGTGCGTAGCGTCCATTCGTATTCCCGAACGTCTTACGCCAAAACAAAAAAAATTAGAAATTCGACCCTGGAACGACGGCCATACTTTAACATGGCTCGACTAAAGTTAAGCCATGTTAAAGCAGGTGTAAATTTGCGGCGGGAAAAAATTACTAGCGACGACGTAACGACGGGAAAAAACTTTGTGGATCGCCGTAAATCCTCATTTGCATACCCGACGCAGGAATATGACGCAAACTCCCCCCAGCGGCGGCCGAAGTATTGCATCCTAAGATCCGACGGTGTAAGTCAATTACACCTGTCGGATCTTAGGGCTATCTATGCAGAACTGATTCTATGAATCGGCCGCATAGATACGACAGGAGATACGACGGTGTATCAGGAGATACGCCGTCGTATCTCCTCTGTGAATCTGGCCCTTTGTAGCCAATACACAAAATGTTTGTAAAGCATTTGGCAAGAAAGAAACTGAATGGAGTAACAAACAGGTAAGGCGATACTTAATAAGAATACCAGAAGAAAAAAAGCTTACAAATGTTTTGGTGTTATTTAATTTATTGCTTCTACCTGCAATGAGAGTGAAAAATAGCAGCCTGTATTGGGCACCAAATGTAGACATATGGGCCCGGATTCAGAAAGAAGTTACGAAGGCGTATCTCCAGATACGCCGTCGTAATTCCGAATGAGGGCCGTCGTAACTTAGAGCGCAAGTTGTTTATGAATACCGGACCTGCCGCTCTAAGTTACGGCGGTGTAGTGTATCTGAGATACGCTACGCCCGCATAAAGATAGGCACATCTTTCTGAATCTGGCCCATGGCCTTTGCCACATGCTGTATGAGAGAGGTTGTCATGCAGAGTACAGGGCAAAGGAAAATTAGAACTTTTCCTGAAATCGTGATAACATAGTGGATGTAAAACATGGCAAGTAGAGAACAGAGCCTGCCATCAGTGTACCAGGAATGTGGAGGGAGGTGTGAACCCAAGTAGAACCTGAAGGCAGGTGGATGTGTATGCAACCAGTCATTACAATAAAACAGTAGAAGGGAGGAATCCTATAGTCCCATCTCGTGTGATACTTTATGTGAGAGATGCTCTTTTGTGATCATTGAGCCAAAGATCCTAGTTCTTCATAGACTTGGGAAGTCGAAGGTGGGCTTATAGTGAAGGAGTACTCCATCAGAAAGTGGTTGTTGAGGGTTTGGATAACATCTTTGGTGGATCTGAATCTTACCATTTCCTTGCTATAGCACGTCAAGAAGCTACGAGAGCATGGGTGATAAATGCTGATAGTGGATGAGGAGCATCAGTTATTCCCACTCCTAGGAGGGCTAGATGCGAGAATATGGGCAATGATTACTGAGTAATTGATCCAATTAGCGTATTCACAGAGGTCCAGAATGTGGCAAGGGTTGGGCAGCTCCACCAAATGTGATATAAGGTGCCTTATATCACAGTTGTGCCAGCAGTTTGGAGAGTGATTCAAAAAGATGGAGACGAGTTTGAAGGGAGTATTATTCCGCTTGTGGAATATTTTTTGGAGTGACTCCCATGTGAAAGGCATTTTCAATATTTCAGCAGTTGTTCAAATGCCATTGTTCAGGAGAGATTGAGTCCTTCCCAGTAAATTGTCGAGGGGGATTTAGGTTGAGAGCGTTGTTTTCAATGTGACACATTTAAAGTCCCATTTTTTTCACCTCTCCCCAATGTCCCCTTTTTATGAAGCTGGGGAGATTTATTTGTTCTGTTATAGGGATGGTGCCTGCAGAGTAACATTGATATTCACAGGAGGGTTCCACCATTAGTACATTCTGTGATATATACCATTAACTACCTAATGTCTTATGTGTTAAGCATTCTTCTTAATTTTTATACTGAATTAACTGTGTATGTCACGTAATTTACCCAAGAACTTTGCCCCAATTTGTAGCCACCAAGTTCTTTAACCTGGAGGAAAATATAGTAAAGCGGAAAATAGGCATAAAATGTGATTATATTCGCTTTTGGTCTGTCAAGATGTATTTAATATTTTTAAAGACAGATGGTATACATCAAGACTTTGCTAGAGCTTACAAATGACCTCACTTGAGCTCTATAGTTCCATCACCTCTTTAAGTTTGGAATTGCAGCTTTAGCAGCATGGGCGTTCTTCTATTCTTCACAATATCAGTAACGGTGACATCTAGATATTTTTATATATTTATTTGTAAATAACTGTAAAATAGTTTTTATTTTTTATTCTATTTTTTAAACTAAAATTACAATTTCAGGCAAATCTCTTAGTAGAGATTAGTAGAGTTTCTCCACTTTCTCCATAAACATTTATTGTGTTTAATACATGCATATGTGTCCAATATTTCCAAAAGTAAAATAAAACAGTGTCCAATATTTCCACCACAGTAAACATGACTTGCAAAAATCCTCCTTTGTAATCACTGCATATCACTCGTGTCCATCAGGTGACCACACCATGTGTGCAATATATGCCCTCACCTCTGGTTACTGACTAATGTATTATACAAGTCAATTAACAGCAACAATTTTGCAGCCCCAAACTCTCTCTGCTTGGGTCTCCCACTGGCACCCTTCTCCATTTCTAGGTGCGCCCCCATAGAAAGCTGCTTCCCATGGGGGCCCATCTGTGGGTTTGATCCAAAGCCACTCTACCTGTTCCCCTAGACGCAGATAGCATGGATCAGCTCTGCCTCCCGCTCTGTACTTATGGAATTTGATAGACAGCAGCAGGAACCAATGTCTCCCAGTGCTGCCTCTGTGAGCAAAGAGAGCTACAGACGGCCACAGTACTGGAGCGAGGTTGGCCTCAGCTAAGTGTGGGGGGAGGGGTGTGAAGGGACGATACAGATGCTTTAAGGTAAAAAATGTCCTGCATTTACAACCACTTTAAATTCAAGAAGGGCTTTTCCGATACACGCACATTCTGTTTGTGCACTTTATGCTGACTGACGCAATCCTGGAAGATATTCCCTCTTCCTAAACTTATTGATAAAAATGGTCCTATAAAAAAGTAATTTTAAGAAAAAATAGACTGTTTCAGTTCGCAATAAACACTTTACAGCTCCTAGTTCAATTGCCCCCTGATGCTAACTGGACAAGACACATAAATAGAGAACAGGATCCTGTATTTGAAGACACTCTAGAGAATGTAGTACACCAAGTCTCTAGATTGTCCCCTATCTCATATGTGCAATACATTGTGGTTAAAATCTTTGGTCTACTGAACTTTGCTGTCCACAGAAATCAATTTCCAGGCTTAACCTCTTTGTGTCGCAAGCTATGGACTCCCAAGTCCACCAGACTTGCTGTGATGCCCCTTAACAATTAAGGGGCAGAGGGACAGCTGTTGGCATTTGTGCCAGTCTGAATCCAAGAGGTCCTGGACATCTAGGTCCAATCTTTTATTTCAAAGAGGTACAAAATGGCATTTCTATCCCCCCACCTCACTTTTCGCCTGATTTCTTGTAAAGAGCCCTTTCTTGTTTGATACAAGGACAATATTGTTTTGAGACTAAAACCTTCCTTCCTACTCATGGGGGGGTCTCTTTTTTTTGGCCTCAATGTTTTTCTTTTGTCAAAGAAATTTCCTTACATGATCTACCTGGCTCCAAACCCACTGGTCGCAAGACTGACTTTCTTTTGTTCTGCCTGTAGGCGCTCAGAGGACAGGCAGCTTGCCACTCCACCATTGCCTGGCATATCAAGCAACTTATCTCCAGGGCCTACACGCTTGGGGATGGAGTTTCTCCTTTCCCTATTAGAGCCCATGCTTTTCTAATACATGAGCTTTTCCTTAAAACATAAGTTCACCTTTAGCACTAAAAATGTATTTCCTTCAGATATTGTGCCCAACATAGATAACAATCTTCATGTGCATAATTTTATTTTTTATTTTTTGGAAAATATGCTTACATCCCCCCTGTTCTGGATATTTATTTTTTCAAATAATAAAAAAAAAATCACTCACAGCTTCTTTTTCTGCTTCCTTCTTCCCTTGTCGTCTGGAACTAGTGCACTAAGCTAAAGAGAAACGACAAGTCCCATGGATCATTGCATTCTCTATGTGCTGGTCAAGTTTTTCACTCCACTCAACTCGGCTTTCTCCTCCCCCACCCCCCTGCATTATCTCCTCACTGCTGTAACTGGGGGGGGGGAGAGCTGGAGGAGACCCACACATTAAGTCAATGTAGTCCCAGCCAGCAAGGTCACTAGTCTCATACTAAATAATGAAAATATTAAAAAACAATGAGCTGCAAGGGATAGAAAACACTGCGAAAATTTTTTTTTTTTCTAACTTTAATGACATCCCATCTTCATCCGTAGGGTTCAATATTGAGTTGGCCCATACTTTGCAGCTATAACAGCTTCAACTCTTCTTGGAAGGCTGTCCACAAGGTTTAGGAGTGTGTCTATGGGAATGTTTGACCATTATTCCAGAAGCGCATTTGTGAGGTCAGGCACTGATGTTGGACAAGAAGGCCTGGCTCGCAGTCTCCACTCTAATTCATCCCAAAGGTGTTCTATCAGGTTGAGGTCAGAACTCAGGCCAGTCAAGTTCCTCCACCCAAAACGTACTCATCCGTGTCTTTATGGACCTTGCTTTGTGCACTGATGCGCAGTCATGTTTGAACAGGAAGGGGCCATCCTCAAACTGTTCCCACAAAGTAGGGAGCATGACATTATGCAAAATGTCTTGGCATCCTGGCGCCCTAACAGTTCCCTTCACTGGAACTAAGGGGCTAAGCCCAACCCCTGATAAAAAAAACATGTCATAATCTCCCCTCCACCAAATGATTTGGAGCAGTGCACAAAGCGAGGTCCATAAAGATATGGATGAGCGAATGTGGGGTGGAGGAACTTGACTGGCCTGCACAGAGTCCTGGCCTCAACCTGATAGAACACCTTTGGGATGAATTATAACAAAGACTGCGTGCTAGGCCTTCTCGTCCACATCAGTGCCTGACCTCAAAAATGTGCTTCTGGAAGAATGGTCAAACATTCCCATAGACACACTCCTAAACCTTGTGGACATCCTTCCCAGAAGAGTTGAAGCTGTTATAGTAGCAAAGTATGGGCCAACTCAATATTGAACCCTACAGACTAAAACTTGGATGCCATTGGTAATATAGTGTAGTTGTGTCCTTCCTTTCTTTCTTTCTTTCTTTCTTTCTTTCTTTCTTTCTTTCTTTCTTTCTTTCTTTCTTTCTTTCTTTCTTTCTTTCTCTCTCGGCCCCTGCATGTCAACTTTGTGGCCCTGCCCCTGTGTTTACTTTGACAGTGGTACCCTGAGATGCACCAGCAATCTTTCTGGTATGGATTTTGGGTGAGCTATATGCCATTTTTTTTTTTCTTGGCGTTGGGTCCTCCTCTCCTTTTTTATTTTTTTGTGTGTTTTTTTTATGTATTTAAATGTCTGTTTACATTCTGCTGTCAGCCGAGAATCCCCCAACTGCCAGCTGGGATGACAGCCGGTGGATGCTGACTCCTTAACAACCGCTATTTTCATGCATTCGTTAAATAGTGCATGGCTAGATCATGACTTATTTACCGAATGTATTTAATTATTTGTTTGTTTATTTTTCTGGTGAATTGATTCCCCGTTGACAGCAGAATTTAAATGAAAGAGGGGACATTAAAAAATGAAGAAAATAAATGGCATGGGGCCCTCCAACCATACCAGGCTGCTTGGGTCTGGTATACATTTTGGTGGGGGGCCCGCACACCAAAAAAAAGCTTGAGGTTCCCTCTAAAATCCATACCAGACCCTTATTCAAGCATGCAGCCCAGCAAGCAGGGGAGGGGGGGTAGAGACTTATCAGAATCTGGATATCCCCTTTAACATAGTACCCCTACTCATTCACCAACGAGTATAAATAAAAGCATGACAGTTTTTAACAAGATCCCGCCTGGCCGATTATGTACAGTAGCCAAGTAGGAGGTAAAAAAGAAAAAACTGTGTGCCGACACATGAAAAAAAAGTATCACCACCTGTTGAAGCATCCAAACCCGCTACTTAACTCCAGTGAAGGAGCAGGGATCTCCGGGTGAGGTAATTGACCATATTTGAACATAACCATACTAGGTCAATGACGTGACTGGGATCCCAGTGAATTTTTTAACCAAGTATGGTTATGTCCATATATGGTCAATAACGTCACTCGGAACCCCCTCCCATTTGCGGGAGTTAAAGGGTGGGTTAAGACTCCTCAACAGGTGGCAGGTTTTGTTTTTTTGTGGGTCAGAGAGCCTCAAGCTAAAATTATATGTTAGGATATATATTAGTTTCTAGGCAGGTGTGAAAAAATTATGTAAATTAAGAATGCTTTCAGAAAATGGTTTAATTTTATTAATTAACAACATGGAAAGTAAATGAACAGAAGAGAAATTCAAATCAATTTGGTGTGACCGCCTTTTGCCTTAGAAACCGTATCAGTTCTAAATATACTTGCACACAGTTTTTAAAGGAACTCGGCAGGTAGTTTGTTCCAAGCATCTTGAAGAACTAACCACAGATCCTCTGTGGATGTAGGTTGCCTCAATATTTTCTGTCTTTTAATGTAATCCCAAACAGACTGGATGATGTTGAGATCAATCACACACCTCCCCGATGGTATGGATATGTATCTGCCTGTATTTCTAAGCATTGAGGACACCATTGATCCTAATCAAATCTCCAACTCCATTTGCAGAAATGCAGCCCCTAACTTCCATGGAACCTCCACCATGCTTCACTGTTGCCTGAAGACACTCATTATTGTACGGCTCTCCATGCCTTTGGTGAACAAACAAATATTTAAGACTCATCAGTCCGGAACACCTGCTGCCATTTTTCTGCACCCCAGTTCCTATATTTTTTGTGCATAATTGAGTCGCTTAACCTTGTTTCCACGTCCTATGCACAAAAACATAGGAACTGGGTGAAAAGTCACTTTGCAAAGTGAACATCCTCAATTTCCTTTAGTAAGTCAGTCTGTGAGGTTAAATTACTGAAGGCAAATAGACTCAGTTTGCAAGGGAATGTTCCCTTAGCTTAAAAAAAGTGGGGAAGCTCTGCTGATTTTCATCATCCAATCATGTAAAACATAGTTTGCTTGTTTTCATTTTTCTTGTACATCAAGGGTTAGTTCAGCAACGTGAATTTACACCACATTCACTAAGCTAAGGGAAATTCCCTTTCCAAACTGAACAGTCTAATTGCAGTAAATCAGTTCCAATGGGCCAGATTCACAGAAGAAGTACGCCGGAGTATCTGCTGATACTCCGGCGTACTTTCAAATTTGGCGCGTTGTATCTTTAGTTTGAATCCTCAAACCAAGATACGACGGCTTCTGGCTTCGATCCGACAGGCGTACGGCTTCATACGCCTTTGGATCGTAGGTGTAATACTTCGGCGCCCGCTGGGTGGAGTTTGCGTCATTTTCCGCGTTGGGTATGCTAATTACCTGTTTACGGCGATCCACGAAGGTAAACGCGTTCGTCGCATTCTCTTACGTCGTCGCTAGTCGGCTTTTCCCGGCGTAAAGTTACAGCTGCTATTTCATGGCTTATATTTAGACTGGCCATGTTAAAGTATGGCCGTCGTTCCCGCGTCGAATTTAAAAAAAAAATTTTTTAGGTAAGACGTCCGGGAATAGGAAAGGACATAACGCACGTCGCCATTCAAAAAATTACATCGGTGCGACGTCATGTTGCGCAAAGCACGACGGGAAATTTCAAAACGGAGCATTCGCAGTACGTTCGGCACGGGAACGCGCCGAATTTAAATGATACACGCCCCAGTTAAATTAGGCGGGCTTGCGCTGGACGGATTTACGCTACGCCGCCGCAAGTTTACAAGCAAGTGCTTTGTGAATCAAGCACTTGCCCGGAAAACTTGCGGCGGTGTAACGTAAATACAATACGTTATGCCGCCGGAATTCTACGTGAATCTGGCCCAATGTGTTTAGTGTTATTTTATATATTGTCTTGAGAATGTGGGAAGAATGGACGTGACTTTCTATATTAAGTCTTCATAAAAAAAAATGTAGCAGTGTTAAATGATTTAACTAGCTTATTAGTAGGTTTATGTAACTTACATTTTTGACAGTTAAGTTTTAGCACCTTTTAGAATAAAGCCTCTCACAAAACTTTCTGCAAGCGAGTCAGGAGACCGTTCAAACAGAGCATCTCCTCTTACTATGTATCTCTCACACAGATAAAATCTATTGATTCAAAGACATGCCTTTTTTTTTTTTTTTTTTTTTTTTTTTTTTTAGGGGGGCTCATTTTTGTTTGGTTTGGTTTTGTTGTTCCTTTTTTTTTTTTTTTTTTCTTTTAAAGCATTTAGAAGTTTGAGTTCCTTTTCAATAAACTATATTGATAACATAGGATTGGGCATTAGCTATATACAACAATAGTGCTCTTTAGTAGAGGGAAAATTGAATAATAGTACTAAATACAATGTACTAATAAATTTGGTATACTTATTGTCATGTTTAGATTTCAGTGGTTTCCCAATGAAGCCTTTCAGAAAATAGAAAAATAAGCTTTTCTCAAATGAGAAGCATCACAGCACAGACATGCTTTGAAGTTGAAACTGTATTAAAAAAAATTGGTTCAAGGTTTTAGAAGCATGACAGTCTAGATGTTCTGAATTTTTCATCTACTTGATTAGAGAACTTCAGTTACATAATTCTATACAATCTACTTTTTCAACTTCATATTTTATGCATTGATGTAGAAGCAATATTATATTGTAGAAAGCCTGTGCACTATGTCTGGATTTGCATGCCTATTTGTATTGGGTTAGCGAAAACAAATTACTTTATAATTTTTTGTTCTATATTGTTATTTTTAATTGCTTGAGTTATATGCAGTGCATATCCGGTAAGTTATGTCAAAATATATAACAAATATTTTGTGTAAGTTATGATTTACATTTTTAACATAGATTGAATTTCAGAAGAAGCATTTCTTAAAGTATTTCTTTTGATTTTTTGGAAGGACAGTTCTCATGCCATCTAAGTCCAAGCAAGAGTAACTTAAGCTTTACAACAGTAAAACATATCATGCCCTTTTAATTTTGACATGTACTTTTTCATCTAGACCCAGCTGTGCGCCTGGCGTTGTTCAAAAATAATGAAAATAAACATCCTCCTGTAAAGCCACCAAAGAAGACACAGATATCAAAGATGGAATATTTCCGGGGTAAGTACATTAAAATGTTTTTGCATTAATATATTGCTTTATTATGTATTATCATTAGCTATATAGCGATATAGACATTATTTTGTTGTGCGTAGTTTTTTTAGGACCCTTGTTTATTAAATTGTATGTGTGTGTGTATGTATGTATATCTATATACATAATTGCTTTCATTTATACAATTTAATGTCTATATTGTCTTAAATTTTGTTTTAGCTTTTATTTATGTTTATTTTATAAATGCATGTCAAAAAATCATTAACATGTTTCCCAGTTTTACCCTGAAGTTGGTGTCCTCTGTTAGAATATATATTTGTCTCTATATTGGGCTTACATGCTTGATTACAACTAGATATGCCAAATAAATCATGGTTTAATAACAGAGATCTCAACAGTACTTAACAGTGGCAAACCAATGAGTGATATAAAAGCTGGGGTATCCAAACAGTATTGCATTTTGTTTACCCTTTTTAAATATTTTATCTAAACTTTGTATTTTTTTTATTTTTATGTAAAGTTAATTATACCCAGTTAGTCAGTACTTACAGTTTGGTTTCATTACTGGCTTAATTAGACTCTCTTTAGCATTGTTTAAAAACAGATTTTAAATTGTAATTAGTCATTTCAAAGATCGAAAAAAAGTGTATATTTATCAAATGTATAAAAATGTGTATTGTGGGTTCTTACCTGAAAAATACACATAATTGCCAGATTTGTGGTTGCAAAAGGAATTTTTTTTTTTTTTTAGTAAACCTTTTCTAAACAATTTATGTTTTTTTTTTATGTGCAATAATGGGGTTAAATAGATAATTATGAGTGTTCAGCTATATCACTTTGTTCAATGTTTTCGTCTTCCCAGGAAAATGCTTGCAGAAAAAATGAAAAGGGTTAATACATAACAATTGTGCAATTATATAATACCCATGCTAAGATAATGTTTGCTATCTCATAAGAGCAGCAAATTAAATAATATAATATTGGAACTGTTAACTTTAGATTTCAATATGTATAAAACTGTACACTATATTGAATACCTTGTGCTTTTACTATAACACGGCAATCCCAGTAATATCTCTGCGTTATTGCATTTTGACATATTTGACATATGGATCTGGCTTAGATAATTTTAGTTTGTCCATTGTATAAATCTTAAGTACGCTGAATTGTGTTACAAATAGTTCAATATTGTTTTTGGGCCACATAAATATAATAATATAAGTAGAGTTCTAAGGTGAGGGCTCGTCTAATCGACTTGTAAAGTCTAGAGCTATATCATTTACACCTATCAGAAATGAGGCTCCAAAACAATAACAGTTATTAATTAAATACAGATGGCGAGTGGTAGAAAGCCTGTGGTAAAAATTGTATAATTCTGTTACTCTTCAATGTCGAGGTTAGGAAAGCAAGACAGTAGAGTAATCCTCACAAAGGGAAGGAATCAAAGCGAATAGAGACAGTCAGACCAGGGCACCAGGAAAAGTGAAATTCTATATCAAAGACTAATAGCATTTATGTGTTATCTCAGTTACTTTCTGTAAAAATGAAGAAACTAATGCTAGCCTTGGATATCAGACGGCATTTGTAAATACAAAGTAATCTGAAAGACTTTTCTAATGAAAGAACTTTGTGGAGTATGTACACTTTGATTGCCTAAGCCTTGAACATGCATGTGTATGACTACAAAGGAGGAAGCAGTAAGTGCAGGAAGGTATCCCTGGAGCTGGTTTGTCTCAGGGAGGATCACGACCAATTGCTATTTTCTTACCAAGTGGGTAATTTATTCTAATGCCCATAGACTTGTTGATTGAGCCTAAATAACCTGAATCAGGTGACACCAATCTCATGTCTAATAATGTTACCTTGTATCTATGGTGCATCACACATTTTTTGCAGCACTGAGAATCACAGTTCTGCAATTGAAACCAATGTTTTTCAGGGTCATCCATTTTAGATTGTTTCATGTTTTGTGGTGCTTTAAACAACTTTTGAAAGTTTGTTGCCGTCCAAAATATGGTCTGTGGCATACTTTTGGAAAACCTATAAACAAGTTCAAACTGGATGAGGAGACTTCTTTGTGACTTGGTGCTTTACATTTTTGTGTTGGAGAATGATCATCAAGATCAAGTTGTGTGTATAAAGCTCTAAAATACCAACTTCGGGACGAATAAAACAATGGTTTGAAGGAACATATTGCAACATAGTTACATGAAAAGTTACATGTTATTACTGCAAACAACTACGCTATCAAAATTTGTATACCAGCAGCATTAAATTTGACTTAGATTAAAGTCTATTAAAGGTAAAAAATGTTTAGGCTTTTGCATATAACCCAAGATATTTGGGTTATATGCAGAGTTACCCCATGTACCGGAACGTCCCACACCCCGCTTGAGTGCTTCCGTCATACCGCTTCCTATCAGTCTGGATATAGATATTCCAGCTGCTCACAAGCACACAACGAGACGAGACTTGTTTGTCTGCTGAACATGGAGTGTTTAATAGAACCAAGAATACAACCTTATATACAGTTTAAAGAGGAGGTAACCAGAGCATAAATTAACATGAGCTAATTAACTAATCCTTTACCCAGACTAGGCGACTCATAGATATGACCTTTCAGGGTAGACGTCCCTTCTCCTCGCTCACCTGCTATACAATACACATTATCATAAGTGTAAACACAGGACATCTTCACACAATAGCAGGGTCAATTAGCACAGAGAACAGACAGATGGCTGGAGGGGATGGCATTAGCATCTCCTTACACTGCATGTCCCAACAGTATGAATCAGTCAAATGGTATCGTACGGAGTCCCTCAAGGATCGCCTCTATCGCCAGTGCTGTTCAACATCTATCTCTGTCCTCTTTTTTAAATCATCAGCAGCCAAAAACTGCTTTATCACTCATATGCAGACGACACGCAACTGTATTTCTGCATTTGCAACAAACAGGATCACCATCTCAATCTAGAGACATGCCTCTCTTTGATAGAGGACTGGATGACAAAGAGTTATCTTAAACTCAACGGAGCGAAAACAGAACTTCTCCTGTTTCACGCCAAGCGTATGAATCAACCTGCAACAACTTGGACACCCCTGCCCATTCTGGGCAAAATCATCACCCCTAGCGCCAAAGTCAAAAGTTTCGGGGTCATCTTCGACTCCTACATGACAATGGACGCACAAATAGGGTCAGTAGTCAGCGGATCTCACCATCTGCTGCGCCTACTACGCAAACTCACTCCTTTTATTCCAAAAGAAGATATAGCGGCCATGGTGGGAGCAATTGTAAACTCCAGATTGGATTATGCAAACGCCCTTTACCTCGGACTCCCAAAGTACCAAATCAATTGGTTGTGAGTGTCACCGGCGCAAAAGAAAATAAATAAATAAATAAATGTGAACTGTGATCTGCTGCAGTACTGTGTGCCCTTAGTGGGGGTCAATAGTGCTCTAAGAAGAAAAATGTTACTGCGCTGATCTAATTATCCAGAGGTATTTAATCTCTGGGAATATGGACATAAGTGAAATATCAGGGCCACAATGTACCCAATCTTAAGTGTGAATAACCTGAATACAAACAATAAAAAATATAAGAAATATATGAGACATACAAATGTGACACAGTGATTCCAAACTTAAATCATATATCTAGATCAGTGTGTCAGCATACAATCCATATGCCACAGTGCTTCTATGAGAAAAATGGCTGTTGCTGCTACTGACCAACCAAATAGTGAAAACAATACGAAAGATATTACAAAAAAATATATTATATATATATATATATATATGTGTGTAAAAACCCAATATGCGGTACGCCAACTGCACCGTGAGTTGTCCAATAACCAATATTGGAACAAAATAAAATAAATATCAATAAAAGTGAAATAATTATCAAACAACCATACAAATGTGCAATGTGCTGGCTGCACTTAAAAATAGTCCAAATGACAGGCAATCTTGCTCTTATACAATAGGTTCCAGCAAACACAAGGTTCAATGTTGGTAATGCTGTATACAGGAAAGTGCTCTCCTGACGACGCAACTAGCGAAACGCGTAGAGGCTGTTTGGACACACACATTGAGGGTGCAGCACACCAGCGCGCACGGACCCCTTGTAGCAATACATGCGGAGCACAGCGGGGCAAGCACACCTCTTAGGACGCCACTTAAATGCTGGTCAGCGGCTTTTAACGGTTGACACTGCCAAAGACACTCAGTGCCGGTCAGAGGCACTTTATATTGTAAGTGTTATATTTTTTTACCTTTTTTAAATAAATACATATTTTAATATACTACACCATGATGAGCCCCTTGTTTTTGAGGAATTGATGACACCTTGTAAAAGGGAAAAGGAGGCAACACCCACTGACCGACAAAGAAAAGACACCACTTTGGAGCCTAATAATATCTGGGGTCTGGTGAGTGTTGATTTTAACCATTGGTGATGGTGGCACATCTTTGTCAGGTGGAAGAGATAGCGGCACTTTCCTGTATACAGCATTACCAACATTGAACCTTGTGTTTGCTGGAACCTATTGTATAAGAGCAAGATTGCCTGTCATTTGGACTATTTTTAAGTGCAGCCAGCACATTGCACATTTGTATGGTTGTTTGATAATTATTTCACTTTTATTGATATTTATTTTATTTTGTTCCAATATTGGTTATTGGACAACTCACGGTGCAGTTGGCGTACCGCATATTGGGTTTTTACACACACATATATATATATATATATATAATATATTTTTTTGTAATATCTTTCGTATTGTTTTCACTATTTGGTTGGTCAGTAGCAGCAACAGCCATTTTTCTCATAGAAGCACTGTGGCATATGGATTGTATGCTGACACACTGATCTAGATATATGATTTAAGTTTGGAATCACTGTGTCACATTTGTATGTCTCATATATTTCTTATATTTTTTATTGTTTGTATTCAGGTTATTCACACTTAAGATTGGGTACATTGTGGCCCTGATATTTCACTTATGTCCATATTCCCAGAGATTAAATACCTCTGGATAATTAGATCAGCGCAGTAACATTTTTCTTCTCAAAGTACCAAATCGCCCGTCTGCAAGTCGTTCAAAATACGGCTGCCAGACTAGTGACTGGGAAAAAACCCTGGGAATCAATCTCACCTTCACTGAGAACCCTTCATTGGTTGCCATTAAAAGGCAGAATTGCTTTTAAAGCACTCTGTCTAATGCATAGATGTATCCATGGGAATGCTCCTTATTATCTATGCGAAAAAATAAAAGCTCACAACCCCAATCGCGTTCTGCGATCCACCAACCAAAATTTGCTCCAAATACCAAAAGCCAATTACAAGTCCAAAGGAGAAAAAAGATTCGCGGTCCAGGGTCCAAGACTATGGAACGCTTTACCAACCAGCATTCGGTTGGAGGAAAATCACTTAGTGTTCAGGAGAAAGATCAAAACTCATCTCTTTTGATATCAAAAGAGACAGGAACAACAAGCGCCCTGAGGCGATTTGGTTCGCATGTGCCGCGCTATATAAGTTTTTCATTCATTCATTCATTCACTCTAATGGCATATACAGGGTCCCAGGCATACAGTTCACAAAGAGCACCATTCCCTCAAATGGCCACAGGGCCCATGATCACAAGGCAAGAGGCTAGCATTCAGTCCCCTCCAAAAGCCTCTGTCCCAGGTGAGTCTGTCACACCCCAGATTTTACTTTCTCCAGTTATAGTAAATCAACCCCGTAGCCTCTCATAAGGAAGACTTTAGTTCCACCTTAAGTATTACTATAACTAAGAAAATTGGTCAATTGTAAAAACAATGCTTTTTCTCTTTGAAATTATAACATAAATTAAAACATCCCATCATTCTGTTGGTGCACTGATTTTAATATTGTTTGTGTTAAATTCAATTCAAGTTATTGGAATTGTGTATTTTAATCAACCTCTGACTGAATGAGCATGTTTCATACACAAATAAACAAATGCTCCTGCACTCAAAAGATTGTCGTAGGGTAAGTAGGGAAGAAGATCTCCACAAATCACACCACCACATCAGCTGTGCGGCCACTCTCAACAGGTCAGGGGGAACCCAGAACAAAGTCTAAAATTAAAAACAAAGACAGAGGGTGCCCCAGCCCTTGTGCATTACCTTTATAACACTGAAATGTATTTAACTGTAAAATAGCATACTCACAAACGAGTAGTAAAATCAAGCAGATAATAAAAAATCTGCTGGAGAGTAAACTTGGGTCAGATAAAAGTCCAAAGAAAGCTAATAAGGCATAAAATATAAAAAAACAACAATATACATTAAAATTCTTTGTTATTCTGGATCTCTTTAACCTGCTGAGCGGTATTCCCGAGCCTGGCTTGGGGTGAATTTTCATTACCAAAAGCGGTAACCCCGAGCCAGACTCGATTCGCAGGATCCAGGCATAGTTACTTACCCTGTCCTCTGGATCCTGCAATGTCTCCCCGCTGTGTACTCGATTCACAGAGCCAAATTCAAAAAGTGAAAAAACACAGTATAGATACAGTATACTGTAATCTTACAGATTACAGTACTGTATCAAATAAATACACATCCCCTTTGTCCCTGGTGGTTTGTCCAGTGCCCTGTGTGCAGTTTTATATTATAAAAACTGTTCTTTCTGCCTGGAAACTGGAGATTGTCCATAGCAACCAAAAAGTGTCCGTTTACGTCAAAAGTGGTTTTAGACCAGCTAGAAAACAGCGATAATAAATTACAATCACTTGCAGAATTGAGCGATAGTGATTTGTGGGGAAATTAGTCATCAAACACTGAAAGTAATGACAGCCACAATTCTGCAACTGAGCAAATTTCAGTGTTTTTGATTACATTATTGAATGATTTTTATTATAATTACGTTATTTGTTATAATCATTTATGGTTATTTATTATATTATAATTTATGATTTTGTGTTTTTAAACTTTATCATACCCGGGATGTCTACTAGACTCTTGTTTGGACAGATTTAAGTGAGTTATTCCTAAGAATTACAGGCCCTAAATGTAAAATGACAAATTTCCATGCAAAATAATGGTACCGCTTTCAGCATCAAAAATCTGACATAATCATACCACCAGGGAGGTAAGCACCATACACTCTATGGCCCATATTCACATACATCGGCGCATATTTATGCCGGCGTAGCGCATCTAATATACGCTACGCCGACGCAACGCACAGAGGCAAGCACTGGATTCACAAAGCACTTGCTCCCACTCGCTCTTAACCACTTCCATACCGCGTCATTGTAAAATGACGGCGGCAGGAACCCCTCGTCGATCCGGGTGGACGTCATATGACGTCCTGTGTTCCCGGCGATCTAGGGCGCGCCCGCGGCAGCGCCCGTGACCCGGCGCGGGTGCCCGGCAGCCGCGATTACCGCCGGGTGCCCGCGATTGCCGGTAATCATGGCAGGAGTGTGGATCTGTGTGTGTAAACACACAGATCCACCTCTTGTCAGCGGTGAGGAGACCAATGTGTGTTCCCAGTACAGAGGAACACACATCGGTCTCCTCCCCTTGAGAGTCCCCTCCCCCCTACAGTTAGAACACACCTTAGGGGACATATTAACCCCTTCAACGCCCCCTAGTGGTTAACCCCTTCCCTGCTAGTCACATTTACACAGTAATCAATGCATATTTATAGCATTAATCGCTGTATAAATGTGAATGGTCCCAAAAACGTGTCAAAAGTGTCCGATGTGTTCGCCGCAATGTCACGGTCACATTAAAAAAAAAATTTTTTTGTAAATGTATCTGTGAGAGTAATACCTAGCCCAAGTTTTAAAAGCAATTGTGGTATAAAATATACAAAGCTCACAGGGGCTACTTGGTAGAGTTTTTTTTTTTAATGACTACACGAGTGCATTGCAACTTAGAAGTCAACATTTATAGCTTCTGCCAGTAAAGACTTTGGGGGGGGGGGGGAGGGGGGATTCATCATAATATAGCAGAATAAATCACTTCCAACACTCTTCTGGTGCTATGATCCTTTAAAATGGCCAGCGACAGATTCAAACATTCGCTGTCCATTTAGTAACTTTACCAACACGAGCGGCAGATTCAGATTGTTCTTTTTAGTGCACTTCTACAAAGAGCCAATATTAATGTACCAAATTTAAAAAAAATAGATAACAAAATTAGAGTTATTTAAGACCTACTTAAAACCTACCTAGTGCCTCTCCCTGTATGCAGTGTATCAGAGTGGCATAGTTGCCACTGCTACACCCTCCCTGTAACTGGTTAAGGACAGCCTTCTAGCAACCCGTAACACTGCAGTGGGTGGAGCCTAATGGGTAGGCTGAAACATTAGTTCCCCATCAGGTCTGCTCTCTTCCTGTAATTGACAGCAGGCTGTCTAATGGCTAATGCCCCATACACACGATCAGATTTTCCATCGGAAAAACCTTGGATGGTTTTTCCGACAGGATTCCGCTCAAGCTTGGCTTGCATACACACGGTCACTCAAAAGTTCTCTGAAAGCCTCGTACACACGACCGAGGAACTCGACGGGCGAAACACATAGTTTTCTTTGTCGAGTTCCTTGTTAGGCTGTCGAACTCGACAAGGCAAGTTTCTCCATTCCCGTTGAGGAAAAAGAAGACATCTCTTTTTGGCTCGACGGAATCCTCGACAGTTTCCTCGTTGAAAAATGTACACACGACCGGTTTCCTTGGCAAAAAAAAAAAATCCCAGCAAGTTTCGTGCTGGTTTTTGCCGAGAAACTCGGTCGTGTGAACGAGGCCTGAACTTTTGTCCATCAAGACCGCGGTGATGTACAACACTACAACGAGCCGAGAAAATGAAGTTCAATGTTTCCGAGCATGCGTCAAATTGTTTCCGAACATGCGTCGGAATTTTGCACGTCGGAATTGCTACAGACGATCAGATTTTCCGATCTCAATATTTTGCTGGTGGAAATTCCGACAGCAAAAGTCTGATGGAGCATACATACAGTCGGAATTTCCGTTCAAGAGCTCACATCAGACTTTTGCTGGCGGAATTTTTGATTGTGTGTATGGGGCATAAGGATCTCTGCCTACTGCCTGTTGTCAATCACAAGGGTACCAGACCTAATAGGGAGTTGGTGTCTCTGAATGGTTTTCTATACAGTGCTCATTCTTTTTTTTTTTTATATCAAATATTTTTTTTTTATTATTATACATACATACAAATATGTCAGATTGACATACATAGGAAAACACACACACAACAAATAAACCTTGCACCTCTCGGACTGAAATGGCGTGGCATATAATAAACAAAGCATAATAAAGAATTAAATACATTTTACCCATCATATTGTTCTACACTAATACCAGTCAGACTATGGAAGCTTCCTCCATACCCCATAAAATTATCTTTCTTTTACGCAATAATTTCTTCTTTTCTATTCCTCACTCCTCTATTTCTACTCTCTGCTCCCATCTATCTCCTCTATCTCACTCCTCTCCACTAGGTACTCCATCTTATAATTGATTACTAGGATCTAACCAACATGACTATGTTTTACCAAACCTTTAGGGTATACCTCTATGCTTATATGTTAATTTTTCTCTTTTAAATATATGGTTAAGTTTCTTAACCCATTTCTTATGAGATGGAAGATCAGCAGATGACCATTTTTGTAAAATAACTTTACGTGCTAAATATAAAAAAAAAAAATTCCAGTAGCGATGAAGCTTTGGACATCGCCAGAGCATGTGGATAGGAGAACCATTAAATAAAGAGCATCACAGGCATAATGGTGTTATATGTTTTCCCCAAGCATATAATTTTTGTGATGTATAATGAGCCCTATGTATGATAAAAGGCTGAGATAGCATTTGGGAGGACGAGAGAGATGTCCCGGGAAGTAAACCAGGGCACATGTCCTTGCCATCAGTGCCTACTATTTGTAAATTGGAATAAAGGCCTCCTATTAGTCCTTGTTTTGTGTGGGTAGCCGAAATTTCCTTTAATAGTATTTTAGCGTGTATATACTGTAATTGAATTTTTGAGCTGTGGACCTGTAATGCATGGCGTATTTGAAGATATTGGTAGAAATTTTTATTTGTTAACTGATATCGATCTTTTAATATACTAAAAGGAAGTAAAGCATCCCCTTCATATAACTGATACAAGAACATTATACCTGCCTTTTTCCAATCTAAAAATTACGATAGTCTATTCAGTTCATACAGGTAATAGTAATCCCATATGGGCATGTTTCGTATAGCCCTTGTGCTGAGTAATAGTTTGCACTGCTTCTCATACCCTATGAATCAAGTAGTAAGTAGAGAATTATCTTTTATTATAAAAGTGACGAGCCACTATTAGTTGAACGAGAGAGTTGGGATATTATTATGTTCTGTGTAGGATCCTGCACGTCCACTACCTCCCAGCCATGCCAATGTTGTAATTGTGATGCAATAAAATATAATCTTGGATTCAGTATCACGATTCCCCCCTTATCTATGGGCTGTTGTAATATTTCTAATCTAATTCTAGGTTTTCCACCCTTCCACACAAAATGTCTAAAAAACAAATCTATAGTCCTAAATAATCTTAGTGTCAACCATATGGGGGAATTGTGCAATACATATAGCATTTGGGGCATCCACACCATCTTCACCAAATTCGCGCTTTACTCCATGTTTACTCCATGTTTTGCTCAGTTGTCTAAATTTGACAATAAGGAGTATATTCTTGTCTGTATATTCTGTAATATTTGATGTAATTACCACTCCCAAATATTTAAATGATGTAACCAGGGCCATCCAATGAGCCTGGTGTGGATGCTCCAAGTGCGCAGTGTCCAATAGCAGCATTACGGATTTATCCCAATTAATATTAAATCCTGAAAAGGAGCCATATGCTTCTATTAAGGACATAACTGCACACAGGGATGGGCCCATATCCCCCAAAAACATTGAAGTGTCATCCACATAGAGTGCTATCTTATCTTCACCTGTAGATCTGCGGAATCAGACAATACCTGTAGACGAGCGAATAGCCTCATCCAGTGGTTCAACGGCCAAAGCAAAAAGAAGCGGGGATAGGGGGCATCCTGCCTTGTCCCTCTGGTCAATGAGAAAGGGGCCAATACACATCCATTCACCTATATGCTTGCATCCCAAGGTTCAGTGCTGGGACCCTTACTTTTTAATATATTTATAAATGATATTGGGTCTGAGATGAAAAGTAACATTTCTGTCTTTGCAGATGACACCAAGCTATGCAGTGGAATAACGTCCTTACAGGATGTCTCCAATTTACAAGCCGACCTCAATGCTCTGTCTAATTGGGCAACTATGTGGCAGATGAGGTTTAATGTTGATAAATGTAAAGTTATGCACTTGGGGGCTAAGAATATGCATGCATCATACATGCTAGGGGGAGTACAACTGGGGGGATCTGTAGTGGAGAAGGATCTGGGGGTTTTAGTTGATCATAAGCTCAATAATGGCATGCAATGCCAAGCTGCGGTTTCCAAAGCGAGCAAAGTCCTTTCTTGTATTAAGAGAGGTATGTACTCCAGAGAGAGAGATATAATTTTGCCCCTGTACAAATCATTAGTAAGACCTCATCTGGAATATGCAGTTCAGTTTTGGGCACCAGTTCTCAAGAAGGATATCGGAGAACTGAAGAAAGTGCAGAGAAGGGCAACCAAACTGATAAGAGGCATGGGGGAGCTCAGCTATGAGGAAAGACTAGAAGAACTAATTTTATTCACTCTTGAGAAGAGGAGAATAAGGGGGATATTATCAACATGTACAAATATATAAGGGGTCCATATAGTGAACTTGGTGTTGAGTTATTCACTTTACGGTCAACACTGAGGACAAGGGGGCACTCTTTACGTCTAGAGGAAAAGAGATTTAATCTCCAAACATGGAAAGGTTTCTTCACAGTAAGAGCTGTGAAAATGTGGAACAGACTCCCTCCAGACGTGGTTCTGGCCAGCTCAGTAGATTGCTTTAACCTGCCTGGCGGTAACCCCGAGCGTGACTCGGGGTGGATTTTTTCTGCTGCGATCGGTATCCCCGAGTCACGCTCGGGGTAAGCTATGCAGAGCCTGCAGCGCGCGCTGGCTTATCTTGTCCTGGATCCAGCGATGTCACCGCGCTGTGTGAGCAAGCGGGACCTCGCTCGATTCACACAGTGTCCTCCTGTGCCGCCTATCTCCGTTCCCTGCGACGTTACGACGCCCGGGAGCGGAGATCGGCGCCAAATTCAAAAACGTAAAACACCTTACATATAGTATACTGTAATCTTATAGATTACAGTACTGTATGTAAAAAAAAACACACCCCTTGTCCCTAGTGGTCTGCCCAGTGTCATGCATGTTCTTTTATATAATAAAAACATTTCTTTCTCCCTGCAAACTGTAGATTGTCCATAGCAACCAAAAGTGTCCCTTTATGTCAAAAATGGTTTTAGAGCAGCTAGAAAACAGCGATAATAAATTATAATCACTTGCAGAATTGTGCGATAGCGATTTGTGGGGAAATTCGTCATAAAAATAAATAAATAATGACAGCGACAATTCTGCAACTGAGAAAATTTCAGTGATTTTGAGTTGATTACATTATTGAATAATTTTTATTAGAATTATATTATTATTTGTTATAATTATTTATAATTATTTATTATATTATAATTTATCATTTTGTTTTTAAAAAAATGTCATACCCGGGATGCCTATTAGATTCTTGTTTGGTCAGATTTAAGTGAGTTATTCCTAAGAATTGCAGGCCTACAGTATAAAACGCCAAATTTCCTTGCAAATAATTGTACCGCTTTTGGTACGTAATTCCAGACAGAATCATACCGCCAGGGAGGTTAAGAAAGGCCTGGATTTTTTCCTAAATGTACATAATATAGCTGAGTACTAAGATTTGTAGGTAAGTTGATCCAGGGTAAATCTGATTGCCTCTCGGGGCATCAGGAAGGAATTTTTTCCCCTGCTGTAGTAAATTGGATCATGCTCTGCTGGGGTATTTTGCCTTCCTCTGGATCAACTGTGGGTATGGAGTTGGGTGTATAGGATTGTACTGTGTTCTTTATTTTGTTTGCTTATTTTTTTGTGGTTGAACTGGATGGACTTGTGTCTTTTTTCAACCTGACTAACTATGTACTATGGGAATTATACAAAAGTGGTATACACTTAAAAAAATCTAGGGCCAAACCCATATTGTTTTAAGCAATTCCAGAGAAAGACCCACTCTATGCTGTCAAATGCACAGTGCTCATTCTAGCATCTATTCTAAGCATACACTAGCTAACATATGGTGTAACTAAGGAAAATTATATTTTTTCATATGATTTTGGGGCCTTACACCAGTTAGTGAGTTTTCATTTGCATTTCATGAAGGAACAATGCAATTATGAAATTTGTACTTGTATCACTAAAGGGGACTATTAAAACACTGTGTGCATGCGGTACAGCAAGTGTGCATATATGGTTTCATAAACTGCTACCTACAATTACAGACTATATAACTTACATGGCATATGACATCAAGAGTAGCAGACAAGCTGCATGTGAATGGGGCAGTGTGTACACAATTCTAGGCTTGTCATGGCAGCTCGCAAAGCAAGGAAAAAAGTTATAATTGGAAACTTGCTTGGTATCCCTGGATGGATATACAGAATTGACTGTGTTTTAAATGCTCAAATATCTTTAAAACATGAAGGAATCCAGTCATAGTTAAAGGGATTACAAAAACATAATGTGCACTGCATAGTTCAGCAAAGTGGCAAGAATTTCTTTGCACCCATCTTCTTGAGTATTTCTTCATGATTAAGTCTCGAGGGGTGGGGTGAAACATGTTGGAGTTGTGATGAATTGAGCTGAGGCTGCTTTTACTTGCTTACCGCTTGGGCCAGGTGAGGTGCACCGTGGTCAGGCTACCTTTTTCTGTTTTTGCAGTATGCTTTGGGTCTGGACGGACCTCTCTTCAGCCTGCACCCTAGTCAGCGGCATCCAACTAACTAGAATTTGATAGCCTGAGCGGGGACTCGATATCATAGTTTACAACCATAATGCACCCAACTATAAATAAAAATGTTGGTAAGAAAGTGTAATACCAATCCATATATATATATATATATATATATATATATATATATATATATATATATATATATATATATATATATATATATATATATTATATACACACACACAGTTGTGCTCATAAGTTTACATACCCTTGCAGAATTTTTCTGAGAATATTTATAATAACACAAAAACTTTTTCTTTCACTCATGGTTAGTGTTTGGTTAGTCATTTATTATCAATCAAATGTGTTTACTATTTTTAAATCATAATGGCTACAGAAGCTACCCAAATGACCCTGATCAACAGTTTACATACCCTGGTGATTTTGGCCTAAAAACATGCACTCAAGTTGTGTGTATAAAGTGTGTGTGTGTGTGTATAAAAGGTCAATGCATTTTTCATCCAGTGCTGCACTGACATTTCTGAATTCTGAGTCACGGGGAAAACAAAAGAATTGTCAAAGGATCTGTGGGAAATGGTAGTTGAACTGTAAAAAAAAAAAACAGGAAAGGGATATAACTCTAAACAAGAACTGGAAAATTAGGGGTTCTGTTGAAACCAAACCACGGTCAGGTAGACTAACTAAAATTTCAGCCAATTCTGCCAGGAAAATTATTCGGGATGCAAAGAAAAACCCACAAATAACTTAGGTGAAATACAGGACTCTCTGAAAACCATGTGGTGTGGCTGTTTCAAGATGCACAATAATCGGATAGACTGGCAGTTCTTACGATCCACCCTTAGACATATAGGCCTGGGGTTACGAATGCAGACCTGGATCCAGGCATTATATACTGGCCCTACAGCCGCTGTGTTGGTGAACGGGGCCCGATCAGAGTATTTTACTTTGTACAACGGGACGAGACAGGGCTGCCCTCTTTCCCCATTATTTTTGTGTTAACCCTAGAACCTTTTCTGTGTAAAGTTAGATCAGACCCAGGTATCAAGCATGGAGCATAAAATCGCAGCGTTTGCAGATGATCTTCTATTTTTTCTCACTGACCCGCAGTTCTCCCTACCAGGTTTATTTCAATGTTTTGCCCAGTATAAGGACCTGTCTAATTTTTCTATAAATGATTCTAAATGTGAGGCGCTGAGTATCCTTCTCCCTACAGAGTGTATCAAAAAGTTACAAGGTCTTTATCGGTTAAAATGGGTTCAGTCTTTTTTTAAATATCTGGGGGTTAAATTAACACTGGATACAGGTTCATTATATGAGATTAATTTCTGTCCTTTACTAGCTAAAATACTATCACATCTCCAACTTTGGCAAACTCTTAACCCTCACTTGGTTCGGGAGGTGTAATGCATTTAAGATGACAGTGCTCCCACAGATTCTATATCTAATGCAAGCGCTTCCTATTAAACTATCCCAAGCATTTTTTCGTTTGTGTCAGACACTGTTACTTAAATTTCTTTGGAATAATAAAGTCGCGAGACTTCGTAACTCATTGTTGGTTCTGCCTAAATCCCAGGGGGGTATCGGTCTACCCGACTTGATCTCATACTATAGGGCCCTACATTTGTCTAGAGTAGTGTCATGGTGTACTTACTCGCGGACCAAACCCTGGGTACAAGTAGAACAACAAGCCTCACCGATCGCTTTGTCTGTGCTTCCTTGGGTCACTCATAAATACTAACAGAGTTTAAAGAAGCACCCTACAATTGTGGCTACTATTGCAGTTCTTACTCAAACATTGTTATTAAAGGGCCTCTCTCCTAATCCATCCCCATTAACACCAGTGATCCAGAATCCAGATTGGGGGGCTTGATTGGGGGGCTTGACAACAAACAGCTCCGGGGTTTGGTAGTGCAGGGCATAACTAGATGCATGTATTTTGCTACACCTCAGGGATGGAAGTCTACACAAGAATCTATCCTCACTGCCCCCCCTTAAGTCCCTGGTCAGCATTTCAATTGGCACATTATTTAAAGTCTATACCGGACGCGGAATTGTATGTAAGGCCATTGACACCCTTCGAGCACCTATGTGTGGAGGGAAAATATGTACCACATCTGCTGTCATTTTTGTATAAACTGATTATTCAGCCACTAGAAGGCCACGTCCCCTCGTACATACGACGCTGGAAGGAGGACCTCAAAATCTCTTTCACAAGCATGCAAATGAAAAGGATTATATCATTGACACATAAATCTTCAATAGCAAGCTGCTTTCAAAAACAGGTTACAAGTTGCTAGTCAGGTGGTATAGGGTCCCGGCCCTACTTAATAAACTCTATCTGCAAATTTCCAACCTATGTTGGCATTGTAAGAAAAGCACCAGGGACATTAATACATATTTTCTGGCCATGCTCATTAATTACACCCTTTTGGAAAGAAGTGGTGACCTGGATTAAACAATTGACATCAGTTGTTCTTGGCTCGGACCCTCTGGGATACCTCCTGCATTTAAATGCGATACCACTCTATAAATATAAAACCTCCTTGGTAGCCTATATGCTAAATTCTGCTAGGGCATGTATTCCAGATCTATGGAAGTCCACAGCCATCCCATCTTTGAAACATTGGTTTTCTAGAATAGATGAAATTAGGATAATGGAAAATATGACAGCCCTATTCCATGGTAGAGAGGAGAAATGTATGGAAACCTGGCAGCCATGGACGACGTTTACTTGTACACTTCGATACGATTGCCTTTCTGCTTAGCATTCAATAATCTTGAGTGTAGTGGGGCTTGGTTGGGGGGGGGGGTTGATCCGGTGGGGAGAGAGGGGGGGGGGGTGTTTGTGTAAACCTTTAAGTAAGATAGTGTGTTTTATTTTGTTTGTTTGTTTTTTATTATGTTTAAACCAAGAGCCTGGCAGGTAAAATTTTGTAAGAATTTAGGCAGGAATAGATAGGGAATGTACCTTAGGTTAACAATAGTGGTAATATTTTCTACTAGGCACATTTCTTATTTCCTTTGTTTTTCGGGTATATATCCTTAATTTTATGAAGTCTTATTTTGATATGTTGCAGGCTCTAATTACTGTTTTTTTTTACCTTGTTCAGATGGCTAGAATTGTTTTTGTATTGTTTTTTTATATTGTAACATAGATATATTCCTTCTCTTGATACTGTCTATATTGTTTATATATTTTGTTATAACTAAAAAAAAAATTGAATAAAGTATTATATTAAAAAAAAAAAGATGCACAATAAAGAGGCACGTGAAGAAAGATGGCCTCATTGGTCAAGTCGCCAGAAGAAAGCCATTACTACGCAAATTCCACAAAGTATCCCGCTTACAATACGCCTAACAACAGAGACAAAGACAAGAAACCTTCTGTCACAAAGTAATTTGAAGTGATGAGACCAAAATTTAGCTTTTTTGGCCACATTCATAAACGCTACGTTTGGAGAGGAATCAACAAGGCCTAGGATGAAAGGTACAGAGGTAGATCGCTGATGTTTTGGGGATGTGTGAGCTACAAAGGCACAGGAAATTTGGTCAAAATTGTTGGCAAGATAAATGCAGCATGTTATCAAAAAATACTGGAGGAACATTTGCATTCATCAGCCAGGAAGCTGCACAACATGACAGTGATCCAAAACACAAGGCCAAGTTGACTTGTCGTTGGCTACAGCAGAAAAAAATGAAGGTTCTGGAGTGGCCATCTCAGTCTCCTAAACTCAATATCATTGAGCCACTCGGGGGAGATCTCAAACTTGCAGTTCATGCAAGACAGCCCAAGAATTTACAGGAACTGAGGCTTTTTGCCAAGAGAAATGGGCAGCTTTACCATCTGAAAAGATAAAGAGCCTCATCCACAAATACCACAAAAGACTTCAAGCTGTCATTGATGATAATGGGGGCAATACACGTTTTTAAGAACTGGGATATATAAACATTTGATCAGGGTCATTTGGGTAGTTTCTGTTTATATTATGATTTAAATAGAGAATGCAAGGTTTATAATGAATGGCTTTAGCCAAACACTAACCATGAGTTATCATTCTCTATAAAAATGGCCAATAAATCATAAATTATGCCAGGTTGTGTAAACGTATAAGCACAACTGTATCTATCTATCTATATATCTATATATATATAGATAGATAGATATAGATAGATATATTTATACAGTGCTTTGAAAAAGTATTTATACCCCTTGACATTTTCCACATTTTTGTCATGTTAAAACCAAAAACGTATTATGTATTTTATTGGAATTGTATGTGATAGACCAACACAAAGTGTCACATAAATGTGAAGTGGAAGAAAAATTATAAATGGTTTTATTGTTTTTTACAAATAAATATGTGAAAAGTGTGGCGTGCATTTGTATTTAGCCCCCTTTACGCTGATAACTAAAATCCAGTGGAACCAATTGCCTTCAGAAGTCGACTAATTAGTAAATAAAGTCCACCTGTGTGTAATTTAATCTCAGTATAAATACAGCTGTTCTGTGAAGCTCTCAGAGGTTTGTTAGAGAACCTTAGTGAACAAACAGCATGATGAAGGCCAAGGAATACACCAGACATGTCAGGGATAGAGTTGTGGAGAAGGTTAAAGCAGGATTAGGGTATAAAAAAAATATCCCAAGCTTTGAACATCTCACAGAGCACTGTTCAATCCATCATCCAAAAATGGAAAGAGTATGGCACAACTGCAAATCTATCAAGACATTGCCATCCACGTAAACTGACAGGCCAGACAAGGAGAGCATCAAAAGCAGCCAAAAGGCCCATGGTAACTCTGGAGGAGTTGCAGAGATCCACAGCTCAGGTGGGAGAATCTGTCCACAGAATAACTATTAGTCATGCACTACACAAATCTGGCCTTTATTGAAGGGTGGCAGGAAGAAAGCAATTGTTGAAAGAAAGGAATAAGAAGTCCCGTTTTCAGTTTGCGAGAAGCCATGTGGAAAAAGGTGCTCTTGTCAGGTGAGACCAAAATTGTACTTTTTGGCCTTAAAGCAAAACGCTATGTGTGGCAGAAACAACACTGCACTTCACCCTGAACACACCATCCCACTGTGAAACATGGTGGTAATGGCATCATGTTGTGGGGATGCTTTTCTTCAGCAGGGACAGGGAAGCTGATCAGAGTTGATGAGAAGATGGATGGAGCCAAATACAGGGCAATCGTAGAAGAAAACCTGTTGGAGTCTGAAAAAGACTGGCCCAATCGAAGTCCAGACCTTAACCGCTTGCTGACCAGCCGCCGTTTTACGGCGGCAGGTCGGCTCTGCTGGGTGAGATCACGTAGCTATACGTCATCTCACCGAGCAGCCAATAGGGGCGCTCGCCCCTGACGCGGATGTGCGCACGTGATAGCTCGTTACAGAGCGAGAACCGGGAGCTGTGTGTGTAAACACACAGCTCCTGGTCCTGTCAGGGGAAGAAATTACCGTTCGTCTGTTCATACAATGTATGAACAGCGATTTGTCATTTCTCCTAGTCAGTCCCACCCCCCTTCAGTTAGAACACACCTAGGGAACATAATTAACCCCTTCCTCGCCCCCTAGTGTTAACCCCTTCCCTACAAGTGGAATTTTTACAGTAATCAATGCATTTTTATAGCACTGATCG
This sequence comes from Rana temporaria, assembly GCF_905171775.1. Lineage (NCBI taxonomy): Eukaryota > Metazoa > Chordata > Amphibia > Anura > Ranidae > Rana > Rana temporaria. The sequence continues at coordinate 207,590,561 of NC_053491.1, read as the reverse complement.
CTATACAAATGCCAATGGTCCCAAAAATGTGTCCGCCATAAGGTCGCAGTACCGATAAAAATCGCAGATCGCCGCCTCTACTAGTAAAAAAAAAATATTAATAAAAATGCCATAAAACTATCCCCTATTTTGTAGACGCTATAATTTTTGCGCAAACCAATCAATAAACGCTTATTGCGATTTTTTTTACGGAAAATATGTAGAAGAATACGTATCGGCCTAAACTGAGGAAAAAATTGTTTTTTATATATATTTTTGGAGGATATTTATTACAGCAAAAAGTTAAAAATATTATTTATTTTTTTTCAAAATTGACGCTCTATTTTTATTTATAGCGCAAGAAATAAAAACCGCAGAGGTGATCAAATACCACCAAAAGAAAGCTATATTTGTGGGGAAAAAAAGGACGTCAATTTTGTTTGGGAGCCACGTCGCACGACCGCGCAATTGTCAGTTAAAGCGACGCAGTGCCGAATTGCAAAAAGTGGCCTGGTCTTTGACCAGCAATATGGTCCGGGGCTGAAGTGGTTAATCCAAATTGAGAATCTGTGGCAAGACTTGCAAATTGCTGTTCACAGACACTCTCCATCCAATCTGGCAGCGCTTGAGCTGGTTTGCAAGGAAGAATGGGCAAAAATGTGCCAAGCTAGTAGAGACATCCCCAAAAAGACTTGCAACTGTAGTTCCAGCAAAAGATGGTTCTACAAAATATTAACTCAGGGCTGAATACAAATGCACGTCACGCTTTTCACATATTTCATTGTGAAAAAAAAATGAAAACCATTTATAATGTTCCTTCTAATTCACAATTATTTGCCACTTTGTGTTGGTCTATCACATAAAATCCCAATAAAATAAATTTTTGTTTTTGGTTGTAACATGACAAAATGTGAAAAATGTCAAGGGATGATGTTACAGAATTCTTCCAAGTTACCACCCAGGTATTTTGATGATAAAAAGAGCAAAAGATCAAGAACAGCTGGTAAAGGCAACTATGCAAGTACTGTATAGATACATTTTGCCGTTTAGCCAACATATGCTTTCTGTTTCAGCTGGGCAGGTGGTAAGAAAAGACCTTAAATGTCATGATTGCTGATAAGTGGTATAAAATGCAGTTACATAGAGGTGTCTGTACACAAGTTTCAGCTGCACTCTTTCACCTTTGCTACAGCCAAATGTGGGCAGTCCTGCACACACAAAGCTTTGGCACTTCATGGTTATGACAATGCTTGCCTGTCCCTTCTGTCCTCCACATTCCTATTGGCCAAGATGGCAGGCAAGTTCCAACATTACTATGTTGTAGCAGAGGTGAATTACAGCTGGTGCAGGTGTTTGCAGGGACCTCTATGTGTCTGCGCTTTATATCTAGCAGCCTTTTTTTTTTTTTTTAAGTGACAGAACATTTTAAGGCATCTATAATTCCACATTTTTAAACACATTTCTTATTAGCCATGACAAAAAAACACATCTTTAGAACCCTGCATGGCCATGGAAACACTCCCATATTTAACCCTATGTTTTGTATTTAAGCCCTTCATTTAACCACTAGCCGACCAGCCGTCACAGTTATACGGTGGCAGGTCGGCTCGGCTGTGCGAAATGACGTAGCTATACGTCACTTCGCATTGCAGCGTGTGCCCCCTGCTCGCCCCTGGTGCAGACGCGCGTGCCTGGCGGGCGCGATCACCACCGGGCATCCGCGATAGCTCGTTACACAGCTCCGGTCCTGTCAGGGGGAGAAATGACTGTCCGTCTGTTCATACAATGTATGAACAGCGATCTGTCATTTCTCCTAGTCAGTCCCACCCCCCTTCAGTTAGAACACACCTAGGGAACCTAATTAACCCCTTCCTCGCCCCCTAGTGTTAACCCCTTCCCTGTCAGTGGCATTTTTACAGTAATCAGTGCATTTTTATAGCACTGATCGCTATAAAAATGCCAATGGTCCCAAAAATGTGTCAAAAGTGTCCGAAGTGACCGCCATAAAGTCGCAGTACCGATAAAAATCGCCGCCATTACTAGTAAATAAAATAATAAAAATGCCTTAAAACTATCCCCTATTTTGTAGACGCTATCATTTTTGCGCCAACAAATCAATAAACGCTTATTGCAATTTTTTTTTAACAAAAAATATGTAGAAGAATACGTATCGGCCTAAACTGAGGAAATTTTTTTTTTTATATATATATATATTTTTGGAGGATATTTTATTACAGCAAAAAGTAAAAAATATTCATTTTTTTTTCAAAATCGTCGCTCTATTTTTGTTTATAGCACAAAAAAATGAAAACCGCAGAGGTGATCAAATACCACCAAAAGAAAGCTCTATTTGTGGGGGGAAAAAGGACGCCAATTTTGTTTGGAAGCCACGTCGCACGACCGTCAGTTGTCAGTTAAAGCGACGCAGTGCCGAATCGCAAAAAGTGGCCCGGTCGTTGACCAGCAAAATGGTCCGGGGCTGAAGTGGTTAAGGAGCATTTAAAAATATAGCTTTGTTGCACCTACTTTGATATTATTAAATTGGCAGAGCTTTGTACTTTGTAATCAATGTCAGTGGAGCCCACTTTTACAGAGCAATTGTATTTAAAAAATATGCAACATTTTCTAGTTTGCCATTACAGTTATTTACTATTTGATACAATTGGGTACTTTTGAAGTTGCCCATCACTAATGATCTATGGTTATGTTTTATGCCGCTGCTTGATCAAAACATATAAAGCCACCTACTATATTACCAAAAGTTTTGGGACACCTGCCTTTACACGCACATGAACTTTAATGGCATCCCAGTATTAGTCCGTAAGGTTCAATGTTGAGTTGGCTCACCCCTTGCAGTTATAACAGCTTCAACTCTTCTGGGAAGGCTGTCCACAAGGTTTATGAGTGTTTCTATGGGAATGTTTGTCCATTCTTCCAGACATGCATTTGTGAGGTCAGGCACTGATGTGGACGAGAAGGCCTGGCTCGTAGTCTGTGCTCTAATTCATCGTAAAGGTGTTCTTAGGGGTTCAGGTCAGCTCTCTGTGCAGACCAGTCAAGTTCCTCCACCCCAAACTTGCTCATCCATGTTTTTATGGACGTTGTTTTTCAGGGGTTGAGCTTGGCCCCTTAGTTCCAGTGAAGGGAACTCTTAAGGTGTCAGCACACCAAGACATTTTGGACAATTTCATGCTCCCAACTTTGTGGGAACAGTTCGGGGACGGCCCCTTCCTGTTCTAACATGACTGTGCACAAGTACATCATACCACATCTCACATACATTATGTATTACTTTTAATTTTGTCTTAAATTTATTAGACTGCTTTAATAAGGACTATTAACAACTACAGCAGTGTATAGTCCACATTTTTATATGTTGTGTTATGTTTTTTACACTGCATAAGTCCTATGTCATTATTTTCACAATCTGAACACTGTTTATGATGAAGTTCTACCATCAGTGCTACATAATGCATTGATGATGCTTTTTACAACTCATTAAAATAAAATACATTTTATGAAATACCTTGGAAGAATTTGTTTTTGATGAGCACCTCTCTATACTCCATTTTTGGGGCCAGAATACACCTACCCAGTCATTTGAATGAGGAGCCTGTGCAATCAAATTATAGTATATTAAAAAAAAATTCCTTGGTAGCATATATGTAGTCATATGCTTTACTGCATGATCTTCCCATCTAGTATAAAGTGAGTATTTGTGCTTTAATTGCATCCTTGATTTACAGTTTATATGTGTGTCTGTTTTGGAAAAGAAAGCCTTTGTTATAGCTTATGTATAGTCACAACTTTTTGTAGTGAAGGCTTGAATTTTGCTTTGCTTTCTGTCTTTAAGACCGAACAGAAAATGATAGGATCATCAAAGCAATCTGTATTTCCATCTTGGAACATAGCAATGGTCACTCGGACCAATGTAGAGGGTAATCTACCCCTCATGAACACAGACAGTAAGACCCCTTTCACACTGGAGCGTTTTACAGCGTTTTAGCGTTAAAAATATCGCTCTTAAAACGCTCATAAAACGCTCTCCATGCATCTCAATGGACCCTTTCACACTGAGGCGTTGCTGTGGCGGGGCGTTGATAAAAGTCCTGCAAACAGCATCTTTGGAGCGGCTTTTGGGCGCTGAAAAAAACACTCCTAAAACGCCCCTCTTCATTGAAATGAATTGAAAGCGCTGTAAAAACGCCTGAATAGTGCCTATAATCCGTAGCTGTAGAAAAGTCACATGATTTCCCAAAAATGTAAACATGCAAGCAAAAAAAAAAGAGCATTTACAACAGCAGGACTGAAATTGTCCATGCTTCAATAATGCTGTTAAAACGCCCGCAGCGTTGCATTAATTTTACCGCCAGCGCCCTAAAAATGTGGTAAAACGTGGTAATAACGCTAAAGGCGTTTTAGACCCCTTTCACACTGGAGCATTTTAAAATTAACCCAACACTGCAAGCGTTTTAACAGCGTTTTTCCAGCATTATTAAAGCATGGGCAATTTCAGTCCTGCTGTTGTAAATGCTCTTTTTTTTTTTGCTTGCATGTTTACATTTTTGAGAGATCATGTGACTTTTCTACAGCTCACAGCGGATTATAGACGCTATTCAGGCGTTTTTACAGTGCTTTCAATTCATTTTAATGAAGAGGGCCGTTTTTGGAGTGTTTTTTTTAGTGCCCAAAAGCTGCTTCAAAGATGCTGCTTGCAGGACTTTTCTCAACGCCCCCGCCAGCGCAACTCCTCATTGAGATGCATGGAGAGCGTTTTATGAGCGTTTTAAGAGCGCTATTTTTAATGCTAAAATGCTGTAAAAAACGCTCCAGTGTGAAAGGGGTTTAATAAAATTTGACGCAACCCTTTCCCCCCTTCTAGCCAAAACTAAAAATAAAAAACAAAAACAAAGCATGTTACCATAGATTAAACGGCACATAATTAACCTTGCATTGGATTTTGGGTTAGTGAGCATTATGCTGACAATAGTCTAGCTATGTGTTGTGTAACATTTTCTTCCAGCTCCAGCCAAAGCGTTTCTTCTTTTTTATAGAGTGTGAAAAGGCTGAAACCTTTGACAGATTTAAATCATTGTCTGGGACCCCATTTCCTTAGTTTCCTATGCCAGTAACAGCGGTCACTGATCTATGCAAAGGGGACATGTACACCAATAAAAAGCTTTCTTTTTAAAAAGTCATGTTTTCATTGCCTTTTGGATGCTTGTTGGGCAGATTACCTTTTATGTCCTGGCCCAGTGACCACAGAGACCCAATAAAGCCCTGACAGAGTTTATAGTCCTTTCCCATTCTATCCAGAACTAAAAGGTTTGGGCTGAAGCTACACTTGAAGTAACACATTATTATTATTTTTTTAAAGATTTGACAATTTAACCCATAACACACCAGCCAGCAATATGATCACTGACTTCCTTTTGCTAGTTTGACTCCTTTGCTAACCAGACCAGTTATGCCCCATACACACGATCGGATTTTCCGATGGCCTAAATTCCGATGGAGTTTTTCATCGGAATTCCGTTCAAGCTGTCTTGCATACACACTGTCAGACCAAATTCTGACCGTCCAAAACGCAGTGATGTAAAACACTTATGCCACGTACACATGACCGTTTTTCATGATGTGAAAAATTCAATTTTTTAAAATGGTCATTAAAAACGATGCGCTAAACTCTCTCGTCGTTTTTCACGTTGTGAAAAACGGTCATGTGTAGGCTTTAACGACGTGAAAAAAATGTGCATGCTCAGAAGCAAGTTATGAGACGGGAGCACTCGTTCTGGTAAAACTAGTGTTTGTAATGGAGATAGCACATTCGTCACGCTGTAACAGGCTGAAAAGCATCATCTCTCACCAAACTTTTACTAACACAAAATCAGCAAAAGCAGCCCAAAGGGTGGCGCAATCGTTTTTCCTAGGACATTAAAAATGGTCGTGTGTACGCGGAATAAGACGAGCCCAGAAAAATGAATTTCAATGCTTCCGAACGTGCGCCGACTTGATTCTGAGCATGCGTGCGTTTTTTCTCCGTCGGAGTTGCACAGACGATAGGAATTTCCTATCGTTTTTTTTTTTCCATCGGAAAAAAATAAAACATGTTCTATTTCTAAACACCAACTTTTTTCATCTGAGATTCCAAACGTGTGTACGCGGCATTAGACTTCACTTTCGAGTGAGATTCAGTAGTGTTCCAGGTCAGCGAGGTAGCAATTCCAAGGAATCATCTTGGCAATTCTGCTGCCAGCAGAAGAATGGGCCATCTGACATCGCACATTCATTACCAGTTTTATGCCTGTATAGCCTTTTCAAGTACAAACATATTTTTTGTATGTCTACAAATCTCCCAAAATGACAAGTAAAATTAGAACATTTCCCTGTTAGGACGCCATAGATTTTTTAAGAGCCTACAAAACTAAATGCAATTAAACTGTTAATGAATCCTATTTACAGTTTTGGTTATGTTGTCCTTGTCTTATAATATCAAATTTGCCAGAAAAGTTGCTGTGAGCAAGATTTGAATTAAGGAAGGAAATATGTCATTTCTGGCACCTCATTTGTTTGTTTTATTCATCTGTCTAAGCCGTTACATTTGTGGTAAGTGCCGGTAATTCTTAGATTCAACAAGAGGAATCATATATAAACATGTCTAAATTAGAGTTGCTATATTTGCAAAAGCAACTTTATACCCATACGTTTGCCATGTATTAGCAAAGGATCGGTTTCAACTTTGAGAACTTTTATTAATCATCCTGATAAATTATTTAATATACAAATGGTGCCTACCTCCACCCAAATCACATAACATTATTGGTGGTAGTAGTAGTAACGACACATAGCCTTCATTTTTACACATCATTTGTGTCCCTATGGACATCTTTTACACTACAGTTAAAAGAAATCCACTGATACATTTCCAAAATAATCATTTGGGTTTTGTAAAAAAAAGTTATTTGATCCCATCAGTTTGGTGTGTATTGCTAGAGAGGTTTTTTTTTGGGGGGGGGGGTGCATGTGATCAGGGCAGGGCCAATCAGCGCTGTCCAGACAGAGGATCAGGGGTCATGCAGCCTCATAGGACAGTCAAAGGAGAATGAAAACGTCTACAAGCTTTAACCAGACACTGATAGAAGCCACACGACTGCTATATACTGCTGATGAGAAAGGGTATTTAGCAGTTTATATTTACTAAAATGATTGCATTTTTATGTTCTGTGTACTGTGGGAGACCAAATATAGTAAATGCAGGCTCATGGGTTTAGTAACACTTTAAAGGCTCTCCATTTGCTCTTTTGATTATAAAAGCCTGTTGTTTTCAGAACTTAGTCAGAGCATTTCTAAATGGCAACGACTCTCCTTTATCAGTTGACAGGGGTTTTGGCCAGACAATTTTTGCTAGAAAGCAGAAAGTGTCTGCTGAGCTATCTGTTCAGCTAACCCATAGCGCTCTGGGAATTTGTAGTCATGTATTAAATATGTATTTGCAAAACAAAGATATATGTGCATGGTAAAAAAAAAAACACAGATATAACATACTAGTTTATTTTTTATAAAGCATAAAATAAGATTTTCACAAATTATTATAGTTCTCTTTTAATCACATTTGTCACCTGTAATTTCAGCTACAACTCCTAGTGGGTACACAGGTGTGTACCATATTAAAATTCTGCTAAACTAACTTGAATAGAACATGTGGTATTTAGGTGCATTTAGCACAAATGCACTTAAAGTATAACTAAAGGCAAAACTTTTTGGGGGGTTTTGGGACAATTGGAGAGGGATTAGAACCCCTGTCAGGTTTTTATTGATGTCTCTGTCCCATTGAGAAGATTCCTCCTCTCTATTTTTTATTTTTATTATCATTAAAAGGGAAAATCCAACATTTTGGGCTATCCCCAGAGAAGTACCGTATTTATCGGGGTATACCACGCGTTGGCGTATAACGCGCACCCCAAACCTAGAAAGGTAGTTTAAGGAAAAAAATAAAAACTTACATTTTTGCCCTGCGTCCATCGGCGGCCTTGTCTGGCGTCCATCTGCGGCCTTGCGCGGGGTCCATCCAGCCTTGTGGGTGTTCGTCTGCGGCTTCCTTGCGCGGGGTTCGTCCAGCCTTGTGGGTGTCCGTCTGCGGCTTTGGAGGTGTCCGTCTGTGGCTTCCTCGCGGGGTCCGTCCAGCGTTGTGAGTGTCCGTTTTTAGATTTGGCACCTTTGCCGAGCCGAGAGGAGACGGATTTTCTGTGTGTTCGGCTTCTCTCGCGTGACTGGGGGCGGAGCCGAGCCTAGCCGAGTGCGCGGCTCGGCTCTAGGCTGCGGCGCTCGGATCCTCTCAGCTTGCCTCGGCTCCTCTCACGTGGCCCCCGGGAACAGCAGTATCAGCGTATATCGCACACCCACGATTTCCCCCTGATTTTAAGGGGAAAAAAGTGCGCGGTATACGCCGATAAATACGGTAATATGCTGCATACAGGCGATTGGACATTCCGACAACAAAACCATGGATTTTTTTTCCCGACAGATGTTGTCTCAAACTTGTCTTTCATACACACGGTCGCACAAATGTTGTCGGAAATTTCGATCGCCAAGAACGCGGTCACGTACAACACGTACAATGGCACTATTAATTTGAAGTTCAATACCAGTCGTGTTAGTAGAAGTTTGAGAGGCGATTTGCGCTTTTCAGCCTTGTGCTTTTCAGTCCGTTACAGTGTGATGAATGTGCCATCTCCATTATGAATGCTAGTTTTACCAGACCGAGTGCTTCCGTCTCGTACTTGATTCAGAGCATGCATGTAATTTTGTGCGTCGGAATTGTCTACACAAGATCGGAATTTACAAGAATGGATTTTGTTGTCTGAAAAATGTCTCAAATTTTTGTTGTTGGAAATTCCTGATGGAGCCTACACATCTCCCATCGAACATTTGTTGTCGGAATTCCGAGCGTGCGTACGCAGCATTAGAGGCGAAATCTTCCAATGGAGGAGTTCTGATGACCTAGGAGTCCCCAAGGAATTTTCCTTCATTTTCAGAGATTTCCTCTGAATCTCTACGGCACTTTTCTAAATAATGAGATTAAATGAACACATCATCAATATTAAAAATGGTTTCCCTAAACATTCAGTCGCCAAACATTATCTGGTAGCCCACAATAAAAAACCCTCTAAGACAACATTTTTGGGGATAGACATGTATATTTTACAGTGGGGAGGGAGCTCTTTGGTGCGGGGTATATTTAGGCTAGAGATGTCTTTAATGCACAGGATCAAGAGTTACGTCCCTTTTGAGTTAAATGTTGATGTGGACACAAATGTGTTTATTGATAACCCCTAACTGTGTGGCTCATTCAATGACATATAATTTGTGATGTGAACTTGATGTGAGTCTTTGGTGGCAATACCTTCCTAACTATCTTACCCAACAGTGTTCTGTAGCTCCCCTCATTCCCTATTTTTAGGAATTTCTTTAATAATAATTTTAATTTTTTAAATTTTCTTTTTTTTTTTTCATATCTCAAAATGCACTGTTTGGTGTTGGTCACTAAAGACCCCAATTCAAATCACTCTTGTGTTGGAATATTTTTAAGATTAATACACATTCACTGTGGTATATGGACGTTAACTTTCCTTCATCATATTTTTATTTGTATTTGTATTTTTTCTAGCGCAGATTTGTCCAATTTTGCAATTCGTATATGTGTGTATCTCACGTTTTGAGCTGCTGCTTGTTTTATATATTTTTTCTTTTGTCATTTTTTTAGCGCCGTATTTTCCATTTATATACTTTTCTAAATAAGCATATGGTTTGACAAACAAAATTAAAGTAATACATAATAATATTTTATCATTGTCATTGTGAATGTAAATGTAAGGATGCATATGATCTGGATGTGCCAGATATAAAAAAAACTCGGTCTCCAAAGAAGAAAATTACGTGTTCAATCTCAGAGCATCATTCTTAGAACACAGTGTCAGTCAATATTTACACAAATATTAGGGAACAGTTGTCTCCATAGCGAACAAATTTACAGAAGGTTTCTAGTGCAATAAAGGAGTCATTTGCTGCTCTATCTGATGCGCGCCGACATACATGTGATGCAAAGGGTGCAGCAACTAGTAACAGCAACATCTGAAGCCTCGTACACACGGCCGAGGAACTCGACGTGCCAAACACATCGAGTTCCTCGGCCAGTTCAGCACTGAAGCCGCCGAGGAGCTCGGCGGGACGAGAGCTCCCATAGAACAACGAGGAAATAGAGAACATGTTCTCTATTTCCTCGCCGAGCTACTCGTCGGCTTCCTCGGCTGAAAGTGTACACACGACCAGTTTCCTCGGCAGAATTCAGCCAGAAACTCGGTCGGAAGCTGAATTCTGCCGAGGAAACTGGTCGTGTGTACGGGGCCTGAAAGAAAGGTTAAGCCTCAGTCCTCTGTGGTATCCATGTTTGTTGTAAAATTTTCTTCAGATGTTAGGTCACCCAAGCTTTGATGCTTTCATGGAGGTTGTAGCAGAAGATTGTGCCATTTTAACTTTTTTTTTTGGATACCCCGGTACATAAACGTTAGTATGCACCCTTATCTTTTGTCTCAATTGGCAATATACAAATGATCTAGGATCACTACTGTATTGTATTACATTTTCTATCAAAATGGTGTGTTTGCTGTTAATTTCCAGCTCCCCTTGCCATTTGTTGTCCATGTTTACCCATCAAGCTTCTTTTTTTGTGCCAAATGAACATAATCATTATTTATGCTTGTGTAAGGCCTCGTACACACGACAGAGTTTCTCGGCAGAATTCACTGAGAAACTCGGTCAAAACCCGGATTCTGCCGAGAAACTCTGTCGTCTGTACAGTTTTGGCTCGATGGAGCCGCCGAGGAACTCGACGAGAAAATAGAGAACATGTTCTCTATTTTCTCGTTGTCCTCGTTCTTCTATGGGAGAAGCCGGCCCGCCGAGCTCCTCGGCGGCTTCATCCCAAAACTCGACGAGGAACTCGACGTGCCAAGCACGTCGAGTTCCTCTGTCGTGTGTACGGGGCCTGTGGGTTGTTCCTGCATGTCTGTTCCCAGATAGTGTATGGATAAATATATATTACATGAACTCTCTTCTCTCCACTCAACATGTTGTAAATAGATTTCCCCAGTTTGCATGCATCGAGACCTATTCTGGCGATGGTAAAAGAAAAATCTGATATTGAATTTCTCATTGGACATGACATTTTTACACCAGCTGAAATCTTTAAAGCCATGTCAGTGTACTGATATTAATGAATGTTTCCAGATCACGATGCATACACAGTCAGTTAAAAATAGAATCAGCTGTACTTGTTTATCTTTTAAAACATTTTTTTGATCAATCAACTTTTAATTAAAGCAGTTCAACTCTGAGTCTGTATGTAGTGAGTAAACTTAAACATATACATTTCCAAAAACATGTTAGATCTTTATCTTAAGATGTGATGAAACAGAGGAAGTTTGAATCTGAGAATCAGAGGGCTGCGTAGTTTTGTTTCTTATTATCTAGTGTGAGCTCACACAACAATAGAGGCTTGCGCATTTAAATATTTTCTCATTTTAAGAAATAAATGGCTCTATACCAGCCCCTTAACATGTAAAACGAGTAGGTTAGTTATGTCCAATACATCCAAAAAAGAGCCAGGATAAAATAAACATGAGGAGTTGGATATCTTGGAAAAAATCTGTCATGGGTTTGGGTTAATCATCTCCAGAAGAATTTCAACTTGATGCCTGAAATGTTAGACTTCTTGGAGAAAGTAGTTAGGCCTGAGGCAGTGTTGATCTGAAGGAGTGCTCTCCATGGGTCAGATCTGCTCTGCTGGCAGAGTGCAAACCCAGTTCACTAGAGCGACCAGAAGAAAAATACTCTTGTGGTTTAGCATGCACTAACATAGCTTTAATAGCCACTTTTTTCCATTTTAGCGCACAACATAAAATAAAGCTTGCATATTATTTTAGATCCCAGCACATTTCAACCAAGTGACAGCTCATGATCCTCCTATGCATACGCAGAATATCTTTATTAATTAATTCTTATTATTTAAAACAGAACTTCAGACAAAAATACAAAATAAATAAAAATGGATATCCCAAAAAAATATAAAATAACAAAGCCAATTACCTTAAATGTGGAGATTTCCTCCACGGTATTTTTTTTGGCTGCCAGATGTCCTCAGTCTGGTAGACAGTGTCATTCAACCCACTTCCTCTGAGCCCAGGTCATTCTAGACCCACTCCATCCCTTGATTGGATAAGGAAACTCCAGCTTTGCTGTACAGGGACTGCAAGAAGCAGATACCAGGTCGAATTCAGGTACTTGGACTGCTTGCATATAGAAAAAATGCATTAAGGGGTCATGCACACTGGGCTTTTACCTTTTTTCTCTGAACTGCTGGAAGGAAAAAACAGTTTAAAAAACATGCCTAAGGGCCAGTTCACACCAGACGCAGTTCCGTACAGTTTTGTGTGCATTTTTTCTGCACTAAAAATGCATGTACAGTGTTTTCCATGTATTCCAATGGCTCTAGTTGGCCCAAGTTCACACCATGCAGTCAGTTTCCGGTGCAGAAAATGACTGCATGGTGTGAACTAGAGCAATCAGACTAATGGAAAACACTGTGCATGCATTTTTTGCAGAAAAAAAAGCACACGGAACTGAAAGGAACTGTCTGGTGTGAACTAGCCCTTAAGCCATTTATTGTACACGCATTTAGGCATGTTAAGCATTTATGGACGCTATTGGCCAGAATAATAATTTATTCTGGCCAGTGGAATGAATGAATGTTCAACTGCTAAATATTTTACGGAAAATATAGAATCATTTACACTCGTCAAGCATTTTTTTTCCTGCCCAAATGCTCCTCTCGCACCCGTGATGTTTTTTTGGGTTTTTTTTCAGCCTGTAAACGCTCCTCTTCTAATACACCTGTAAACGCCTATGTGTGCATGGACCCATATGCTAACACAGAGGTGTTTTTACAGCCTGGGAAAAAGTCAAACACATTTAAGCCCTGTGCGCAAGAGACATTAATATGTCAATAATTACAGATCTACATCAATTTGTGCAGATTAAAAGGAAGCCTATACAGAGTGAAGTTTGCAGGATGTCTTTGCTGGCTTCTCCTAAAAATGAATGTTACTGGGTGTCTGTTGATTTATTGACTTCAGTACTTTGAGTCACTGAGCAGGTATGTAGAGCAAGAGTTCCGACCTTGCTTGTTGTCTTCTTATTCATGGTCATAGATTCAGAAAAAGCCAGGCAACTAGCATTTTTTTAAAGATCAGCAGTGGCAGCCTATATGTTTCTCCCAATTTCGTTTTTCCCTTAAAAGCAATGCAGATGCCAATAATGATGGGCAAAATTTGGTAACCATAGTTCACCTTTTATAGCAGCTTAATACGGTTAGTAAAATGAAAGATTACTGCTGGCTGAGTGTTATTTGTATTTCCTCAATTTATTATATTATTATACTGGATTTGTATAGTGCCAACAGTTTGCATAACACTTTACATTAGGAAAAAGGAAGACAATAAAGTTATAATACAATTCAATACTAGAGTTAGGATTTCCGTTGGCATTTGTTTGTTTTTTACATGAGTCTTATGGGAGTTTTGCAAAATATTCCAGTGCATGTTGTGATTTTTGGTTGCGAATTGCATGGTGGAAATTTTCAGTATATGATTCTAAAAATAGCATATAATAAAGAAACTGCTAATTTCCATAGATCTATTGATCTCAGGGGGTGCTCATCAATGATTCAGAGTAAGGGCAATTTTTTTTTTGCTTTTTAGTTTTTTTAAATATGTGCATAGAAAATCTGGTTAAGGAACTGGTCATACGATTTACTGACATGCAAAAATTGGTTTGGTTTGTTAATGGCAGGTTTTATTTAATTCCTGTTAAAGCAGTTTCTTTTGAACATACTCCCACTAAGATAGGGTTAGGACCACTTGCATTCTTTTTCATCTGACCATTGTATGACCTGATAACTATTTCCTGTGCCCAAGCAAGGTTATGACCTGGGCTGGGGAGAGCAAGATTCAGATAATTTTAGAATCCGTTTAAACCTGAATGATTTTCGGGGAGGAAGAGTCTGAATGAATTCCGCATTGAAGCAAACAATTCCACACTTGGGTTTAATCGGAATGGTTAAAAATAAACACAAAGTCTGCAGCCATGTGCTGAGGTTCAGAAGGTTCAAGTTGTTTTTAAATAAAATAACATAAAATGGAAGGACATTGTTTTTTCTGCACCATTAAAACAGGTTTAAAGATGTATTTAATTCACCTTGTAGAGTCCCTTCCTGCTTACACATCATTATTAAGGAAAGATCCTTTAAGGAAAAGGAAATGTAATTGTATAGGACTTGACATTTCAGGTAGATTGTGCTGTTTGCTTATACAAATAACTAAAGAGCTATTTAAAAAGATTGAAATGCCAAAGAGTAATAATGATAATTATATCACTGATTATTTTCAGTGTTTTTAATCTGTAAGTGAAATGTATATAACATTTTAGGTGGAGAAAGGCACATAGCAAAATATAAGCATCATTATACTACGTTACATGTAGAAACATGTATATAAAAACAAACACAAGTAAATAATTTAACCTTTTTAATTTAAAGTTATCCATAGATGGGTATCTTATTGGCATATACAAATAGGTTACACAACTACAATTCATTTATTATCAAAACAAAAAACGATTAAAAACAATAAAATCCCCTCTACTTCACACCTACAACTCTTTACACTAATGCAAACAGACCCTTTTTGGATAAAGCTATACCCCCTAAAGGAAGTGGTGCATAATTTATGGGCAGATTGGAAGATGACAGTGTAAATATATATATATATATATATATATATATATATATATATATATATATATATATATATATACTCACCTGGTACTGATGAGAGCTTCTTTTTTTATGTCTACAATGGTATATATAACATTGTAAGGTAGTCCACAGACATTATATGTAGTAAACAAGTAGATTCTGCTGAAGATCTACATACTGTAAACTAACTACAATCTAAACTATAGACTTGTCTCCCCTTGTGCACTGCTAATAATAAGAATGCTATATATATCTGATATACAAATGGTATGCCACTCTGAAGGAAATGTTGCAGTATGTGTGTGCATATACGAGAGTGCGGGAGAGAGCTGTGGGGCAAAGAAAATACCATTTGTATGGAGGAAGTCTTAAGCCCTGTACACACGATCGGTTTGTCCGATGAAAACAGACCGATGGACTGTTTTCATCGGACAAACCGTTCGTGTGTGGGCCCCATCAAGTTTGTTTTCCATCGGTAAAAAAAAAAATAGAACATGTTTTAAATTTTTCCTATGGATAAAAAAAACGATAGAAAAAAACGATCGTCTGTGTGGAAGTCCATCGGTCAAAAATCCACGCATGCTCAGAATCAAGTTGGCGCATGCTCGGAAGCATTGAACTTCATTTTTCTCAGCACGTCGTAGTGTTTTACGTCACCGTGTTTTGGCACGGTCGGATTTTTGACTGATGGTGTGTTGGCAAGACTGATGACAGTCAGCTTCATCGGATATCTGAAGAAAAAATCCATCGGATTAGATTCTATCAGATATCCGATCGTGTGTACGAGGCTAAAGACGATGAGTCAAAAGTCTGCATTTGTTAAAAACATGTAGAAGAATGATATACCGTTTGCACTTTTAAATAACACATTGGGAGAAATGTATCATAGCAGTCACATAACTTGTAATCCTTTTAACTTGTGCAACATACTATTTCTACGCAAAATGCAACAGATTTACTATCTTAGTGCTATTTGCTTCTATAAATGCATCACGGAACGAATCAGTCCCTATATTGCCACAAGTAGACTTGTTGTTCAAAGCATATAAAGCTTTACTGATCTGTGAAGTAATACATTTATATGAATGGGTCTAAAGAAACAAATTAAAATCAAGCAAATCAAGAATTAACACCAGCTTTCAACTGAGGCATGCAATGTATGAGCCTCTGGGCAGAAGGGAGTGTTTTGACAGCAGGAGACATAGACAGGAGAGGAGAATTTTAAAAGTAGTGGATATACAGTACATATAGGAAGAGGAGCATTGTGACCATGGGGGGCAGGTTCTGGAGAGGAGCACTATGCCAGTGGAAGCAGGGCCTGGAGAGGAGCATTCTGCCTACAGGGTACATGCCCAAGAGAGATTTCGGAGAGGGGTCACTTTTAAAGTAAACATAAACCAAAAACCAATGAAAAGCCACTTGCATACATGACATATTTGGAATCTGTTTTGTAGTAATAAAAACCGTATGCCAGCATTTTAGCTTCATGAAATCAACTACAGGAATCACAATGAAAAAAATATTGTGATTCAAACTGCAATATATCCATACTTTTCTACTTTTCTTGTCTTTGCTTCATTGCCAAGTTAAGTCTCTTTTTCCTTTAGTAAATCAATACCTTTGTAAAAAATTTAAATTACAAGAATATCTCCTAAACTTAGGATGTTTAAAGTGGAGTTCCACCCAGCATTTTTTTTTTTAGCCCAAAAATCCCCCAAAAAAATGAAAAAAAAAAAGTTTTCTACTCACCCGAAATACCTGTTGCTATGCGGAAGTCCGTAATCTGCCTCTTTCGTAGCCGCGGTCCGTCTTCTTCATCTTCTCCTAGTGAATGGGGCGCTCTGCTTTCTGGGAACTGTGTGTGTTCCCAGAGAGCAGCTGCCCATTCACAAGTCGGCGCGAGACTCGCGCATGCGCAGTAGGAAATGGGCAGTTTTTAGCCACTGTTAGTAGCTGCTGACTTAAAAAAAAAAAATTGTAGGTGGAATCCCGCTTTAACACCCTTTTTCTGCTAAAGATGCAAGTTTTCTGTAAATTTATGACACATATTGGTATCGGTGTACTAAAGCAATTGTGCATGTGGCTTTATTTATCTATTACAGGTACTTATATATCGCCGTCAATTTACGCAGTGCTTTACATATATGTTGCACATTCACACCTGTCCCTACCTATTTTTTTCCGACTGAATTTTGGCTCAAACTTGTGTTGCATACACACGGTCACACAAATGTTGTCTGAAATTCCGACCGTCAAGAACATGGTGACATAAAACACTACAACAAGCCGAGAAAAATTAAGTTCAATGATTCCGAGCGTGCGTATAATTGATTCAGAGCATGTGTGTTTTTTTGTGCGTCGGAATTTCCGACAAGAACTTTTCCCATCGTAAAATTTGAGAACCAGCTCTCAAATTTTTGCTGTCGGAAATTTCGACAGAAAAAGTCCGATGGGGCGGAATTTCCCAACCAAAAGCTCACATTAAACTTTTCTTTCGGAAATTCCGATCGTGTGTACGCGGTATTAGCCACTGTGCTACATTACATGCGTTATTTTCCTAGTTTTAACTGTAGAACTTTTTATCAGTTCAGTAAAGGTTTGATAACATGGAACAGCTGTATGTACTGCAAGCACATTATATTATACTTGTTCGCCATATAGCTAGGCCTATTTTGACACTTCTGACATACATTTTTGGGTAAAAAATACACTTTAGTGAATTTTAATGCACAAAAACACAATATAATACCCAATTATTTGGTAAGGTGTAAAAGATGATGTTACGCCAAGTAAATAGATACCTAACATGTCATGCTTTAAAATTGCACACGCTCGTGGAACGACACAAAACTACCCAAACAAAATTGACGTTCTTTTTCCCCCCCCCCCCCCACAAATAGAGCTTTCTTTTGGTGGTATTTGATCATCTCTACGGTTTAAATTTTCGTGCTATAAACCAAAAAAAAGCATACATTTTGGAAAAAAAAACTACTGTACTTTTTGCTATAATAAATATCCCCAATTTAAAAAAAAAATCTTCAGTTTAGGCCGATATGTATTCTTCTACATATTTTTGGAATAAATCATAAGCGTATATTGATTCGATTTTGCAAAAGTTATACCGTCTACAAAATGGGGGAAAGATTTATGGCCATTTTATTATTGTTTTCTTACCCATTTTCTTAGTTTTGCTTGAGGTTTTTTTTATTTTATTTTTAATAAGTGCTGAAAAATGTAGTATATGAGTTTAACTTCATTGTATTACAGTGTATTCTAGGAAAAAAATGCGACCAGGCCCTGGCATTCTGCCACTGTCGGGGGACCCCAGAGAGGCGGGAAGAAAAAGAGGAGATCGGCTCTCCCCCATCCGTGGGAGAGAGGGGGAACTGTCAGTGCAGGCTCTGTGGCAAACAACCCCCCAACAGTGGCGGAATGCCATGGTCCAGTCACAAGTGTGGCCTTTGCAACCCTGGTTGTTCCGCCACTAATATATAGTCCTGCTGAGGGGGCGCTGATAGGCGACCCTGATGAACAGCACCGATAGGCGACATTGATGAGTACTGATAGGTGGCACTGATGATAGGCGGCATTAACCACTTAAGACCCGGACCATTATGCAGGTTAAGGACCTTGCCCCTTTTTGCGATTCCGCACTGTGTCGCTTTAACTGACAATTGCACGGTCGTGCGACGTTTCTCCCAAACAAAATTGGCGTCCTTTTTTTCCCACAAAGCTTTCTTTTGGTGGTATTTGATCACCTCTGCGTTTTTTATTGTTTGCGCTATAAACAAAAAAAGAGCTCCAATTTGTGAAAAAAATTCAATATTTTTTACTTTTTGGTATAATAAATATCCCCCAAAAATATATACATTTTTTTTCCTCAGTTTAGGCCGATATGTATTCCTCTACTTATTGTTGGTAAAAAAAAATCGCAATAAGCGTTTATTAATTGATTTGCACAAAAGTTATAACGTTTACAAAATAGGGGATTGTTTTATGGCATTTTTATTAATATATATATATTTTTTTATTAGTAATAGCGGTGATCAGCGATTTTTTTTTTCGTGACTGCGGACAGATCAGACACTTTTGACACATTTTTGGGACCATTGCCATTTTCACAGCGAAAAGTGCTATAAAAATGCACTGATTACTGTAAAAATAACAATGACAGTGAGGGGTTAACCACTAGGTAGCGCTAAGGGGTTAAGTGTGCCTTAAGAGAGTGATTCTTACTGTAGGGGGTGTGGCTGTAGGCGTGACGTCACTGATCATCGTTCCCAATATCAGGGAACAGACGATCAGTGTGAGGCCTCGTACACATGACCGAGGAACTCGTCGGGCGAAACACATCGTTTTCCTCGTCAAGGTCCTTGTTAGGCTTGTCGAGGAACTCGACAAGCTTGCTTTGCGTACACACTGTCAAGACAAAATCTCCTTGTTCTCAAACGCGGTGACATACAACGGCAGGGGAAGTTTGATTCCACTGGCACAACTCTTGGGGCTGGTTTTGCTAATCTCATGTGTTTGCGTGTTAAGTAAAAGTTTAAGAGACGATTTGCACTTTTCAGTCTGTTACAGCTTAAAAAATGTGTTATCTCCATTACAAATGCTACTTTTCCTCCTGTCTCATACTTTATTCTGAGCAAGTGCGGGTTTCTTAGCTTATACACGCTCGAGTTTCTCGTCGAAAACCAGCCCGACGAGGAATTCGACAAGCAAATTTAGACTCCTGTCGAGGAAAAAAAGAACTTGCTCTTTTTTTTGCTCGTCGAGTTCCTCGACAGTTTCCTCGATGAAAAACGTACACACGACCGGTTTCCTCGGCAAAAAAGCTCTCCCACCAAGTTTCTTGATGGATTCTGCCGAGGAAACCGGTCGTGTGTATGAGGCCTCACTGCCACACAGAAGAACGGGTAAGGTGTGTTTACACACACCTCTCCCCGCTCTTCTGCTCCAGTGACCCGATCGCAGGACACTGGCGGCAATCGGGTCCGCGGGTCCCGTGGGCGCGGTCACTGAGCTTCGGACCGGGTCGTGCCCTCCCAGAACTGGAACTCCTAAGGCTCAGAGGGAAGGGAGGGGGGGGTGGTCAAGGGGGGGCCTTTATGGTTTCTTGCACTGGGGCCCTGAAGGTTCTAAATACGCCTCTGTAGTATATAATAGATACATTTTCAACTTGGAAGTTTTGAGAACAAATGGTACAAGGACTCAAGTGTATTCTAGCTTTGCATTATGAAAATGTTGCATGTATGATGGACTAAAATCATGTGTGTGTATATTTGGTTTTGTTAAGCATACATTTTTCAACATAAAAACATTTAATGCATTGTAAAAAAACTGAAGTGAATAGTCTGATTTAATTTAACCTGCCAATGACCTTGTCTTGTTTGTTCAGATGACATTTCTAAAAGTGTGTACTGAACTCTGTGTTTTAATACAATTATGTGCCATAAGACTTGACCTTTCTGTCTGTCCAGGAGAGCCCTGAATTGGCCCATTCTGTGATATTGTGACATTGCTTCTGTTGCCTCGATTGTGACCTCAGATTACATGATACCCTTGAGAGCTCTAGATAATAGGCATGACTCCTGCTTCTTAGCTTAATTTCTTACTCTACCTCCAAAGGTATTGGGAGTAGATTGTTCATTTAAAATAAACCAGAATGAATGAAATGCCCAGTCAGATCAAACCAAGACGTGTTGACTTTTGTATTTGGGTGTGTGCGCTTTCTAAGAACAGGATGTGAAATGCTTTTTATTTATTTTTTACTAAATACTTGCCAACATGGTCTTGCAGGCTTTTGGATGCAATATTTAATTAGATATGTATAATATATATATATATATATAATATAGCATATGCTACTGTAGCCACTAAAAAGCAGAAGCATTAAATTACATTAGAAAACACTTTAAGACAATGTGAGTGTTTTTTGTACACTATGGGGTTCATTTATTAAATACGAATATACTGTTCACTTTGCAAGGGAAGTTGCCCCGGAGCTTAGCGAGTAAGGGGAAGCCCTGATAACTTCCAAAATCCAATAATGAGCAAGCAAAAATGCAGTTTCTTTTTCATGTTCCTTGTACATAATTGAGTATTCTTTGGAAAGTGACATTTTACATTCACTAAGCTCTGGGAAAAATCCTCTTGCAGTGTGATACTTCCTTTACAAAGTGAATAGCTTATTTGCATTTATTAAATTGACCCCTAAATGTTTTAAGAATTCAATCTTTGTGGACATAGGTGGATGAATACACAGTTTATTAATCATTTTATTAAAAGTACCGTATTTTTCGCACCATAAAGCGAAGTGAGAAGGTTTTCAGAAAAATCCGATTGTGTGTACGCTCCATCGGACAAACTTTTTTGGTTTTCATCGGACAAAAGTTCGCTCTGCAAACAGGCAAACTTTTCGTCAACAAAAGTCATACGGTGCAAAGTCCTAACGTGTGTACAGAAATTCATCGGACTTTAGTCCAAAGTACAAACACATGTCCAGAACCAATGTTAAAATCAACCAACAATAGCAGAAGTTGACCAAAGGGTGGCGGTAAAGAGCAGAAAAATCACGTGATTTGGGGAAAGTTTGCAGAAAAAGTCCTGCCATGTGTATGCTATGGGTGTTCCCGGCCAACGCCCTTCAAACAAAAATCCACGGAAAAGTTTGTTTGAAGTCCTACCGTGTGTATGGGGCTTTAGACGCACCCCCCCCCCCCACAAAAAAAATGGGGGGAAACGTCCCTGCGTCTTATGGAGCAAATACTGACCAGGCACTCCTGCCAATCCCGTCAAGGAAATAGAGAACATACTCTCTTTTTGGCTCGTCGAGTTTCTCGACAGTTTCCTCAACGAAAATGTACACACGACCGGTTTCTTTGGCAAAAAAATATCTCCCAGCAAGTTTCTTGCAGGTTTTTGCAGAGAAACTCGGTCGTGTGTATGAGGCCTCATGGTCAGGTGCGTCTTATGGAGCGAAAAATATGGTAAGCATTGATTAAAGCTGAACTCTAGGCAGATATAAAAATAAAATATAGTTCTGTTTAAAACAACAATAAATTAGACCTGGACCTGGTATGAGCTTCTTGCAGTCCTTATTTCTTCTGAGAAATCCTCACTTCCTGTTCTTCTGTCTGTAACTACACACAGTAATGGAAGACTTTCTCCCTGGTGTGGAGAAAGCCTCTTGAGGAGGGAGGGGGCGAACAGGAGTGCCAGGACACCCACTAACACATAGCTCCTTTCTCTATCTGCAAAGTAGAGAGTTTCCTGACACTCCTGCTCGCCCCCTCAAGAGGCTTTCTCCACACCAGGGAGAAAGCCTTGCATTACTGTGTGTAGTTACCAGTGGCGTCTCCAGCTTTCATATTTAGGGGGGGCACATGGGGGGACAGGGACAAAAGTAGGGGGGCCAACTATAAAATGCAATTATATATATATATATCCTGGGGCCCTTTACTACGATCCCACTATGTGCCCTTTCACATGTTCTGCAGTGAGCTCCCTTCCTACTATACTGGGCCCCCCCCCCCCCCCCAGGGTGGCAGAAAACAAGAGATATATGTCACCAGCACACCAAGAAAATATAAGGGTCCAAAGCAGTGGGAGAACTCTCAGGGTTGCAAAGGTTGTCTTGCCACCGGGCCCTGGTGTTCTGCCACAGTGGGGATCCCCAGCTGTCCTGTCCCTGCTATTTACAGCGCTGGTCTGGCATCTGTCTCCTTGGCAGCGGCGTTAGTCTATTAGGACCTAGTGCTGGTGACATTATGGGTGCAAGCAGGGGAAGGCTGGCACTATTGGTTATAGAGAGCCGAGCCCCCAGCTGGTCACCTAGCAGCAGTAATGCTGTATAACCTTCCCTGTTGACATGCTGATCGGCATGTGATCCAGGTGATGCTCCCAGTCAGATCTAATAAACAAAGTATTTATTAGCATCAAGAGTACAACCACATAAATATAATCAACCGTATGATCTGCAGCCATGTGGGCTCTATGCCTGTAAAGTGTGGGCTTTGATCAATAAAATCTCTGATATTTATGACTAGGATTTGACTAAGAGCATCACCTGGATTGCATCCCGATCAGCATGTCAGAGAAGGGTCCACTGCTGCTAAGCAACCTGCAGGGAGCTCAACTGTCTACAACCAATAGAGATGGGCTCGGGTGTGTTTGAAATTCCACATGCCCGATCACGCCAGGAAGCCGACACTCCACAGTGCTAATCAATGTATGGGCTGGCTAAGAGCTAAGACCAGCCATAGACAGTTTAAATCTCAGCTGGTTCAGCAGAAACTGGCTGAGATTTGAACCATTAATGAGCAGATTCTCTTATGATTATCACTAGTGGTTGCTGTATAGTCACTAGTGATAATCACTGTTTGTTGGGAGAATATAATTGCTGGGCAGGAGGGATATTCCCCTGTCACCACTGTCTGTTGATGGGGGAATCATGCAAGTTTCTTTCCTGCAATCTGTGGATGCAGGAAAGGAATTTGCACCGTATATTATCTGCCTAACTGAAAGTGAAAGTAAATTGTGAATGTTTTGAAAGAACAGGAGAGGGGGAGGGAGACAAATGGGGGGGGGGGGAGAAGGGATGGAGATAATGTAGTTCAGTGATTACAGTTACATAGTTTCATAGTTAGTCAGGTTGCAAAAAGACACAAGTCCATCCAGTTCAACCACAAAAATGAAAATAAATAAATAAATAAATAAACAAACAAAATAAAAAACACAATGCAATCCCATACACCCAACTCCATACCCACAGTTGATCCAGAGGAAGGCTAAAAACCCCAGCGGAGCATGATCCAATTTGCTACAGCAGGGAAAAAAATTCCTTCCTGATCCCCTGAGAGGCAATCGGATTTACCCTGGATCAACTATACCTATAAATGTTAGTACTCAGTTATATTCTGTACATTCAGGAAAGAATCCAGGCCTTTCTTAAAGCAATCTACTGAGCTGGCCAGAACCACCTCTGGAGGGAGTCTGTTCCACATTTTCACAGCTCTTACTGTGAAGAAACCTTTCCGTATTTGGAGATGAAATCTCTTTTCCTCTAGACGTAGAGAGTGCCCCCTTGTCCTCAGTGTTGACCGTAAAGTGAATAACTCAACACCAAGTTCACTATATGGACCCCTTATATATTTGTACATGTGGATCATATCCCCCCTAATTCTCCTCTTCTCAAGAGTGAATAAATTTAGTTCCTCTAATCTTTCCTCATAGCTGAGCTCCTCCATGCCTCTTATCAGTTTGGTTGCCCTTCTCTGCACTTTCTCCAGTTCTCCGATATCCTTTTTGAGAACTGGGGCCCAAAACTGAACTGCATATTCCAGATGAGGTCTTACTAATGATTTGTACAGGGGGGGGGGGGGCAAAATGATCTCTCTCTCTGGAGTCCATACCTCTCTTAATACAAGAAAGGACTTTGCTCACTTTGGAAACCGCAGCTTGGCATTGCATGCCATTATTGAGCTTATGATCAACTAAAACCCCCAGATCCTTCTCCACTACAGATCCCCCCAGTTGTACTCCCCCTAGTATGTATGGTGCATGCATATTCTTAGCCCCCAAGTGCATAACTTTACATTTATCAACATTAAACCTCATCTGCCACATAGTCGCCCAATCAGACAGAGCATTGAGGTCGGCTTGTAAATTGGCGACATCCTGCAAGGACGTTATTCCACTGCATAGCTTGGTGTCATCTGCAAAGACAGAAATTTTACTTTTGATCTCAGACCCAATATCATTTATAAATATATTAAATATATGAAGTGCACACACTTAAACACGGCCCAGGCTAGAATATCTGGTTGTGTGAGCGCTCGCATTATGCAGTGTCGGCGAGCACAGGGAGGGGGAGGAATCTCCCGCAGAGCTGACTGGGGGACGCTCTCCCTCTCGGGGAGCAAAATACAAATTGCAAAAAAAAAAAAAAAAAATTTTTTTTTTTTGGGGGGGCACATGGTGGGGCACAGCATGATGTTGGGGGGGTCAGGGCCCCCTCTGGCCCCCCCCTAGGGACGCCTCTGGTAGTTACAGACAGAAGAACAGGAAGTAATGATTTCTCAGAAGAAATAAGGACATTTACGGACGGATAGAATGGTGCTTTTAGCTGCGGATTTTATCGCAGCTAGAAGCACACAATGCTTTCCTATGACATCATTCACACACTACGTTTACCTGCAGTTTTCGGCACGTAATCGCAGTGCACTGTGTCAGCTGAGTTTGGTATGAATCTTAAGGGGGAACTCCACGCCAAATTTCAAATAAAAAACCGGCATGGGTTCCCCCTTCAAGAGCATACCAGGCCCTTGGATCTGCTATGGATTTTAGGGAGACACCCCGTACGCCGAAAAAACGGCGTGGGGTTCCCCCCAAAATCTATACCAGATCCGTATCCGAGCAGCAGCCCAGCCGGTCAGGAAAGGGGTGGGCACGAGCGAGCACCCCCCCTCCTTAACTGTGCCAGGCCGCATGCCCTCAACATGGGGGGTAGGTACTCATT
This sequence comes from Rana temporaria, assembly GCF_905171775.1. NCBI lineage: Eukaryota > Metazoa > Chordata > Amphibia > Anura > Ranidae > Rana > Rana temporaria. The sequence goes on along the minus strand of NC_053491.1, from coordinate 207,565,194 downwards.
CACCTAGGGTGGGGGGCCGGGATCTGGGGGCCCCCTTATTAAAGGAGGCTCCCGGATTCCGATAAGCTCCCCTCCCGCAGACCCCAACAACCAACGGCCAGGGTTGTCGGGAAGAGGCCCTGTCCTCATCAACATGGGGACAGGTGCTTTGGGGTGGGTGGGGCCACAGGGCGTCCCCCTGCCCCAAAGCACCTACCCCCCCATGTTGAGGGCATGCGGCCTGGCACGGTTAAGGAGGGGGGCGCTCGCTCATCCCCACCCCTTTCCTGACCGGCCGGGCTGCTGCTCGGATACGGGTCTGGTATGGATTTTGGGGGAACCCCACGCCATTTTTTCGGCGTACGGGGTGTCTCCCTAAAATCCATAGCAGATCCAAGGGCCTGGTATGCTCCTGTAGGGGGAACCCATGCCGTTTTTTTATTTGAAATTTGGCGTGGAGTTCCCCCTCAAGATTCATACCAAACGCAGTGCTTGGTATTGGCAGGGATCCCCGTTCAATATCGTGCCACGGCTAAACGCAACCGCAGCTAAAAGCACTGTACAAATGCACCTGATAGCTGTGCCTGGAGTCTTGAATTCCAGCAAAACATAAACATGCTTTTAGCTGCGGCAAAACAGCCGCCCGTGTGAAAAGGCGCCTAAAAAGCAAAATCGAAGGATGAGGTAAGTGACACAGACGATCGTTTTTTTCTATTGTTTTTTTTTTATCCATAGGAAAATTTTACCAATATAGCATTCATGTACTTGTTTTGCAAAAATATCAAAGCTTTCCATTAAATCTACAAATCTTTACCCTACTCTCCTCATCTGTTTCCAAATGTATCTATTGCTTCTGCCTTACTTCCTGCACAGACTTTAGGTCATGACACAGGAAGGAGTTGACCAGCTGACCCCATTAGCATACACCCTGCATCATCCACGCACCCATTCCCAGCTGCACGTTTTTTAAATTAGATGCAATCAATCAGTGATCACCCTTCTCACTAAATACACAATATACAATTAGATTGCATTGTGTATGGCCATCTTTATACAAGTACATAGGAGGGAGTGGACAGAAAAACTCACATTCCCACATGCGTTTTTTGTTTTTCTAGCGAGGGGCTGAGGCATTTTGTAGCATTTTCACTCATCACACATAGGGCAGCCCATCCACCTGAATTTGGCTGTCCTGCACGCAGCAATAGTTTGCGTGGTGCGTGTTTTACTGCGATTGGTGCTTGTTTTACTGCGATTTTGGTGAAGCCCATTGCAAGGAAATACACAGATGTGAATGGAGCCTCATTGTTCTTGTGTTAATGCACCAATTTAACTTTCAGGCCCCATTCACATATAGCATAGTGGGAGCGAACGTTTTGTGTCTCCTTTTTCCTGTGACAAGCATAGGGCAGCCCATTGATTTCAATGGCATTTTGCAGGTTGTGTTTTTTACTGTGCACTTTGCAGCATTTGCCACTAGTTTTTTCACATGGAAAAATGTGTGTTTCCTTCTCTGTTTGGTGTGCGGTTAACAAAGGCACTGAAAGCGCAACTAGGTGTATAAAGGGAGCCATACACGATACAATCTGATTGTACAATGTCCTTTAGATCTACCATCAGTTATGTAGTGTTAAGGGCCTACCTGATTGGATACAGAGTGATTGGCTAGATAGCTGTTTCCTCCTATTATATAAATTTGGTAAATCTAAAGGAGATTGTACAATCAGATTGTATAGTGTATGCCATTAATTGGTAACTGCACACTAAACACAGAAGCAAACACACATTTTGCCATATAAAAAAAACGAGTCGCAAATACGGCAAAACACGCAGTAAAAAACACAAATGCCGCAAAATTTCCCATAAGCCCCATGTAGCACAGCCCATTCAAATCAATGGGCTGCCCAATGCGTCTCACAGAAAAAAGGAGAAACAACATGTGTGCTCCCACTATGCTAGATGTGAATGGGTCCTGAAAGTGAAATTGGTGCGATAACACAAGAACAATGAGGTTCCATTCACATCTGTGTATTTCCTTGCATTTTAGAAATGTGCTGCACCAAAAATATCACTGTAAAACACCAAGCTCCATTTAAAAAAAAAAAAAGTTCTGAAGCTTCTTTGGGGCGATTGCTGTGTGTAGGGCAGTCCATTCAGGTTGATGGGCTGCCCTATGTGTGATGAGTGAAAATGCTCCAAACGTCTCCCCTCCTCGCTAAAATGTACAGCTGAGTGTTTCTAATTTCAATAGTTTTTTATTGTTTTATACGGTATAAACATACATGGAAAACATGTCGTGGGTATACATATGTTAGTACACGCGGATGTCCAAAGTCCAACAGAAGTAGACATCCGTATTATACAATACAAAATAAGAGTACAGCTTTGGGAATGCAATTCTACGATTCAGCGGGTAACACATAGACGTGCCTTGGGACCCATCTTCCAGAGGTCACCCCTTAGGTACTTGCTGTGACCTGTGGAATCGGGCCTATACCCTCCAAGCTGCACATGCTCTCAAAATTGCTGCATAGTGTATGCAACAATACTCTCCACGAACATTTGTATGCTACTCATATAAGAGATTTAAACTGTAATGTTGAACATGGAGCAACATACTCCGTGGTTACAAATTTAACAAAGGAAGCCAAAAATAGCCAAAAATAACGAAAAATAAAATAAAATAAGATAAAATAAGGAAAAGGAAAAGGAAGGAACCAGCACTTCGCCTTGAACTAGATTTTCAACTTATTTATCAGTTTTTAATACTATAACCGTTCTTAATATAGGAGTTTGTTAGTGTCGTACCAATCCACCCAGGACTGCCATTGAGTAAGAAATGTGGTAATTCTGCCCTCCGAATAGGCTAGCATGCGTTCATACATGAAGTGCAAAGACACGGTTTTAACCACATCTTCTACCTTGGGGCTCACATTGGATCTCCAAAGTCTCAGTATGACCAACTTGGCTGCCAGTAGGAGATGTATGATGCATTTCCTAAAAGGAGGAGGAAAGTCCTCTATGCCCAGGTGTAATATGGCTAAGGAAGGTGAGAGGTGTACAGCGAGTCCCGTAACCTGGCGCATAATTGCAAATATGCTACTCCAGAATCCAGCCAATTTCCCACATGCCCATAAAATATGAAACAGTGATCCCACTTGTGAGCACTGTCTCCAGCAAAGTGGAGATTCTTCATGACCAAACTTAGCGAGTCTGGATGGAGTTAGGTACCACCTTTGAGTAACCTTGTGATAAAGTTCCCATAAGTTGGCACTTTTGGTGGCTGAGAGTGTGTATCGTAGTGCTTTGAGCCATTGGTCGTCCACATAGGGACCACCTAGATCTCTTTCCCATGCCATTAAGGCGTTGCTCTTAACAAAGATATCTTTGTTGTTAAGTAGGTTGTAAATTAATGTTATACCCTTACTCTTGCTTCTCTGAGAGGTGAAAAATGTTTTTGTTTTCCAGAATATCTTATAGGGCTTATATTGTTTACTTTTGAGGAATGACTGTACTCTAAGGAAGCTGAATTGTTCCGAACTAGGGAGATTGTATGTAGTTTGTAATTGCTGAAAGGGTTTCAGTTTCCCCTCCTCTAGAATATCAGAAATCCACTGTACACCTCCCATCGTCCACCTCTGCAGGTTTAAATTGGGTATTATTAAGGCTAAGGAGGAGATAGGTATGTCCAAACCCACCATAGGAATTGAAAGTAGCTCCGCCGAGGCAAAGTTCCTCCATGCCTCTAGAGTAGCTACCATAGGGGGTGCTAAGGTCCTTTGTGTGCTTTTGAGGAATGGGCTTGCCAGCAGAAGCGCTGCCAAGTCCCGTCCTGGCGCTTGGTTTTGCTCAAGGGGTCCCCATATTGGGGTTGTCTGGGTTGGGAACCAACTTTTAGCTTGTGTTAAAACAGCCGCTAGATGGTAGTCAGCAAAGGAGGGAACTCCCATGCCCCCGGCCATCCTATTCTTGCACAATTTGTGAAATGCACTACGTGCTCTTTTACCCACCCATATATATCTTGATAGAGTACCTTGTAATTCCCCGAAAAACTTTTTATTCACCGGTATTGGTACCGTTCTAAACACGTACAGCACCTGTGGTAGTATCTGCATTTTGAAGGCGGCCAATCTACCGGACCATGACAAAATATGTTTGCTCAGCGCCTTTGTTCCTTCCCTGACCTTATCCACTAACGGTAAATAATTGGCGGTGAATAATTGCTCTGGATAGGCAGTAAGATGGATCCCCAGGTAGTCAAGTGTGTGGTCATTCCACACATAAGGATAAGCATTTTGCATAATCATTTTCTCATCGACACTGACACCCAGATTTAAGATAAAAGATTTGGTCTCATTCACCTTGTAGTATGATATTTTACCATAATCTCGAAGCAGACAAGAAACCCTTTCCAGGGAAGTCACCGGATTAGTAAGCATCAGTATAACGTCATCAGCGAAAAGGCTGATGACGTGTTTTTTACCTGCTATTGTAAACCCATGCACTCCAGGTGCTTGTCTAATGGAAGCCGCAAGCGGCTCCATTAGTAGATTGAAGATGAGGGGTGATAGTGGGCACCCTTGCCTTGTGCCATTCTTGATTCTAAAGGGTTTAGATAGCATTCCGGACGTATAAACTTTGGCCGACGGGACCGTGTACAGGGCCAAAATCGCTGATAATAAGTGCTTTTCAAAGCCGTATTTTTCCAAAGCGCATTTCAGGTACATCCAATGCACCCTGTCGAACGCCTTCTCTGCATCCAAAGCTAGGAGCAGAGAAGGCGTTCGTGTCGTTCGTGCTATGTGGGTGATATTGATTAAACGCCTTGTAGCGTCCGAGGCTTGTCTGCCTTTCGTAAACCCAGATTGGTCCGGATCTATTAAAGTGGGTATAACGTCTACTAATCTCAGGGCTATCATTTTGGCGTAAACCTTAAGGTCATTATTCAGTAAGGAGATTGGGCGAAAATTTTGAGGTACATCCGGTGACTTCCCAGGTTTGGGTAGTGTTACAATCAGAGCCTCAAGCATTTCGGGTGGAAAAGACGTCGAGGTCGCAGCTAAATCAAACACCTTCAATAGATGTGGCCCTAAGATTGTTTGAAAGGTCTTGTAATAGTCTCCTATGAGTCCATCAGGGCCTGGGGACTTGTTGGAAGGGAGAGTTTTTATAGCCTGCACCAGTTCGTTCAGTGTGAAGGGGGAGTTCAGGTCACTTGATTGTTCTGGGGTCAGAGTGGGTAAGTGGATTTTGGAAAGAAAGTTCTGTATATCGGTTAGTGATGGTTGGTAGGTTGCGGAGTCTTGGTCTAAATTGTATAGGGAGCTGTAATAGTCGCTGAACGCGTCTGCTATGTTTTGAGGGTCATACACCGGTTTCTTGGTCCTGGGATGTGTTAAGCGAGCAATCTTGGTTTTAAAGCGCTGACCTCGTAAATAACGGGCCAACGCTTTGCCTGCTTTGTTATTAGTCGAGTAGAAGGACATTTTTGCCCATCTATCTTTGGTTTCAAAGTCATGTAGGAGAAGGAGCTTGAGGTCATGTCTTAGGTCTGCCAGTCTGGCACTTGTGGATGCATTAGGATTGGATTTATTTAGAGTGTCAAGGGCGTCTATGTCTTTGAGGAGAGTGGTAAGTTTTAGTTGCTTCTGCTTCTTGGCCCTGGAACCCAGCTGGATAAACACCCCTCTGATGAAGGCTTTATGAGCGTTCCAGAGTGTGAATGGGTTATCCGTGGATTGAGAATTGAGCTGGAAATACTCCTCTAGTTGTTCTCTGATCGTTTCTTTGGTGGCTGTGTCCTGAATGATGGAAGAGCTAGCTCTCCACACAAAGGCAGCAGTATCAGGATATTTGTCACCTAGGGTCAGGAGAACAGAGGCGTGATCTGACCACGTGATCGTGTTAATCTTGGTATGTACAACTCTGGTGAGCAGCCATTTATCCAATAGAAACAGATCAATCCTCGAGTATGAGCAATGCCTGTGTGAGAAAAAGGAGTAATCTCTCTCGGTAGCATGCGTGCAGCGCCACGCATCGTACAGATCATGAGATCGCAGGAAATTAGCTAGGGTCGGGCCCTTCCCCTGGAGCACCGTGGTGGAATCCAGCATTGGGTCCGGAACTACATTTAGATCGCCACATAATATCAGGGATCCTTGGAGGGATTCCCTGATCTTACGCATGAGGCCATTTAAAAATTTAATCTGTCTCTTGTTTGGGACATATACATTCACTAGCGTGTATCTAATACCATTGATATCACATATTAATACTATATAGCGACCAGAGGAATCAGAATATTCCTTAATCAAGGAAAAGGAAACCGTGTCCCTGACAGCTATCATTACTCCCCTTTTTTTTGCCTCCATATTAGAAAAAAAGTAATGTTGAAAGGATCGGTATGTACATTTAGGTGGCGCATGACTATGAAAGTGGGTCTCCTGAACACAGAGAACGTCACACCGCGAGGAGTCAGCTTCCCGCCAGAGCGACGCCCTCTTAACAGGATGATTCAAACCATTTGCATTGATCGATAAAATTTTAACCGGCATTACAAGCAAAGTAATATAGTGTTATCAACAGGGGTCTTGTGTACTCACGACCCCTTGTCATCATAGATAATTCAAGAAGATAGACTGTTCGACTGATAACGTTGCTCCAGTTCAGGTAGAGGTGACACAAGTCCCTTGCAGCTGGGTGGTTAGAGATGATGCAAACTGTAGAATCTGAATGGTGCGGTTCCTGAAAACAAGATTGGTTATAAAAGAAGCACAAACATAAAGTAAACCAGAAAATAAAATAAAATATGAACTGTAAAAGGAGGGCCGAAACGACCCGAGTGCAGCAAATACTGCTCAAATACAGGGGAGCTTAATCGTGGTAGAGCTCCAAGGCGGGACCCCATAGGGCCAAAAGAATATATGCACAGGGCAATGATATTGGGCCGAGAATTCAGTCATTTCAGTGGGTCTTAGAGACTTGTTGCCAATCAGGGGACACCCTGCCGGGTGTGTTAGCGCTGGTAGAAGTAGAGTTGTCTTCGTGGAGAATCTTCCATTTCTGAAGTAGTTTGAAGCCTTTGGCTGGGGAGGTAATCACATGCGTAGTTCCATCTTTGGTCACCATCAACTTCGTTGGAAATCCCCACTTATATACAATGTTGTGATTCCTCAGGGCTTTGGTGATAGTATTCAAATTCCTCCGAAGCTGCAGGGTGAACTGCGATAAGTCGGCATAAAACTGTAGGGGTGCGTAGTCAGTACCCCCATGTTCCCCCTTGCGGGTAATAGACATCAGCCGTTCTTTAGACTGGTAAAAGTGCATTCTGAAGAGAACATCCCTGGGAACATTCTCTGGAATAAAGGAGGGTTTAGGCAGCCGATGTATTCTATCGATAGACAGCTCTATAGCAGGGATATCAGGCATTAGGGCCGTCAGCATGGTCATGGCGTATGTGCGCAGATTAGAGGGGGCCACAGTTTCTGGGATGCCACGTATTTTCACGTTATTTCTACGTGACCTATCCTCTAAATCTGCTAATTTAGCTTTAATCCACATTTGTTCTTCCTCCGCTGTATCATGAGCATCCACTAAGTCATTTATGGTGGTTGCGTATTCCCCCATTTTGGTTTCAATGTGGCTAACTCTTTCACCCACTGCTGACAGCTCAGTGCTAAACTTCCTCATGCAAGACATCATATCCCCATGAATAGTGCTCCTTAAAGAGATGAGCATGTCTTTAAGGGTAGTGTCCAGGACTGGCTGATGTTGTGTGGGGAATGAAATTATGGAGTCAGGGAGCTCCCTTGTGTCTTCCTGTGAGTCAGCGTTGGATCTTACCTCACACTGCTGGGTGTCAGATTCGTCCGCTCTGAAACGGGATTTTGCAGGGCTTCTGCTGAGCGGGGAAGGAACTTGTGGTGTCCCTCCAGCTTCAGGGGAGTCTCGGTGGTCTGGCAAAGCGATGGCCTGAAAGCGACCATTGCGGGATCCAGATAGGGAGGAAGCGCCGGCGCCATCTTGCCCACGAGGCAGCGGCGATGAGGAGAAAAAGTCCGTCAGCTTTTTCGGCCGGTGCTCTGCCTGTCTCTTCCTCGTCATTGCGTCCCGTTGGTGGGCGAGTGTTCCGCTGCAATTAGGGTAGGTGTAGGGCTAGAAATAGAGCCTCAGTGCGCTGTGAGCCGCTGTACAAGTCCGCCGTAAGCCGGAGCTCAGGAGTCACACCGCCATCTCGGTGGAGTCCAAGCCACGCCCCCAGCTGAGTGTTTCTGTCCACTCCCTATGTACTTGTATATGGGTGGCCATACACTATGCAATCTGATTTTATGTTGTGTATTTAGTGAGAAAGGTGGGATACAAAAAAAAGGCTACTTCTAAAAGTAACTAGGGGTCGGACTTTTAAGGCATGGAAACAATGGAGAAGTATATATCGAAAATACGTATTGGAAAAAGTACATAATAGATAACAGTATTCAAGAATGAAAAGTCATATACAATGATATAGTTTGTAAACTGAGCCCTTGTATGTCTACGCGTTTCGCCGTTGGCTTCTTCAGGACAACAATCGAGGTTCAAAAGGAATGACAAGCAAAAAGTATGAGTCTCACGATCTTACAATGGATTGAGCCTCATGTACAGAATCCGATAGACAAGAAAATTTCTCCGTATGGGAAATTTCCACAAAATTGTAAGGAAAGTGTGCAGCACACAGAAGGATCTAATCAAAACCAACGATTCAAAATAGAAATCCAATGGCATACAAGATACCACAAATCTGTACAACACTTACAGATGACTCCAAAACCGCAACACTGATTTCATAATAATAATAAACTGAGATTAGAGCAGGGGCAGCTATGTCCCACACATCAAACAACAGAGACAATTTCGCTGAAGAGTCCAGAATCCAATAAAGGACAATATCTGGGCCTTATAAGTGCAGGCATGGTGTCTGAATGGCCCCAACTAGCATACATTGCCAATAGATTAGAGATAGGATCTCAAGATGAGTGAATACATGGGCCCCTGGGAGACAGCGTCCTGAGAAAGGTGATCACTGATTGTTTGCATCTCATTTAAAAAATGTGCACCTGGGAGTGGGAGGGTGGATGATGCAGGGTGTGTACTAATGAGGTCGGCTGGAAAACTCCTTCCTGTGTCATGACCTATAATCTGTGCAGGAACTAAGGCATATGTTTGGAATCATGGATGAGGACAGTAAGGTAAGTGGTTTGTAGATTTAATGGAACGCTTAGATATTTTTGCAAAAAAAGTACATAGGGGGGCTGGAATTTAGGGGGGAGGTGAACTTATCCTTTAAATGATGCTGGCTGTTATTCAACCAGGAAGACTGAGGTTTCTGTTGAATAAGTTTTTTGGTGAACTGCCCTCAATTAAATTGTGAGTTCTTCACCAAAATTATTTTATTTGACATTTGAATGGACTACTTTTTTAATGAGTTCGGCCCGGATTCAGATACAATAGTGTATCTATCGGCGGGCGCAACGTATCTCAGATACGTTACGCCGCCATAAATTAGGGCGCAAGTTCCGTATTCAGAAAGAACTTGGGCCCTAAGTTACGGCGGCGTAACGTATGTGGTCCAGCGTAAGCCCGCCTAATTCAAATGTGGATGATGTGGGCATGTTTTATTGAAATTAATTGTGACCCCACGTATTTGACGTTTTTTACGAACGGCGCATGCGCCGTCCATGAATGTTTCCAAGTGCGCATGCTCCAAATTATGCCGCAAACTGTCAATGCTTTTGATGTGAACGTAATTTACGTACAGCCGTATTCGCGAACGACTTACGTAAATGACGTAAAATACGACGCTGTTCGGTCGTTTCCGACGTCCATACTTAACATGACTTACCCCTGCTTTATATGGGGTAACTTTACGCCTGAAAAAGCCTTACGCAAACGACTAAAAAAAAAACCTGGCGGACGTACATTTCTGAATCGGCGTATCTACCTAATTTGCATATTCCTTGCGTAAATCTACGGAAGCGCCACCTAGCGGCCAGCGTAAATATGCAGCCTAAGATACGACGGTGTAAGAGACTTACGCCGGTCGGATCTTAGGGAAATCTATGCGTAACTGATTTTATGGGTCAGTCGCATAGCTACAACCCCGCAACTCAGAGTTACGACAGCGTATCCGGAGATACGCCGTCGTAACTCCTATCTGAATCCGGGCCTTCATCTTTAACTTTTCCCCAAAATGTTTTTATATGAAGGCGTGCTAAATGCATATATCTGAAACAGGAGATTGTTCATTGGTCCAATAACCCCAGAGTTGTTTTCCCACCTGAGATGCAAATACTGTATTCACAGTACATCATAAAAGTTCCTGGCCCACATACTGCACAGTTGCCATATGAATGGTCAAGAACTATTTGTGTAAAGCAATATCATTTCCTCAATATGACAAAATGAAAATTGGAATTATGTATAGTTAAGACTACTGCTTGTGTCAGTTTTTGTATAACAGACAGTAGCAAATAAACGTATATGCTTTTTATGACACTATAGCTACTTTTTGTCTGATCTTGGAATAGAGTGTTCTTATGAGTTGTACCAAGATTGGGGACCTAGTTGAAGGAAGGTCTCATTTTAGAGGACAAGACCTATTTATTATGTTGCTTGTGGGCAGCCACACTCAGAGATCAATTAAAGTGTTGTTTAAACATGTCTTCAGGGTAAAAGGGCATGTTGATTTGTTGCAGGAACAGCTTGATTGGCACTTTGGGATCTACTGATTGACTTTGGAGTAAGTACTTTCCTTTTCACAGCAGATGACAGAAAAGATAAAGTTGTGACTTGTAGATGTTATGAAGGGTAAATGGTGTCTGAGGAAACCAAAGCATTTTTTTCTCAGTGAGAGTAAATTACAAACAGATTAAGGCCATTTTTTCTTAAGTGTTACTGCTGTTTAGTTTACTGTGCATATATGAATTTAAGCTGGCTGAGCACTGACAGGTCTTAGCAGTTGTGACATAAAATCCAAGCTTTGACAGTTGGACTGCAGAACTTGCCAAGGAATCAGGATATGACCCGAGTCATATGATTCTCTTTTCAAATGTTAGTTTTGCTAAGGTATAGATAGACTTTCCTAGGCTGGTGTTACCAAACTCTAGTAGCTGCATAAACACGTTTATTGAGTTTTACTACAAAACAAAAAAATAAAATAAAATGTTGGGCTGAACAGAAAGGACGACTTGAAAGAACGATTTAACTTTACAGCTAGAAACTGGCGTCTATAAACGGCAGTTTAGCTGCGTTTGCTTCTAGAAGCGTTTAAAATTATTTAATTTTTTTTGTTAAAATGATAAACGTCATTAAATGAAACGTTGTTAAATGCAAGTTACCGCGTTTAGCCGCGTTTGGCACTTGAAATGCCTCTAAACACAGCTTCTGAATTTTTTTGGGTTCCAGAAAAAGCCACTAAACTCAACTGCCTTGAAACGACTATAAACGACCCTGTTTACATGTACTGATAAGATAACATGGAGGAGAGTTCAGGAGCAGTTGAAAAAAATGCTCCAAAACGTCCATTTACCAGCAGCAGTGTACATGAGGCCAGAAAAATGGGTTCAGAAGCTTAGAAGTTTAGAGGCATTTCAAGCGCCAAACGCTTTAAAAAGCGGTAACTCGTGTTTAGCCGTGTTTCGTTTACAGGCGTTTTTCATTTTTGGCTATTTAAAAAAAAAATATATATTTTTTTTTTATTTTTTAAACACTTTTATGCGCAAAGCTAAACGCATGTAAATGCAGCAAAACAGACATTTTAAACATGGGTTACTATCTGTCAAGTTAAATCGTTCAGGAGTAATATAGTAATATGCACAATTCTCAGATGTTGTGGTAACTTTCACCTGTAACAAAACAGATATCTCTGGTAATGCACAGGTTCCCTTGGTACCATGCCGAAACCCTCTGATACTGTGATATTCTCTGGTATAACAGCACTCAGATTATTATTACAGTTTGTGCAGTGCTTTACAACATAAATAGCATGCAATACGTTCTTGTAATATACAGCTCTCTATACAGGTGGTCCCTGGGTTAGAAACAAGATAGGGTCTGTAGGTTTGTTCTTAAGTTGAATTTGTAAGTCAGAACATGTACATTTTTTAAGTGTAGCTCCAGCCAAAAAAAATATTTTTACGTTTTTTGAATAGCATAGGGAAGGGTTAACACCCCTGTAACATTTGTTTTGCTGTCTGTGAACTTGTCCAGAAGATTTCTCCCTACTGCCTGTCCCTATAACAATTGGATTTTCAAAAAGTTGGGTTGTTGTGGAAACAAGGATTGGTGATAAAGCTTCAGTAGAGACACCTTTTTTCCCATGATAACTCTAAGGCCCCGTACACACGACCAGTTTCCTCTGCAGAATTCAACTTCCGACCGAGTTTCTGGCTGAATTCTGCCGAGAAACCCGGCCGTGTGTACAATTTCGCCGAGGAAGCCAACGAGGACCTCGGCGAGGAAATAGAGAACATGTTCTCTATTTCCTCGTTGTTCTATGGGAGCTCCTCGGCGGCTTCAGGGCTGAACTGGCCGAGGAACTCGATGTGTTTGGCACGTCGAGTTCCTCGGCCGTGTGTACGGGGCCTTACAGGAGTGAACTTCCCTTCCAAGGTGTAGATTTCCTCTCACTTGCTGTTGTCTCCCTCCGTTTGTAAGTTGGATGTTTATAACCCGGGGACCGCCTGTAATACAGTTTCTGTTCTTTATGGTAATGCCCAGGCTTTACAATATCCATTGGTAACCATTTGGAATTGTGTTTGTTTAAATCTCCTTTACCTCCCTGGAGGTTTTCTGGAGTGTGGCCCGGGAGTTAAATTTCAGTACCATTAGCGGTAACCCTGAGCCACACCCAGGATTGCATTGGTTATTTACCTTATGATGTCCCCCAGCTGTGTCTGTGGGCTCTGTCCTCCGCCCGATGCTCTGTGTGTTAGGCTCCGTTCCCTGCAAGCATCGGAGACTGGCGGCAAATTCCAAAAAGTACTAAATTCATAAGACACAGTACACTGTAATCTTACAGATCACATTGCTGTATGAAATCATTTCACATCCCTTTTGTCCCTAGTGCTTTTTCCAGTGCCCTGCATTCAGTTTTATTTTATATATACTGTTCTTTCTGCCTGGAAACTTGAGATTGTCCATGGCAACCAAAAAGTGTCCCTTTATGTCAAATTGGTTTTAGACCAGGTAGAAAACAGCAATAGTAAATTAGAACACTTGAAGAATTGAGCAATAGTGAATCATGGGGGAAATTCATATATATATATATATTTTTATATATTATTATAATTTAATTTATGATTTCGTGTTTCAAACTTTATCATACATGGGATGTCTACTAGACTCTTGTTTGGACAAATGTAATTGTGTTATTACTAAGAATTACAGGCCTACAATATAAAACACCAAATTTCTAGGCAAAACACTTGTACCGCACAAATCTGACATAATCATACCGCCAGGGTGGCTACAAAACCAATATTATTATTTTTTTTTAAATATACTGCCTTCTGGTTTTGAAAAAAAATTATCAGCAGTTACTACAATACTTGCCTTCTTCCAAGTACTGTCCCCCAAAAATGTCTAGTCCTCTTCCGTGTTGAATGATGCCCAGCATTGTTCAAATTACTTCCTGTGAGTCCAAGGCAGGAAGGCCTCTCCCTGTTGGAGTGCATAATCATGGCACCCTGCATTTGTACTACAATGCTACAGGGAACAGCTCTGATATTAAAGGGGTTGTAAACCTTCCTGGTATTTTACCTTAACCACTTAAGGACCGCCTCCTGCAGATATACATCGGCAGAATGGCACGGCTGGGCATAGGCACGTACCTGTACGTACCCTTTAAGTGCCCAGCCGTGGGTCGCGCGCACGCGACCCGGTCCGAAGCTGCGGGACCTGCGGACCCGATCGCCGCTGGAGTACCGCGATCGGTCCCGAGAGCTGAAGAACAGGGAGAGGTGTGTGTAAACACACCTTCCCCGTTCTTCACAGTGGCAGCTTCATTGATAGTGTGTTCCCTGATATAGGGAAACACGATCAATGACGTCACATGTCCAGCCCCGCCCCCCTTCAGTTAGAAAAACATATGAGGTCACACATAACCCCTAAACTGCAATTGTAATTTTCACAGTAAACAATGCATTTCTATAGCATTTTTTGCTGTGAAAATGACAATGGTCCCAAAAATGTGTCAAAATTGTCCGATGTGTCCGCCATAATGTCGCAGTCACGAAAAAAATCGCTGATCGCCGCCATTAGTAGTAAAAAAATAATTATTAATAAAAATGCCATAAAACTATCCCCTATTTTGTAAACGCTATAAATTTTGCGCAAACCAATCGTTAAACGCTTATTGCGATTTTTTTTTACCAAAAATATGTAGAAGAATAGGAAAAAAAATGTTATCTTTTTTGGGGGTATTTATTATAGCAAAAAGTAAAACATATAGATTTGTTTTAAAAATGTATGTTCTATTTTTGTTTATAGCGCAAAAAATAAAAACTGCAGAGGTGATCAAATACCACCAAAAGAAAGCTCTATTTGTGGTGAAAAAAGGACGCCAATTTTGTTTGGGAGTCACATCACACGACCGCGCAATTGTCAGTTAAAGCGACGCAGTGCCGAATCGCAAAAACTGGCCAGGTCCTTTACCTGCATAAAGGTCCGGGGCTTAAGTGGTTACTGCATCCTATGCTACATAAGCTTCTTTAGTTCTTTTTAGAGTGGAGAAAGAGAAATTTGGAGAAATTTGCAAAAAATGCTAAAACCACAATGCGGCATCATCACTATGGGATACTGAAGTATACTGAAAATAATCAAAAATATATGTGAAGGACCTCCAAAGGTCAGAAAGGAGGAGCGGGGGTGTGAAATAGGAGGGGAGTCTGAACTTTTGCTTTAATCCAGATATTTCCTGAGGTAAAGTTATGTAGAATATTTATCTCCAGTATCAAAAGCTCCTAATTTTCTACTGCCTGTTGTATATTATTCCATATCAAAAGGGAGACTATCATTGTTTTATGTGACTTTAATAACACTTTTATATATAAACTTTTTATATATACTGTATTTATTGGCGTATAACACTCACTTTTTTACCCTGGAAATAAAGGGTAAACTGTGCCTGCGTGTTATACGCAGGGGCCGTGGAAAGGTTTTTTCCTGAAACTTCCCTCTTAAAGTTAGGGTGCGTGTTCTATGCCGATAAATATAAAAGTATATATATATATATTTTTTTTTTTGCTACATTAAAAAAATTATTTTCTCCAAAAAACATTTAATACAGGGTGCACTCATGATATAAGAATGGCACAGTATTTGAGGTTTTTAGGAGAATGAATTTGCATTCAGATGCTCCCTCTAAAGACTAAAGCTCTGTATGGCCACAGGAAGGTATGGAAAGGGCATGACAGTTCTTACCTTTTCAGCTGTTTGAGTGTCACAGTCGCCCTGCCCCCTCACCCCAGACACATTCCTTTGCCCCCCTCGAACAGATCCCCCCACTGTCCCAGCCCAGCTTGCTGCTATCACATGTTTTAGAGCGCGCACACAGCCCACAACCTCCGTGCTGGTCTCCAGGGAGCTGCCCCCTGCTTAAGATGGCATTCTGCTCTCCCGGCCAAATGCTGTGCAGTCTGCTTCCTTAATTGTGCATGCATGAGGATTCACCACATGCTGGCTACATTTCTGGTGCCTGCATGCACCCCACTGTTGTGGAAATTTGTATTATGTTGTCAGATGTCCCCCAGTGTTAGTTTTGCTGTAATGCGCTTAATGCGAGTGTATTCGCACATA
The DNA here is from genome assembly GCF_905171775.1 of Rana temporaria. NCBI lineage: Eukaryota > Metazoa > Chordata > Amphibia > Anura > Ranidae > Rana > Rana temporaria. Next base: position 207,549,384 of record NC_053491.1, on the reverse strand, counting down.
CAGACGTTGGTGGACCTTGGCTGAGGAAACCTTCCCGTGGACACGGCAGATCTGTTTGGTCTTTTAGGGATGTTCGTGTATGCCTCACCAAGAGATTGGCCATCTCATGGCGACTAAATTAACGCTCCTATCAAGCAGATCTGCGTACATGGGAACTATAGCATAACCATACAAAAATCATGGCCCACTGAGCCATGATAGAGTACAGCTTGCGTCATTGGTAGCAGTGGGAATGTGCACACGATCATGTTCAGATGTGAGTAGTGTTCAAATTGTGAGACACTTTGCGTCTCACAATAAGCTAACTGCATCGCTCTGCACAGGACCATCTGCACATGTCACTACTGGAATTCTATTTGAATATATACATGTGTGTGATTGGATCTTTTGAAAGAATACAAGTGTCTGATTGGCTGAATCCACCACCTTCCTTTGTTATTCATGTTTACAGTATAAATAAGAGCAGTAGAGCATTCTGTGGCAGGATTTTGCTAAGCTCAACGTGATACCAGCGTCTGTCTGTGTTACTTGGAGATAAACAAGCACGCTTTCCCGGCATTATTCAAGAAAGCTATGATTGTGCTTATTAGCACATGGAATTGTTTGCTTACAGGAGAAGCTTTATTTTACTCCACAACACCACCACCCAGCTGTCTCTGTGCCAGCTGAAAACAAATGCCACAGTGTTTGTAGCCAGAGTGAAAGGGGCAGAGCTTGTTGCCAGGGCAAACCGATGCCGTGCCTGGAGTTACAAGTTTGCGTTCCCGCTCTAGGGATAAATACCAGAGCGGGGCCCATGCACAGTGATTCTCCCCTCTCCATTCACTCTGCTGATGTACTTGTCTGTGGTCTTTTGCTGTGGCCAGACCCCACAGATCCCCCCCCCCCTACCAGGACCCAGTGAGTTGTGGAAGACTTCTGCCTGGCCTGCCTCCTCTACTGACCTCTGGATTTCCTCATGGACTTAACCTTTGATGTACCAGACCACTGTCCACTCTTGCTGTGTGCCCAGATTGCTGCCCTGTGCTAAGGATCTAACCCCCTGCTGTGCCGGACCACTGGGGCAATTTCCCCAGTAGAACATCAAAAAATATATAATAATAATAATAACCTAATGGGTTTTAACCCTTCCCAACTCCATTCAAAGAAAAACTGTTTTGGCTTTACATACACTATAATTGTGTTTTTATTTATTTTTTATGAATCTAATAAAAATGGAAGTATATACTTCTATCTCGTAAGAAAAGAAATGGCTGCACATCCAGGAATTCCGATTGCCTTTTATTGTTCAAAGTGATAACACCAAAGACACCAACATGAGGTCACGTAGACGCGTTTCACACAAACATATTGTGCTTAATCATTACCAAATATCCTTCTATCTCATATCCCTCTCATTCTTCACTGTTTGTGTATGTATGTACTGTATGTATGCTATCTATGTGAAATGTAGTCCTCATCTCACGATTCTAAGGTGCCTGGGGGTATACTGAACATTTACTGTATATAATATGTGATCACATTATGACATGATTGTATTTGTGTGTATTTTAGGAATGTTCTTTATCCCTCTGTTTTGGGTCTGTCTAGTCTGACTGTAGATTGTTCCTACCAGATACACTGGATGATGTATCTGTCCTTGTTCATTTGTTATGCTTTTAGTAGTCTTCAATAAAACTCTTTATGCAAAAAATGGAAATATATATGCATTATTAACCATACCTTCTATTGAAAGGCACAGGGTCTTCCATTACACAGAAAACTGCATACAAATATTTATTTCAGCATTGTTTGTATCTGATCTTCTAGACTGTTGCTTCATATGTGATGGATCATTACCTGCCCTCAATTCATGCTCACAATGCACCTTTTGGAATGTTAAACTTATATATGCACAGGTGAAGTTATTTGTATTTTAGCAATGTAATTCAGCCACCTACTGTATGTAGAAGTATCCACAGAATATGAACTACTGTAGGCGCCTAAGAATGGGTTTGAGAAACAGCGTCTCACAGAATATATATGCACAAAAGTATCAATTTGATCATTCTAGTATAGTGAGGCTGTTACATTTATGATTGGTTGGTTAGTGTCATGGCATGTGTTCTGCTGTGTTTTTAAATAGGCCTTATGATTGATTTGTTGACTAGAACCCTAATGCATTTATAACAATAAGAAATTCCAGAAAGTCCAAAAATATCCTGTTCTGCCTGCTATTTTCTAATGCCAGTTTATCTGTCTGCCCAGCCATACTTTGTGACAGACAGCTCTTCTTTTTAAGTAACAAATCCGAAGAATATACTTTTACATTTTTAGGATCATATGACAGATTTGATTAAGACTCAGAAATGTTCCCATAGACTGAATGACTTTATATTCAACCAAGTGCTTCCTGAATGTAATTTGGAAAACGGTACCTATCACTCACATATTTTAATGTTTGTGGTAACAGATTCCTTGACTTCTGTTGTCCTCTAAAAGATTGCATAATATACTCAATCAGTGAATTATGGATTTTTTGTTGGGTCTGTTTTAATCAAACTGAAAATCATGTATTTGTTTGGTAGCCTTCACTCCACAGATGTTCACAGAGTTTGGAACAGTGGCCATCAGAAAAATAATAGATTTGTTAGTTAATTAAAAGTACAGTAAAACCTTGGATTGTGAGCATAATCCGTTCTGGAAACATGCTTGTCATCCAAAACACTTGTATATCAAAGCGAATGTCCCCTTAAGAAATAATGCAAACTCAAATGATTCCTTCCACAACCATTTATTCATAAGTCCTTCAGTCTATAGTCCATAAAAAGATTATAGCAGTGTGATAGGATGTGCAACCATAAAATATCCATCCACAAATGGCAGCCTCCACAAGGGGATTAGAAGCAAAATCCAGCAGGAGCTACACAGTATAAAAGAGAAGAGGGGTGTCTGATGCCTCGTACACACAACCGTTTTTGCGGTCTGGAAAACTGCCATGAGAGATTTTGACCTGGAAAACCATCCGTGTGTATGCTCAATCGCAGTTTCCCAGATAAGAAAACTGCCGGAGAAAAAGAACTAGCTTTCTTTTTTCCCAGCGGGATTCCCGGTCGTGTGTATGCTTTTCTGAGGGGAAAAAAACGTGCATGCTCAGAATCAAGTATGAGACGGGAGCGCTTGTTCTGGTAAAACTAGCATTCATAATGGAAATAGCACATTCATCACACTGTAATGGACTGAAAAGCAAGAGGCTGAAAAGCACGAATCGTCTCTCACCATACTTTTACTAAAACAAGGATCAGCAAAAGCAGCCCAAAGGGAACTTCCCCTTTATAGTCCCGTTGTACGTCACCGCCTGTCCAAAACGCAGTATTTGGCCTGAACGTGTGTATGCAAGGCAGGCTTGAGAGGAATCCCGTCGGGAAAAACATTGTTTTTTTTCCTGCCGTGTGTACGAGGCATTAGTGTAGCAATATGGTTATATATATTGAAGGTACAACATTTATCAACTCACAGGGTTGACGGTTAAAAGAGGCACATCTAAGTATACAGGCATCCGGGGTAAAGTGGGCCACATAGACCATCCCCCACCCTGCTGGCTCTCACCGCTGTCAGTCTGCAATCGTGACTGGGAAGACTACCCTGCAGTAGAGCAATCTGAAAGCAAGGCTTGAACCACTCGTGGAGGGCAGCGTGGAAGCGGCAATGTCAATGGTGGTGAAGAGGACAGTCTATGTGCACAGCTTTACCCCAGATGCCTGCATACTTATGTGTCTGTTTTAATCATGAACATGTGAGTTTCTAAATGTACCTTTATTAAATATAACTGTATTGCTACACTTAGGCCTACACCCCATCAGTTCAAAATCCGATCGAGTCCAACGCGGTGACGTAAAACACAACGACGTGCTAAAAAAAAACGAAGTTCAATGCTTCCAAGCATGCGTCGACTTGATTCTGAGCATGCGCGGGTTTTGAACCGATGCTTTTGCGTACTAACCATCGGTTTTGACCGATCGGTCATCAGTCCATCAGTCCAATTTTAAAGCAAGTTTTAAAACTTTGGTCTGAAGGACAAAAGTCTGATGGGCCATACACACGGTAGGTTTGGACTGATGAAACTGAACTTCAGTCCGTTTTCATCAGTTTGGACTGATCGTTTGTACAGGGCCTCAGAGGTGCCTCTCTTCTCTTTTATACTCGGTTGTGACTTGACGCTACTTTTATAGCAAGACAACTCAGTGAAATACGCACAAAAATAGCAATGGAAAAAATGTAAGCTGCGCTGTTAAAGTGACATGTTGACAAATAAGTAAGTTAATTAAGTCAAAATTGAAAAAATAATTAACCACTTCACGTCCACTTTTTAGGTAAATTATAGGCAGCACAGTACTGTAGTGAGTAGCACTCTCCCCTAGCAGTAAAAAGGGTTGCTGGTTCGAAACCACAACCATGACACTACCTGCCTGGAGTTTGCATGTTCGCCCTGTGCCTGCGTGGGCTTCCTTCGAGTACTCCAAAGACAAGCATGTGTTAGGCACTTTAATGTGTGTTAAAGTCGAAGCAAGTGTAACTGAGCCCTTGGGGTTTAATAAAGGGGTAGCCACCCTGGCGGAATGATGTCAGATTTTTGCGACTCAAAGCGGTAGAATTGTTTTGCAAAGAAATTTGGCGTTTTATATTGTAGGCTGTAATTCTTAGTAATAACACACTTAAATCTTTCCGAGTCTAGCAGATATCCCAGGTATGATAAAGTTTGAAACACGAACTCATAAATTATAATATAATAAATTAAATTTCATCACGATTCACTATCAATCAATTCTGCAAGTGTTCTAATTTACTATCGCTGTTTTCTAGCTGGTCTAAAACCATTTTTGACATGAAGGGACACTTGTTGGTTGCCATGGAAAATCTCACGTTTCCAGACAAAGAACAGTATATATGTGCAAGGGACATCGGTCCAGAAGAGAAAGGAACACAGGCACCTTATGTGTGCCCACTAGTACCGCCTGCCAGTACCACCTGCCAATGCAACTTGCCAGTGCCACATGCCAGTGCCCATCAGTGCAAAAAAGTGCCACCTATCGATGCCCATTTTTTTTCGGTACTGCGACATTATGGCGGACACTTCGGACACATTTTTGGGACCATTGGCATTTTTATAGCGATCAGTGCTATAAAATGCATTGATTACTATAAAAATGCCACTGGCAGGGAAGGGGTTTACACTAGGGGGCCGGGAAGGGGTTAAGTATGTTCCCTGGGTGTGTTCTAACTGTAGGGGGGTGGCCTCACTAGGGGAAATGACTGATCGCTGTTCATACATTGTATGAACAGACGGTCAGGCCTTTCTCCCCTGACAGGTCCGGGAGCTGTGTGTTTGCTGTAACAAGCAATCGCGGGTGCCTGGCGGCGATCGCGACTGCCGGGCACGCGCACGGGAGTCAGGGACGAGCGGGGGGCGCGCACTCGCCCCTATTGGTTGCTGGGCGAGGTGACGTATAGCTACATGCTCTCGCCCAGCAGAGCCGACCTGCCGCCGTAAAACTGTGGCGGCTGGTCGGCAAGCAGTTAATATATACTTTAGTCAATGTTGAAAACACAACGTAAAGTTATAAAATGTGTAGGGAGTATAACCTTTGCTTTGTCATTCATCCCTACATTGCTTTACTGCACCAGATTACCTTATGCCTCGTACACACAACTAGTTTTCCCGTCTGAAAAACTGCCATGACCGCTTTTGGCCGGGAAAACTGTTTGTGTGTACAGTATGCTCCATGGCAGTTTTCCCAACAGGGACACTGCTAGGAAACCTGGCAGGAAAAATGAGAACATGTTCTCTTTTTTCATGCCACGATTCCCGGCAGTCTTTTTCCTGGCAGTTTCCCTATGGGAAACACTGCGGTGGAGCATACACATGGCTGGGATTCCCGGCCAAAGCTCTCACCGCAGTTTTCCCGACGGGAAAACCTCTGGTGTGTACTTTTCCCCCCGGGATTCCTGGCTGACTTTTTACCGCCGGGAATGCCCGGTCCTGTGTACAGGCCTTTAGTCTTTTTGTTTAGTAATCTGAAGGTTCGTCATCACTGTCCTAGAGCATGCCTGCGGGAGATGCTGGAATATGCACTGCAGGCTCCTTGCTACCTCTTTCATACAAAGTCTGACGTAAAAATGTAATTCCAAATGTTTCTCAAATGTTTAAACTCAAATCTGTCTTGGGAGTTTGGATGTGATTGGCATCGAAGAAAGCAGAGAGAAAGTTACCCAGCACAGGATCCAAAAGTGTGATTTTGCTGCCCCCCTACTGACCCTGCTAAATGGTCTGTAAAAATATGGCTGTAGCAAATTACAGAGAAGATAAGGATAAATTGAGTGAACTCTGATTTAAACCTAGTTGCAGTATTTACTTCATAGCATTAATAGCCTACTGATTGCTTTCACCTGTTGTCTGTATTTGCTTTGTAAGGCAAAAAACTAGGCTCCTTAACCACTTGAAGACCAGGCCTTTCTCTGACACTTGTTGGTTACATGTAAAAATCTGTATTTTTTTGCTAGAAAATCATTGTGGTATAACCATTGAAAGCCCTGCGCCGTATGAGTAGAGACCGATGTGAATGTACAATATATATCTAAAGCGTTGCATCAGGGTGGATTTGATTTACCGTATTTATCGGGGTATTGCGCACACCCCTAATGTGGACCCGCATTCCTGTAAAAAAAAAGATTTTAGTACTTACAGTTTTGGTGTCTTGCGCGGCGTCCATCGGCAGCTTGGTCGTGTCCGGCGTCCATCTGCGGCTTCGGTGGTGTCCTCCTCGTCGGGTCCGGCGTCCTTCTGCGGTGTCCTCCCCGCTCGATCCCCGCTTCCCACACTGAGTTTGAACCACTGCGCCGGCATATACCGAGCACAGTACACTCGGGTATAGTCGGGCAGGCTCGGCTCCTCTCGTGGTCACGTCCTGGGCGTCCTGTACGTCCAGGACGTGACCGCGAGAGGAGCCGAGCCTTCCCGACTATACCCGAGTGTACTGCGCTCAGTATATGCCGGCGCAGTGGTTCAAACTCGGCGCGGGAAGTGGGTATCGGCGTATATTGCGCACCCACGATTTTGCCCTGATATTCAGGGCAAAATAGTGCTCGGTATACGCCGATAAATACGGTAAATCATGATTTAAATCACTAGTAAAAATGTTTGATTTTAATCAAAATTTTTAAAGAGCAGCTGTCATCTCTGTCCCACAGCTGCTCCTCCTCTGACTCGCTGTTGACTCACCGACAGTCCAATTCACTTTAAAGGGACGGGTGGTGATGCGGCAGTGACACAAGTTGAGGGATGTGGCGGCAGCAGATGAGTGGATGCCCACTAACAGGCCCTTCCATGATGGATCTGAAATGACAGGTGCTCTTTAAATGTAAGGACTTATTCTTGCTGGTAGTTAGAATCTTTAATATTTGCAAACAAAATGAAGGTTTCCTATTTAGAATAATAAGCTGTCAGATTAGTAAAACGGTGATATCAGACCTGATTCAATCATACAGTTTGTAGTATACATAGATTTGCAAAACAATGGGATAAAGGAATATTCCTGAATTTTTTTTTATCTCATGGTTATTGTGAAATTGTGTGAATGCATCAATGCAGTGCATGTTATCTCGGCTTGTAGAGCCTGGATTCATTGAATGAGTTTACCAAATATGTAAATATTTCAAGTATATACAGCCTCATGCTTCATAACTAAGTTCCATTTCATGCTCAATAAACTACATTACTATTGTATCTTAAATAGAAAACTATCTTTAGACGTAAATTTAATAAAAGAAAAAAAAAACTGATTTAAATAGAAAAATCCAATTTAAATCCAAAACATCTGATTTAAATAAAAAATGGAAACATTTTTTTTTTTTTTTTAAATCATTGATTTTTATCCATATATAAATACCAGTAGTAATAATAATAATATGCATAGATTAAGCAGCCAATACAAAAATCAACCATTGCTAAATTAATTGTTGAAGAGATATTTTATATATTATTTTTCTTATTTAATGTCTGCAAAATCACTCATACCCAAAACTGCCACTATAACATAATCATCTTAGAATGCAAATATTCATGTTTTCTCCTTTATGGCAAGAATTTAGTCATGTCTTCATAGTTCTTTCAAATATGCAAATAGTAATGATAATATCCAAAAACAAGCCATATAAATCACTGACACCAACATTAGCCTTCCTCAAATAGGTCATATTGGAAAACTTCCACAGACACAGTGTAACAAAATCATGGGCTACTGGTATATGTTTTATATAAGCGTATATTTTCCAATTCCCCAACATTCCTTGGAGCAGTCTGCAAGATTGGCATTGGGTTATAACACACACAAGATCTCTATCGCTGTTTTTTATTTTTATCTGCCCATTGATCAGTAAACAATAGCTTATTTTTTGCACAGGATAAAAGATTTTGTCATGGCAGCTGGTTTTGAGTAGCTACTTGCCCACGGGACAAATGCATTTACAAACCTTGGGAAGCGGTTTCTCCATCTTACTGGAGTTTATTTTTCCGACTCAGCCTTTCAAATAACTTGATCCAAATCTTTACCGTTTGTTTACTGTAATTACTGCTAAAATACTGACTTTTTCCTATGGGGTTTCTATGTCTGACGTTCCAGTATTAAACTTTTCAGTCTTTCCTAACTGCTAATGCTGCTAATTTAGATATGGGTAGACGTAATGGCTGCCGAATTGCTTATTTCAAGGCAGCATTAAAAAGTGACATCTACAGATTACTTATTTATGTAGTCTTAAGCTGTAAGTGAAATATAGTTAATATACAGTTTTTTTTTTTTTTCGTGGAGATATTCTTATTTCAGGATATTAAAGGGGACTTAAGAATAAATGTTTCTAATATAAGACATGATCCTCATGTACAAATATATAAGGGGTCCATATAGTGAACTTGGTGTTGAGTTATTCACTTTACGGTCAACACTGAGGACAAGGGGACACTCTTTACGTCTAGAGGAAAAGAGATTTCATCTCCAAATATGGAAAGGTTTCTTCACAGTAAGAGCTGTGAAAATGTGGAACAGACTCCCTCCAGAGGTGGTTCTGGCCAGCTCAGTAGATTGCTTTAAGAAAGGCCTGGATTCTTTCCAAATTGTACAGAATATAACTGAGTACTGAGATTTGTAGGTAAAGTTGAACCAGGGTAAATCCGATTGCCTCTTGGGGGATCAGGAAGGAATTTTTTCCCCTGCTGTAGCAAATTGGATCATGCTCTGCTGTTTTTTTTTGCCTTCCCCTGGATTAACTGTGGTTATGGAGTTGGGTGTATGGGATTGTACTGTGTTTTTTTATTTTGTTTGTTTATTTTTATTTTTGTGGTTGGACTGGATGGACTTGTGTCTTTTTTCAACCTGACTAACTATGTAATATAAGAACATACATTTTTACTCATTTTGGCCTCCAGTGATCGCAATTTCAGTTTCCTACAGTACTTTGAGGTTGATTGCTAATCAAAAAATTCAATGATCACCAGTCACACCACTTCATATTTGAGGTTGATTCTGTTGGCAACAAGCTATTTTTCTTTTGAACAACATTAAATTTAACTAATTCAACCCCGGAAGGATTTACCCCCTTCCCGACCAGGCCATATTTTGCGATACGGCACTGCGTTACTTTAACTGACAATTTATGTCCTTTTTTCCTCACAAATAGAGCTTTCTTTTGGTGGTGTTTGATCACTTCTGCGTTTTTTTGCTAAAAAACAAAAAATACTGACAATTTTGGAAACTGTCTTTATAAATTTAGGCCGATATGTATTCTGCTTCATATTTTTAGTAAAGAAAAAACAATAATCATATATTGATTGGTTTGCGCAAAAGTTATAGCATTTACAAAATAGGGGAAAGATTTGTGGTATTTTTATTATTGTTTTTTTTACTAGTATTGGCAGTGATCAGTGATTTTTAGCGAGACTGCGACATTGCAGCGGACAGATCAGACACCTAGCTGACTTTTTTGACACTTTTTGGGGACCCAGTGACATTATTACAATGATCAGTGCGAAAAATATGCACCGACATTGTACTAATGACACTGGCAGGGAATGAGTTAACAGGGGCGATCAAGGGGTTAAATGTGTTCCCTCAGTGTGCTTCTAACTGTATGGAGGATGGGCTGCCTGGGACAGCACACAAATCTGTCTTCCTGCATAGCAGGAAGACAAGATCCTGTGTCATCCCCTGTCAGAACAGAGATCTGCCTTGTTTACTTTTGCAGATCCCCATTCTGTCTCTGCGGGGAACAATCGCGAGGGGCCGGCAGACACGGAGTCCACTGAACCCGCTGATTGGCTCCCCCGCTGGCCAATCGGCACGCATGCGCCCACAGAGCATCGTGCATAAACCAACATGCACCTACGGCGATTTGTGCAGCCGAGCCAACTTGCCGCAGGTGAGTGAGGCGGCTGGTCGGTAAGAGGTTAAAGTGATTGTATCACCTTGTAAAACAACCAATTCAGTTTAAAACAGAAATGAAAGGCAAGCCGTCTGTGTGTAGATATAAAAAATATATAATTATCCTTTTCCCCCTTACTTATAAGTGATTACATTCTCTCTGTTCTCAGCTGCACTAGAGCTGGGGGGAAGAAACAGCAGCACAATGAGCTTCACAGTGAAAGGCTGTGCAGGTGAGGCATGTCAGGGCAAGTCCAATCATTGGAGGAGAGCAGGTTGAGTTCCCAGCACAGCTAGAAAATTTACCACGATGTGCTCTCCTGCATAACATGGTCAGTTTTTAATAGGAAAGCGGAGGGACTAGCAGGAACACCAGGGATTTCACACAAAGGAAGCAATACAAAGAGAACAGGATACTTTTTCATAGAAGTACAAGGTACAGCAGGCACATATGAGTAATAGTAGATGTTGGGGGGAAACGCACGCTTTGGGGTCTTGTGCTCTAATATTTGTTTTGTCTTTCCCCTCCTCTATTTTGTACTCCGTTTTCATTGTCATTAGCTACACAGACCATAAAATGTTTGTTCTACCAACTAAAGGATTAAAATAGATCATTTTAAGTTGGCATTAATTAAAAAAAAAAATCTGCTGAATAGTTACAACTCAGGCTCTAGGTGGCATTGAGTTATACTGTAGCCATTATGCCTCTTTTTTGTTTTGTTTTTTGTTTTATTTTGTGGTACATTGATGGTGGTAAAAGATGAGAGCTATATGAAAAAAAAATGTCATTTTCCACAGTCATGGAAAAAATTGATTCTCATTGGAGCACAGGGCTCCTTCCAAAGGGTTCCTAGTGATAATTGTGTGGATTGCATCTAGATGGAATTAAAGAAGTTTGCATTCACTATAACAAGTTTCTCGGGCCATTTTTGAAAAGCCTGCATTTCAGTGGGACTCAATGATCATGTGGGAAGAGGGATGCAACTACTTCTAAATCTTTACTTCCTTAAAGTGCTTGTAAACCCACAAAAAAACATGCAAGACAAAGGCATAATAAGCTAGTATGCATAGCATACTAGCTCCTTATGATATACTTACCTTAGATCGAATCGCCCACAGCGGTCCCAGCACACTGCTTTGGCTGGTGACATGTCTCCCGGAGTGACTTGCGTGTATCGCGGCGCTATGATTGGCCGGAGCCGTGATGATGTCACTCCCGCGCATGCGCGCTGGTAACGGCACACTAGCTAAAGAAACGGCTCATACAAGCCGCCACTTCAGTGCGTATGTGCTGATGACGTCAGCACATGCATATGCAGTGAATATTTCCTAAACTTTGCATGTATAGGAGAAATTCACGGTAGCTACAGGTAAGCCTTATTATAGGCTTACCAGTAGACAAAAGTGGTTGTAAAGGGTTTACAACCACTTTAAAGGCCATGGGCACTGGTCTGACAAGTGTCTAATAGGAAAACAAGCAAAGACCAAGGTACACAACTGAGTTAAGTTGTCTTCTTCTGTTTATTTGTTTGTGTTGTCATCCTGTTAGAGGAACTCCTGGTAAGATCATCAGGTAATAAGACTATGCTGGAAGGGGGATGCAGAAAAACAAACTGCTCTGTTAGTGCTATTGCTATTTATGTTATTGATAGAAATCAAGTGAATAATTTTTGATGTTGGCCATAGTTCTACTTTAACTAGTTGCCGACCAGCTGCCGCAGGTTGGCTCGGCTTGTGCAGATTGCCGCAGGTGTATGTCGGTCACACGTGGGTAGGGGGCGCACACCCCCCGCTGTCCCCGCGTCAATCAGACTCGCTACAGAACCAAACGATCTACAAGCCCAGGCCACTGATTTCTGGCCTGGACCTGCTGATTGGTTCTGGCAAATGAAATTACTGCCTGTCTAATGTAAACACAGGCAGAGGAAATTATGTCATATCACCTCGTGGAGCCTTTTTTCAGTTCAAGCGTTCATTTACTGTGAGTACACTACACAAGCACCAGTACATGTAGGCACACTTTTAACCCTCCAATCGCACCCTGATCACCCCCCCCCCGGTTAACCCTTTCACTGCTGTCACAGTGCCACCAAGTGCAGTTTTCAGATTATTCACTGATCACTGTACTGGTGTCACTTGTGACACTAAACAGCGTTAGGGCAGTTAGTGGCAGGCCCAGGTATAGGGTATCCCCATATAGTCCCTAATAAAGGTTTAACCCCTTAACCACTTCCAGTTAACCCTTTCACTCCCTGTTACAGTGGCATTAGTATTGTGTACAGATCTCTTTTCTGATCACTGTATTCATGTCACGGGTTAGCTAGTTAGCGTCAGTTAGGTGTCAGTGTCAGTTAGCTTCAATCCCAGACAGCGTAATATTTTAACCCTTTGATTGCAAGTAGCACTAACATATGCACACACCATACACCTCCCTTACTAGAATAGTGTTTGAACGGATCAATATCTTTGATCTGATCAGATCTATACTAGTGTCCCCAATAGTATAGTATTCCCAAAAATGCAGTGTTGGCAGGATCAGCCCAGATACCTGCCAGCACCTACCAAACACCTTAGCCCCTCCGCCCAGCCCAGCCCACCCAAGTGCAGTATCAATAGATCACTGTCACTTACAAAACACGGCACACAAAACTGCAGTGTTAGCAAAGTCAGGCCTGATCCCTGCTAGCACGTAGTTATTTATTTTGTAGCGATTTAAGCAGTCGCTGACAACAGGTGCTCTTTTACCAGTGAGTCACACTAGCTGTACCTATAGTGGCCAAAATGTCTAAACAGAGGTACACTAGTGAAGAGGCCTACATGTTGCTGAGCATGACAGATGAGAGTGAAGGGGAAGCCTCACTGTCAGGTTCAAGCTCATTATATGAACCAGTAGAGACTTGTGGCACCCTGACAGATAGCTCTGACGACAGAGTAGTGGTCCCTGCTAAGTTCAGGCGTACCCGACCCCGTTCTTCTGTTGCTGAGGTGCAACAACCACATGGTCCTCGTATTGAGCAGAGAGCCAGTACTAATGCTGCTCAACCTTCTGGTGAACTGGCAAGCACCAGCTGCCTAGTACATCCTGGTTGTAGACAAACCAGCACTGCAGTAACACTTGGTGGCGTGGCGAGTCCCATAAGTGCATTTAAAGCTGGTGTGGTGGCTAGCACATGTAGTGTCCAACAGCCACCAAGAATTCAAAGACAGGCCCAAAGTGCCCTTCCTGATGCATTTGGAAATCCTGATTGGCAGCCCATCACTTCTGCGGCGCCCGTACTTACCCCATTCACTAGCCAACCTGGAATTCAGGTGGAAACTGCGGATTTTAGTACTCTTGACTAGGGATGAGCTCCAGCGTTCGCACACTCCACTTGCAGAGCCCGCCAGGAAGTCTGCACTGCGCTAATCACAGGCAGGGAGACATTGTCCCGATGCTTGGCTGCAGAGATCGGGAAATGTCTCCCTGCCTGTGGTTAGCGCAGCGCCGTGCAGACTTCCTGCGGGCTCTGCACGTGGACTGTGCGAACACACCAGAGCTTATCCCTACTCTTGACTTTTACAAGCTGTTTTTCACGGAAGATCTGTACAGATCTATTGTGGATCAAAGCAATTTATACACTGGTCAATTTATTGCCACAAATCCAAATTTAACTCTTGCCAGAGACTTTACCTGGGAACCTATAACGGTTCCTGAATTTAGGACCTTTCTGGGCCTATCCCTCCTCATGGACTAAAAAGTTTGAGTTGCGGTCATATTGGTCCACTGACACAATTCACCAGGAAGCGATACAAGCAGATCTTGCAGGTCACGCATTTCAATGACAATAAACTCTCTCGTCCTCGGGGTAACTCTGAATACGATCAGCTTCCCAAAATTCAGCCCTTCATAAACCACTTCAACCAACAATTTTCAGCCTTGTTTATTCCAAATCAAGTTGTCTGCGTTGATGAGTCCCTGGCTAAATTTTCTGGCTGCCTTGCTTTCAAACAGTTTTTCCCCAGCAAGCCAATCACCGCCCAATTACAATTTTTTTTTTTACAAAGTTGTCACTAAATGATATATGGCATGGGAATATGTGGAATTCCACCCAAAATACATTATGCTGCTTCTCCTGAGTATGCCTGACTACAATTAAGTTTATTGGATTTTTTTTTTTATAGCAAAAAGTAGAAATATATATTTTCCATTTATATCGCCAAAAAAAATCCCAGAGGTGATCAAATAATACCAAAAGAAAGCTCTGTTTGTGGGGAAAAAAGGACGCACATTTTGTTTGGTTACAGCATTGCATGACTGCACAATACCCATTTAAAGCAGCACAGTGCCAAATTGTAAAAAGTGCTCTGGTCATTAAGGGGGTAGATCCTTTCGGGGCTGAAGTGGTTAAGACACATAAATTTAATGCTCCCAAAAATCAAGTTTTTTTAATAATGTATCTCCAAGCTTTTGCGGTATAATAATTAGTACAAAGAAAAACCTGTTGCATGCACAATACAGTACATTACCATAATATGGCACAACTTAAAATATTGAGAACATTATAGAAAGAAACTATTTTAAAATCACTGTTAGAAAATGATGAAATGATGAAATATGATGAAATATTTGAATTTAAAATGTTTCTCACAACACCGTAACTTTTTTGTAAGTAATTAGTCAGCTCTTGTCAATTGTGAGTCAACACCTTTGATCTTTAATGTAATTAAATTATGACCGCTGTCTAACATTGTGTAAATGTGTAATATTGTCATTTCTTGCATTGATGTGCAACTATGTCCTATAATTGATACTGTAGTATATAAATAAGGTGCAATAAATAACATTGTGTATCATATCTTTGTTATATTTTTAAGGAGAATCGTGCAGTCAAAATGAGACCTTTGCAAGAAGCAGAGAGCTAACATACCAGTGGCTCCATACTCAGTGTGGAGAAGTGGAATCAACTCATTCTGCAACACCTAAATGGTAAGGGCCTTCTTGATCTCCTTTTTTTGTTATATTTTAATTTGGGTGAAATTGCTTGACATAATATATATTGTATTTGCTGGCGTATAAGACTACCTTTTACACTGGCCAAGAAGCAGGGGTCGTCTTATGCGCCGGGTCAGCTGCTCGGATGCCTGCTAGATGTGCAGTAATACTGTATGTAGCTTCAGCAAACCCGGTGAGCGATGTATTCAAATGAATACAGAGCCTGCTCGGATTGGAGTGACAACCTCTGCCAAACCCGAGCAGGCTACATACAGTAGCCTGCTCGGATTGGCTTTTAGAGTCAGAAAGGCGTGGGCTGATGATGTTACAGCCTCTGCCAATCCAAGCAGGCTTTGTATTCATTAATAGAATACATTGCTCACCGTGATTGGCTCCAGCAAGAAGGAAGAAGAATATGGCTCCAGCAAGAATAAAGAAGACAATGGCTCCAGAAGGAAGAAATATGAAGTGTCGGAAGGGGGGTCGTCTTATACAGTGAGTACAGGCAAAAAATCTTAAAAAAACTGTAAAATAAGGGGGTCGTCTTATACACCCGTTTGCCTTATACACCGGCAAATATGGTATATAACATATATAGGCTTTCTAACTTCTATTGGGCAGCCCTTGTAATTCTTATATAAAGAAATTACCTACTTGTACGGTAAGCTCAAACAATTTGCATCCTCTTTGTTCTAAAATAAGACAACTAAGTAGCATAATAGCGGCATGCATTGGAACCAAGGTGTATTCTCATTGAGTATGTGGTATACAGTGATGGACAAATTATACGCTTATAGCTCAATAAATAAATGTTTAATATCTCTTGAAATAATTAAATTAAAAGCAGTTGTCTCATGAATAATGCATGCCTTTGGTATATCATATAGTAAAGCAAAGAAAGTGATAAATTATTGCCAGGAAGGTTGGCTACAATTCTATGTACAATAAACTTCCTAATTATATTTGCAACTGTAATCCCAGAAACATCAAGCTGCTTGGAGGTGGTCTTACAGCCTTTACCATTGACATAATGGTCCATAAAACCTGGTACTGAACAAATGGGAAGAAGAGACCATCTACCGAGATAATCATGTATCCCTCATTTTCTACATGAGATACATAGATGACATCATTCTCTTGTGGGAGGGACCATGGCTCACTTTGGAAATATTCCTCAATGGATTGAACAGTAACCAATATGGACTCCGATTTACGGCCACGTCTAGTTTAGCATCAATTAATTATCTGGATCTAATTCTGATCAAAAACGGAGATAAAATTAGCACACGCACGTATTTCAAGAGCACAGATAGGAATGCATTTGTACCAACCAATAGCTGCCACCATCCAAAATGGTTGAGCACCATTCCTAAAGGACAATACATGCGGATCCGTCGAAATTGTGATGCTACTACAGATTTTCAATCCCAATCTGAGATTCTAACAGAGAAGTTATAAGAGAAAGGCTATCCCTTAAAAACACTAGAAAAAACAGCTCTAGAAGTATTAAATATGGATCGAGAAGAACTTCTGACCACTAAAAAAAGGACTCCATTTTCAGGAGAATTGGCCTTTTTTTTTTGGGCTTTCATAGACAATACCAAAGCATTGAACAAATCTTTAAAAAACACTGGCCAATATTACTAAAAGATAACGACTTGGCCGCTATCTTACCCCCCAAACCAAAATTCGTGTATAGGAGGGCACCAGGGCTACGGAATATCATTGCTCCAAATGTACCCGACCCTCCACCCCGACCTCTAACCTTCTTTGACGGATCTGGCTTCCATCATTGCACAAGGTGCAAATCATGCAAGAGCACTAGTAGAACCAGCAGAAAAGTCACCCAATTCAAATCTAATGTTACACATAAAGAATATAAGGTGAAACCCCTTATAACCTGTGACTCTCACCACGTCACCTACCTACTCGAATGCCCATGCTCTTTGCAATACGTGGGCCGTACCACCAGAAAATTGCGAGTTAGGATCAACGAACATGTGGCAAATATTAAAAATGGTTTCCCTAACCATAGTGTGTCAAGGCACTTTGCGCAATTTCATAATGAGGACCCCAGCAAGCTGACATTTATTGGAATAGATAGGTTAACCAGTCATTGGAGAGGAACCAATATGACTCAGGCAGTTTCACAGAACGAGACCATGTGGATCCATCGTTTGAGGACGATGCATCCACAGGGCCTCAACATTGAATTGGACTTGAACTGCTTCCTCACCAATTCCTAAATGGAGACTGAGTCTGAAATACCCTATCACTTTTCCCTTAATGTAACTATTTTAATGAATTTTAATAATTTTATTTCTATTTTAATTCTATACACAGTATAATGTAACCCTATGTTTAGTTTAAACTATATATCACTGTGTTGTTGACTATCATTGGGATACTAAAATTAATACAAAGTATGGCATTTAAGATTGACCCCGTCCATATAAGGGGTTAATCCGTTTTGGCAAAAAGTAAATATATTTGTGTCCGTCCATATGGAGAATCAACATTCTCATTCTGGTTTTTACATTTGTTTTTATTATTTTTTATCTTCACTGTAATTTTACATAATGTTGTGTCCCATCCAGAGATATCTAACTTGATGTATCTTGTGAATACTTGCAGCATAGCTGTGGTGTACTACCACAATTATTACCTACGGTCTGCATTTTAAGATATACATCTGTTTGAATGTAAAGAGGGGGATTGTATTGCTGCTGTCAAGCACATTGTAGCACTGAACCCGCTACTAAGGCTGGTACTCGCCCACTTCCCGCCCATATTAAGTGACGGACATATAAATATACACAACTAGCGTGGTTGGGCACGCCTCCTGAAGACGATCATCACGAAATGTACGTCGGGGCGGTACCCAACCATGCAATCGTACGCACCGGTACCTGTCACTTCCTGCATCGCTGGCTCCACATCGCCGCGGCCGTGGAACGCACGCTCCGGAGATCCATAGAGCATTCAGCTCACAGCGCTCAGGATCCCACATAGCTGACCCTACATCACTAAGCCTCAGTGCCGGGTTCAAGGCACTTCTAAAGTAAGCGGCCACTTGGCTCCCTTTTGTACATATTTTAACGATCTATTAAAACGAGTTACACTGTGTTTTGCCACAATTTATTTTACATGCATACATCCGAAAATCATTGATTGCGATCATCACTGCTGTCAGGACGCATCTAATCCGAATCTAATACACAGGTGATCCTGTTAAAAGCATTATTTGTCCTCCCTTTTGGTATCAAAACTGGGGGCAACTCCATCTGGTAAGGAGCCTGCCTATTCATTCACATTGGGTGTTTGATAACGTTATGGTGAAGGTGGATCACAACCTTGATTGGAAGCACATTATTACTTTCAACTAAGAATCACACATAGGAAGCATTTTTCCAGCCATTTATGGTTTCACTGGACTTCTTTACTGCGGATTTACGTTTGTTATACCAACACTATCACTCACAGCATTTTAGTGTTTCTGGACTTTTTTGGCTTTAATCACTTATATTTATTTCTTTAAAGATGTTATAGTATTTGTATTATTTGCACAAATATTGTTGTTATTATTATTATTATTTTAGCGCACTCATTCACCTACACACAATTGCATAATCACTTGATTATTTTGGGTAGCAGCTTATCAGATAGTTTATTGGCGCGTAGTACCCCATTCCCAATGGTCCATAATTCCCTTTCTAATATCCTCAGACAACTCTCCTCCTTTATTTTCACTAGAACATATTCACAGCATAGGCATACTTAGAATTTCACCCCAAAACACATTCTGCTTCTCCTGAATATGGCGATACAGCATGTGTAAAAAAAATTCAATGTTTGCACTAATTATGTATCAGACATTGTATCTTGTGTATCACAAAAATCAACCAGCATTGCATTAAAAACAATGTACTCTAACAGTTGCCTCTGTATGAGTGATCAGGGTATATAGTTGTGTAGAGTCACCTATAGTAGTCGTCATTTTTTAAGACAAGCAAGCTTAGCCTACTGGTACTTGGCCTAAAGAGTTCCTTTGGTTCTAGGAGTGCAGTTATCTGCAGAAAATGGCTGGGACCAGGGTCTCAAGGGAATGTAGGACATGAAGATTGGTCAGTTTAGGCAGCAAGACAGCCAATAAACAGGCAAAGGATCGGTCCAGGCAATATGGTCAATAAACAGGTCAGGGTCAGTACAGGCAGCAGGCAGAGTCTACAATGCACTGGTGTAGTGGTGATCAGGCACACCCCATGTGAATGAGACCTTATGGTGACACTGGGACTGTTGTGGTCGTGTTCAGGGACACTGTGACTAACTGTGCAAGTGTGATGAGTGTGTAAGGGCTCATTTACACTTGTGGTCGGGGGAAGTAAAACCCTGTGGTTGAGCCACATTTTTACCACCACTCCACTCCCCTTTTTGCTCTGTTGCAATCAGCCGGCATTACCACCCACTGAGTGAAACACATTAAAGTAAATGGGGCCTCGTTGTAACTGCATGACCACAATGTAAGTGGTTGCGGTGCAGTAGTTCAGCATTTGGGGGAATAAAACTGTTCAATGATCTCTGAAGAGCGATCTTAATGTTGATTAGCGCAGAAGCACCACAAGTTTAAAGGAGCCCTTAATTGTTTATATTTATAAATTGGTGTAGTGTCTCCCTTTTTCATTGTAAAGTGCTGCTCAAACTGTTGGCGCTATATAAATTCTGTATAATAATAATTATATATATATATATATATACACACACACACACACTATATTACCAAAAGTATTGGGATGCCTGCCTTTACACACACACATGGACTTTAATGGCATCCCAGTCTTAGTCCATAGGTTCAATATTGAGTTGCCCAACTTTTTGCAGCTATAAAAGCTTCAACTCTTCTGGGAAGGCTGTCCACAAGGTCTAGGAGTGTGTCTAGGAATGTTTGACCATTCTTCCAGAAGCACATCTGTGAAGTCAGTCACTGATGTGGACGAGAAGGCCTGGCTCGCAGTCTCCGCTCTAATTCATCCCAAAGGTGTTCTGTTGGGTTGAGGTCAAGTTCCTCCATGTAACATGTTCCAAAAGGTGAACTTATCCTTTTAATCAATCAATCAATTTAACAATGTTTTTTGCCTACAGCAGTAAATAAATGTACTTCAAATAGGAATGATAATTTACAGTACATAAATGTAATTCAGGTAAAAAAAACACACAGTAATTACGGTACATTTTACTTTTGCTGTGTCGGTGGACTTTTCCGTTTGCTTTTTTCTTTCCGAAGTAAGGGTTTTTTTTTTTATGCACTGTTCCATGAGTTTTAACCACTTCCCGACCTCCTCATGTACATTTACGTCAGCAGAATGGCACGGACAGGCACAAATCACGACCTGTACGTCCTCTGCTAGACGTGGGTGGGGGGTCCGATCGGGACCCCCCCCGGTACATGCTCGGGGAGCGATCCGGGACGACGGCGCGGCTATTTGTTTATAGCCGCTCCGTCGCGATCGCTCCCCGGAGCTGAAGAACGGGGAAAGCCGTGTGTAAACACGGCTTCCCCGTGCTTCACTGTGGCGGCGCATCGATCGGGTGATTCCCTTTATAGGGAAGACCCGATCGATGATGTCATTCCTACAGCCACACCCCCCTACACTAGTAAACACACACTAGGTGATCCCTAAATGTTACAGCGCCCCCTGTGTTTAACTCCCAAACTGCAACTGTCATTTTCACAATAAAGAATGCAATTTAAATGCATTTTTTGCTGTGAAAATGACAATGGTCCCAAAAATGTGTCAAAATTGTCCGAAGTGTCCGCCATTATGTCGCAGTCACGAAAAAAATCACTGATCGCCGCCATTAGTAGTAAAAAAATAAAAAAAATAAAAATGCAATAAAACTATCCCCTATTTTGTAAACGCTATAAATTTTGCGCAAACCAACCGATAAACGATTATTGCGATTTTTTTTACCAAAAATAGGTAGAAGAATACATATCGGCCTAAACTGAGGAAAAAAAAAAATTTATATATGTTTTTGGGGGATATTTATTACAGCAAAAAGTAAAAAATATTGCATTTTTTTCAAAATTGTCGCTCTATTTTTGTTTATAGCGCAAAAAATAAAAACCGCAGAGGTGATCAAATACCACCAAAAGAAAGCTCTATTTGTGGGGAAAAAAGGACGCCAATTTTGTTTGGGAGCCACGTCGCACGACCGCGCAATTGTCTGTTAAAGCGACGCAGTCCCGAACTGTAAAAACCCCTTGGGTCTTTAGGCAGCAATATGGTCCGGGGCTTAAGTGGTTAATCAAGAAAACATATATTATTAGAATGTCTTTCTATCCATGCTAGTAGTGTTTTTAGTTCATGCATTTACAATCTTTGATGATGTATTCATTTTGCCACAGACCACATCTAGACCACAACTCCAACTGGCCGGTGCTTGCATACTTTGTGGATAGTAACTACTATAGTTTATGTTAAAAGATAGGCATGAAAATATGTGGTTTGTCATATTTGTCTACTAAACCAGCTTTTTATTTTTGCTCCTTGCTTAAGGAGTCGCATTGAAGTATCACATCTTCTTGTGTTTTTTCTTTTACAGTAGGAGTTTCTTGCCCGAATTGAAACATGACGTCTTAAATGGTGGACGCGTTCAGCTCGTGGTAAGATACTGTAGTGTATTTTACATGTAAGGGTAATTTTCTGATTTTTCAGCTGCCAAATACCCTGAATAAATTTCCATACAATACTGTGCCATGTGTTACACACACTGCAAAACTGTCAGGCGTGATGATATAGATAACGTACGGCAAACCATAAATAATATGTCTGTAATTGTATCAAGGTGTGTTTCTTGGGGATCTATATAGCTCAGCAGGTCACATGGTTTATATCAAAAACTAGAACTTCATCCTGCAATTTACATGCTTATTATTCATGGTTTCATATCCTTTAATAGTTAATAGAGACAGAAAACTGTTACTGAATTATGTGCCATGAAATCGGCATGCGTTCTGCTGTTTTCCAATCTGTTCATGCACATATTTTTGTACAACAGAAATAAAACCAATCAGCGCAATCCACACACTATTATCTATATGTTAAGAAACTATAAAATATTGCAAGCTGGACACTTAGAGGGTTTGTAAAGGAATTTTTTTTTTATCTTAATAGTTTCCTTTACCTTAATGCAGTGCTGTTTTCATGTCCTCATTGTTCGTTTTTGCTCTCAAGTTGCTGTAATTCTTCTCTGATCTCCACACTTCCTGGTTGTCTGTTTCCTGATGACCACAGTACTGGGAGCTTTCTCTCTGTGGTCACTAATCAAGGAGGTGTGATTACTGTGTGTCTAAAACCCCTCAGCACCAATCAGTTTTGTTTTCCAAACCATCACTGCCCTGTATTGGCTCTGTGGCTCTGTACATCACAGAAGCAGAAAACAACATGCAAAAACAAAACTAGAAACTGCAGGTACATGTATATGATTGATTTTTATCTATTTTTAATCATTTTTAAAATGAATCAGTTAACTATTATGTCTTTATACTCTGTAAACAGTAATTTCAGCAAAACAAAATAAAAAATTCCTTTACAACTCCTTTAAGTTTCACAGGACCTATTATAACAACATGGGTAAAAGTACAGCACTTTAACACAAATATTAGAGATATAACTGTTCTAAAAAAGAAAAGTCCATAATCATGAACAGGAAACAGCAGGAATACCTGGCAAAAAGTGAATCAGAGTTGTGACATTTCAACATCCAGGTGCAGAGAGGTGTTCAGTCCCACCACCAAAGAAAACTGTGGCAGTTTTACCATAAAAACATGACCACTGTGCTAACAGGTAGATCATATCACACATTCTCCTGCAAGGGGCAAACTTGGATGGACACACCAATGTTCTGTAATTATGAACTCCACGTATGAATATGTCAAATCAATGGAAGACCAATAGTGCTCTCTGCTACAAAAACTTTACTGTTAAAATTCTTAAAAACACACTATCAAATTCCAGCACTTATCAAATTGCATTACAGAGTGCTTGATAAACAATATTACAAGCTGAGCCAAAGACGTCAGAAACAAAGCTCCTCATCTCTGGACTTCGTCAGCAGGAACGCATCTTAATATGACACCTATGCTGCCATGGAAACCATAACTCTGCCACTGCTAAAAAAAGCTAGAAGGCAGGACAAGGCTAACTAGGTGTCGGGAATAATTTAAACAGACCCATCGTGAAAATAAATAAATATTAATTTTTAAAATATAAACCATCGTCCATATTCATTTATACTTAAAGCGGAGGTCTGGCGGTAAAAAAATGTTTAAAGTCAGCAGTGGCAAACACTGTAGCTGCTGACTTTTAATAAGCACACTTACCTGTCCAGGTTGCCTGCGCTGTCGGCCGCCCGAGGCCGATTCGTCCCTCGGACCAGGTCCCGGCGCCGCCATCCTCACTAAGGGAAACAGGCAGTGAAGCCTTGCGGCACATGGCTTTTTGTGAATGGGCACACTGTCCTGTGTGTCCCAGAAGGCAGCGCGCCTCCATTTTCCAGGAGGCAACGCGAGGAGGAGAACACAGAACCTCACCGCCAAAGAGGCAGATTAGTACGATCTGCCTAGTAACAGCCTTTTCTGGTAAGTATCATTTTTTTTTTTTTTTTAGGGTGGGGTGGACCTCCACTTTAAATGGACTCAGAAAGAACCCAGGGAATGGACATGTCAATACACAGCAATGAGATCGCTTTTCTTAAATGTTAAAAAATCCTAAAGGGTCCAATTACTTAAAAATGAAAATACCCACGACTTTCTTTTACAATAATAATAAATATAAGAAACGTAGCCAGAAAAATAATCGATCCAACATTTAAACCGTTCAAATCAAACTCCACATTTAAACCTGGGAGTGTGATATGTGATGTGATTCTCTGTGACTAAGCTGTCTGATATAGTTGCCCTCCCCTCCAATGTCTATTAACTTTTCGATGCCCAAGAATTTTAGACCCACGGGTCTCTAATGTGACAAATCCTAAAGTGTTTGGAGACATTTTTTTACCCTGCATATTTTATGTGGGTGTGTACACCTGAGAACAATGAAAAGCTGAAAGCATATTTTCCACCATGTTTGTACACCTGTATTAATTCACACTGAAATATATTAAAAATTGTACGAGTCGATTGTTGTGGTATTCTTTGTGTATCATATACACTAATACAGTGTTTCTCAACTCCAGTCTTCAAGGCACCCAAACAGGTCATGTTTTCAGGCTTCCTTTTATTTTGCACAGGTGATTTGATCAGTTTCATTGCCTTAGTAATTACCACAGCCGTTTCATCTGAGGAAAATTCTGAAAACATGACCTGTTGGGGCGCCTTGAGGACTGGAGTTGAGAAACACTGCACTAATGTAAGCATACTTTTAATCGTTTACATTTTGAATTTTGCTGCACAGAATAATAGTTTGAGGCAGGCAATAAACCTGTTGTCATAAACCCTCTTGTGACAGCTTTGAAAAGTGACAAGTCCTCTTAATGGAAACATCAAGGGTCTATTAGGCCCCTTTCACACGTTCAGGTCTGCCTGTCAGTTTTTTGGGCGGACCTGAATGGCCGCTCCATGCCTCTGTATGGAGTTTCGGATGTCAGCGGTGACATGTCCACTGACGTCTGATCCGCTAAACTCATACGGATGGTGATACGTCGCCATCCGTCAATATCGGATCGGGTGAGATCAGATGAAAACGGACATGCTGTTCATTTTCGTCCGATCTCTCCATAGGAGACAGCAGTGCTCGACAAGCCCCTCCCCGCTCAGTGAGCAGAGAGGGGCCTGTCATCCGCCGGCTCAGCGGAGATGAACTGAGAGATCTCCCGCTGAGCTGGCGGACTCCACTGCGTTGGATCCACCTGGTGTGAATGAAGCTTTAGACTCCTGATTTCTTCTCTGCTCTCCAAAGCAGCCATCCAAGTACAGATTGTATTTGTTTAGCTGCTTCCCTGTACCAGCAAGGGAATGAGAGCTCTGAAACCAGAAATGACAACATGTTCATTGCTTCTGTGTTTATTTGTCAAAGAGGTGATCAGTGAACACATCTTCCTTCATTTCCTCCATGGCAAGCAGTCCTGGCCGCTTACCGTGGCCCTGGGCTCCCCGAAGGCTCGGGAGAGCCCAGGGACCCATTATGGACAGTGGCGAGAGGAGGGGAGTCGGCCCTTTACTTTACAGTGCTGTGAACACTTTTTCAAAATAGCCAATCGCCACTAAAAAAATAAATACTGAAATCATAGCTGCAGCCATGATCTTGTAATAACCACTTGCTGACAGGACATTTATATTCCTATGTTGGTCAGCAAGTGGTAATGTTTCACATTGGGCATTTTTAAAGTAGCTGTGCCCCTTAAAATTTAATTTTGAAAGAAAGATTTTATTTTTTTGCTTTTTTTAGTCTGGGGGATTTAAACTAAGCTGAATCTTAGAAATTGGTAACAACCATCTAGACCAGGGATATGCAATTAGCGGACCTCCAGCTGTTGCAAAACTACAAGTCCCATCATGCCTCTGCCTCTGGGTGTCATGCTTGTGGCTGTCTGAGTCTTGCTATGCCTCATGGGACTTGTAGTTCTGCAACAGCTGGAGGTCCGCTAATTGCATATCCCTGATCTAGACTAATAGGCAAGGGATCGTACTATCCTGCTTTTTGTTTAACAATCCCGTGCCTATTAGTCTAGAATGGTCATTACTGTTTTTCTTGTACAGACGATCGAACATTCCGACAACAAAACCGTTTTATTTTTTCCAACCGATGTTGGCTCAAACTTGTCTTGCATACACACGGTCGCACAAATGTTGTTGGAAATTCAGATTGCCAAGAATGCGGTCACGTACAATACGTACAACGGCACTATTAAAGGGAAGTTCTATACCAGTCTGTTACAGTGTGACAAATGTGCTATCTCCATTACGAACACTAGTTTTACCAGACCGAGCGCATCCGTACTTGATTCAGAGCATGCGTGGAATTTTGTGCGTCGGCATAGCCTACACACGATCGGAATTTACAAGACCAGATTTTGTTGTCGGAAAATTTGAGAACCAGCTCTCAAATTTTTGTTGAAATTCCGACAGAAAATGTCTGATGGGGCCTACACACGGTCGGAATTTCCGACCAAAAGCTCCCATCGAACATTTGTTGTCGGAAATTCCGAGCGTGTGTACTCGGCTTATGAGCCAGCCATGCTTTTATTGGGGTTCGGATTCATCATCTGAATTTCGGTACACCAGACATACTTTAAACCGAACCCAGGTCACTAATTGTAACACAATGCTACAGCTTGCTACGTTTCTTATGTCAGAGAGAGTTCATTCATCAGTTAGCTACAATCAATTTGGAGCTCCTAATAAATAACCACTAACAATTTTATCAGCAAGACCGAGTTACTAAAAATGTCCAGTGTAGCGCCTAGCTAATATGTTGACCAGCAAGTGGGTAAATCACAGTAGCAATAGATTCAAATTGCCTTGTAGTTTAGCCTTATGCATTTTCACATTTTACAGTCTTTAAATTTGGTTTTGAATTGTATTGAAAAATGGTGACCATTATAAATTTGAAAGAAGTATGCACTAAATCATAGGAACAGGCCAGCAGATAGCTTAGCTCAGCAAGTTACTCTAGTGTATGTTAGTGTGTGTTGGTTTAATGATTTCCCACATTTCATTTCTTTTTTTTAAGTAAACCTTTTTGTCTGTTACTTTTGATTGCCTTTAGGCTAATGCGTTAAGTAAGGAAGCTGATGATTTAGACCTGGTTTCTGTAAAGTCTGGAAGTACATTATCTCAGTACAGAGGAAGGAATTTGGAAATTCAGAGAAACACATCGCCCTCCTCATCATCAGCATCAAGTAAGTATTGAAAAATGATCATTTAATGTTTAGGCATATGTTTGAAAATAGAAGGACCTTGGAGGAAAGTCTCTTGCATTAAAGGGGTTGTAAAGGTATTTTTTTTTCCTAAATAGCTTCCTTTACCTTAGTGCAGTCCTCCTTCTCTTACCTCATCCTTCGATTTTGCTTTTAAATTTCTTTATTTCTTCTGAGAATTCTTCTGTCTCTAACTCCACACAGTAATGCGAGGCTTCCTCCCTGGTGTGGAGTATCGTGCTCGACCCCTCCCCTGGAATACAGGAGAGTCAGGACGCCCACTAACACACAGCTTCTTTCTCTATCTGCAACGTAGAGAGCATCCTGACTCTCATGTAGTCCAAGGGAGGGGGCGAGCACGACACTCCACACCAGGGAGAAAGCCTTGCATTACTGTGTGGAGTTACAGACAGAAGAACAGGAAGTGAGGATTTCTCAGAAGAAAAAAGGACATTTAAAAGCAAAATCGAAGGATGAGGTAAGTGAAGGAGGACTGCACTAAGATAAAGGAAGCTATTTAGGATTTTTTTTTTTACCTTTACAACCCCTTTAACTATACCCTTTGCATGACCATACCCATAGTATCCCTGTTGGCACAATGTATTGTTCTTCACATCAAATATGTGCCTGTGTAAGGAAATTAATTTAGGTCACCGATTACTTGATAATGGCACTTCCAAGATTTTCTGAAGTATCTCGTTTATTTGTTAGGAGTAAATTCTATTCTTCTATGGATTTAAATTCACCTGGTTTAAGGTTAATCCAGTGTTTCCCAATGTTTCATCCTATCTCTGATCTTGTAAGTCTCAAAAATCTAGGCTATAACATCCCACAGATAACATCGGTACTAAAAATGTAAGCAGAATCCATACATAAATATAACCCAGGATACTATACAGGACATTGAAGTCACATAAACACTTAACATTTGACATAGGTTGAAATGGTCAATCTACTTCAACCAATAGAAAAAAAACATTGCTGGGCTCTGATGAAGAGGTCCTTGTCACCTCGAAACGCGTCGGCCGGCAGTGACACACCTCTATCCCCCCTATTCTGGAGTGTGTCTCGAGGGGTATCCATCACATCGTTGTTGACAAGCCTATTTTACCATTTCTCTTGTGAGTAGTTTTTTATTACCTTTTTTAATTAATAAATTGTCAACGGTAACACACTAGGCTGGTGCACTATTCTTTTTCTTCTTTTTTGTTTTCTGCTAGGATATTCCCCATCCATGAAGGGCAGCAAGGCCACTGTTACCATTTTTGACATTTGTGGAATTTTCCATGCGGAACATTGATTCATTGTTGGACAATCCACTCTTGCTCACGAGTTTGTTGTCTTTTCTGTTTATGGCTTTTTTTTAACCGATGGTTAAATAACCTATGGGGCCCACACACGATCGGTTTTGACCGATGAAAACGGTCCATCAGACCGTTGTCCTCTGTTTAACCTATCGTGTGTACGAGGCCTTAGTGTTCACAGAGGAGGAGGCAGCAGGCCTAATGGGGTGTCACCAGCAGGCCCGCCAGCTGAACTTGGAAAAGCGGGTGGGATCCCCGGTGACAACACACATACATGGCAGCATGGGACAGGAGCAGCATCTGCTGAGAAGAGGATCTCGGGAGGACAACGCTGGATCTGCTGGTAGACTAGTATCCCACCACAAGGTAAGAGGGGGTAGGAAGATCTGCTTTAACCTCCTGGGCGGTGTTCCCGAGTCTGACTCGGGGTGAGATTTTTGGGCTAGGATCGGTAACCCCGAGTCAGACTCGGGCTCGCCTCGCTGGATGTACAGGGAGTTTTACTTACCTTGTCCCTGGATCCAGCGATGCCACCGCGCTGTGTGAGCGAGCAGGACCTCGCTCGATTCACACAGTGCCTCCGTGTGACGCCGATCTCCGTTCCCTGCGACGTTACGACGCACGGGGACGGAGAACGGCGCCAAATTCAAAAAAGTAAACAAACACTATACATACAGTATACTGTAATCTTATAGATTACAGTACTGTATGTAAAAAAAAACACACCCCCCTTGTCCCTAGTGGTCTGTCCTGTGTCATGCATGTCATTTTATATAATAAAAACGTTTCTTTCTCCCTGCAAACTGTAGATTGTCCATAGCAACCAAAAGTGTCCCTTTATGTCAAAAATAGTTTTAGATCAGCTAAAAAACAGCGATAATAAATTATAATCACTTGCAGAATTGTGCGATAGCGATTTGTGGGGAAATTCGTCATAAAAAAAAAAAAATAATGACAGCAACAATTCTGCAACTGAGCAAATTTCAGTGATTTTGATTTGATTACATTATTGAATAATTTTTATTATAATTATATTATTATTTGTTATAATTATTTATAATTATTATATTATAATTTATAATTTTGTTTTTAAAAAAATGTCATACCCGGGATGCCTATTAGAAGCTTGTTTGGTCAGATTTAAGTGAGTTATTTCTAAAAATGACAGACCTACAATATAAAACGCCAAATTTCCTTGCAAATAATGGTACCGCTTTTAGCATGTTTTTTCTGAGAGAATCATACCGCCAGGGAGGTTAATGAAAGTAGATCTAGTAACAGATATATTTTTTCATGTCATGTGCAGTTAGGATTTTGTAAGTGTGAAATCTTTATGTAATTATTACCTCTACTCCTGACAAAGCTTTTAACTGCTTTTCAAAAAGAAAGTGCCATCTTTGTTCAGCCACCATCAGCATCTACTTCCTTGACTGTGTGTTGGCTCTCAGATAAATCCGGATTCCTGTGAGGTTCTTGAATGTGTCTGAAAATATCTGTCAGAGATTAGACCCCTGCTGCAACCTCTCACCTTGTAACTTGCTGCAAAGTTAAAGTAGTGCAGCCTGATCTCTGGGGAAAGGAGACTGAAGAAATGTTTCCTCCTGTCTATAGCAGACAGAGAACAAGATCCCAGCATGGCAAAGCCACGAGAATTTTTTTTTAAAGTAACTCTGTCACTTCCAAAAAATTAAATGCAGTGCCTGTAAAATAACACAGTAAATACCTACCTATCCTACTTCCTGCACTGCAGATCTTCATTCTATTGCAGAGTTACTGCCGGCTAAAGAATCATCTTCGGTAGTGTCAGATGCCTGCTTTCCTTTTTCACTCTGTAGTTTCTCTCGATGACTTCTTTTTACACGATGCAGTAGTGACTTTGTGGCTGGACCCACAGCATTCGGGAGGGGGCACCAGGCATCTAACAAATTTGAAAGTGTGTCAGATGCAGAAAATCCTTTGCAGCCTTAGAGAGTGAAGAGATGTCATAGAGAGCAAAGATAAGCCATAGGGATTGGAAGTGGTTGTAACCCTTGCTACTGCAAACACCATCTGTCAACAAGTAAAATTAAGCTTGATTAGACTGTGATCTTTGTTCAAAAATAATATTCCTTTACTGAACTGTGCAGCCTTAGGCCTCGTACACACGACCGAGAATCTCGTCGTAAAAGAAACGTCGTTTTCCTCGACGAGGTCCTTGTCAAGCTTGACGAGAATCTTGTCAAGCTTTCCTTGCATACACACTGTCAAGACAAAATCTTGTTTTTCTCAAACGCGGTGACGTACAACACGTACGACGGCACTATAAAGGGGAAGTTCAATTCCACTGGCACCACCCTTGGGGCTGCTTTTGCTATACTCCTGTTACTGCGTGTTAAGTAAAAGTTTGGTGAGAGATGATTCGTGCTTTTCAGTCTGTTACAGCGTGACAAATGTGCTTTCTCCATTATGAACTCTACTTTTACCGAAGGCACGCTCCAATTTCATACTTTATTCTGAGCATGTGTGGGTTTCTAAGCATACACACGAACGTGTTTCTCGTCGTAAACCAACACGACGAGGAAAGACTCCCGAGGAGAAAAAAGAGAGCGTGTTCTCTTATTTTCTCGTCAAAATCCACAACGGTTTTCACGACGAAAAACATACACATGACCGTTTTTCTCTGCAAAAATGCTCTGCCGGCATTTTTCTTGATGGGTTTTGCAGAGGAAAACTATCATGTGTACGAGGCTTTATACCTGCAGGTCACATGATCACTCTCCGGTGCCAGGGCATTGATGGAGGTACTGGAAGTGACGTTGTCGCCCAGCATCTAGGTTCCATGACAATGGAATGCTTTCAGACCCGGCAGCAGACTTCACTTCCTCCTTTACTCATCCGAGAGCAGGGGGGAAGACAGGCAGCTGTGCACTGATTACAGAAGATATAGTATCTTAAAGCGGGAGTTCACCCACAAATCAACTTTCTGCAGTTAGATCCAGCATACTGCTGACATCTGCAGTCTTTTTATCTTTTATTTTGGTACTTATCGTTTTAGCAGTATTTCTTCTATGGCTCAGGATTACTTCCTGGTATAGGTGTTCCCGAAGACAAGCAAGTTGATTGACAGCCTTCGATAGCGCGTCACGGCTTCCGAAAATCCACACGAGTGACACTCGCGCAGTCAGCTCTACACGGCAGGCGCAGGCGCCGTAAACAGCCAAGTGTCACCTTGGCTGTTTTCGGAAGCCGTGACGCACTATCGAAGGCCGTCAATCAACTTGCTTGCCTTCGGGAACGCCCATTCCCCGCAGGATTCCCCGCTCGGAGCCATAGAAGAAATACTGCTATAACGATAAGTACCAAAATAAAATAAAAAAAGACCAGCATACTGCAGATGTCAGCAGTATGCTGGATCTAACTGCAGAAAGTTGATTTTTGGGTGAACTCCCGCTTTAAGCTGGATGATGTAAGATGTAAACTGACCACGGTAGCAGGGATCGGCTGCCATGCTACCGTGGTCAGTTAATTTGTAGGGGGAGTTGCACAGGCAGGTTCAACCAAGTAAACTAGAGCACCGGCAGCTACATATACAACACAGACATGAGAGATCAGGTGTAAATAATTTATAGAGGCTGTGCAATGTTTTGTTTTATTCTTACCCTTACAAAAACTTAAAGATTGGTGTCACAGGAATCAGAACGGGTAAGTATTAACAGAGTTCTTTTGGAAGCAGTGCTTTATTGATTATTAACATACAGGTTTTATATAGTGCCAGCAGTTTGCACAGCATTTTACAAAACGGAGGCAGACAGTACAGTTACAATGCACATCAATACAAATGGGTCCTGTGAGCACTTACAATCTAAATGATTCAGTCTTTTAAAAAATAATGCTGCTGTATATTGTGACATGACAGAAATGTATTCATGCTAGTCTATATTTACTTAAAAGTCCATTTAGAATTTAGTTTGGATTTTTTTTTTATGCTTTTAAGTTTTTTGATTGCTTACATAAGGCTGCACTAAATTAAAATACAAACATATTTGTCTTTTTACACTTTAGACCAAAATGCAGTTACTCCAGCGAAAACGAATTTGGGACCCCAACGAAAGGAACGCATCTCATTTCGAAATAACCCAGTTCAACTGAGTGGAGGATGGGGTGGAGGAAAAAAGAAGGGAAAATTATTTCAATGAAAGCCATCGCTAATAATAGAAAATGCTGCTATTGCATAATCCTGTTCTACATTTTTTTGCGTTATGACGTTATGTAGTTTTGACATTAAAGTACATTTCTCTGTGATTTCAAGCTTTGAAGTGCTTTCTTTTTTTTTAGTTTTGTCATTGTTATAAATACGAAGATTTGCAGCTTAACCTCTTCCTGCCCATAGTACGTATATATTCTGCCTCTCAGTGGGTGGGCTTTAACGCAGAGAGGCCGCATATATGTTAAGAATGTGCTCCCAGCACAGT
Organism: Rana temporaria; assembly: GCF_905171775.1. NCBI lineage: Eukaryota > Metazoa > Chordata > Amphibia > Anura > Ranidae > Rana > Rana temporaria. The sequence continues at coordinate 207,516,290 of NC_053491.1, read as the reverse complement.
CACCAGTGATGCATACTTGCAAATGGGAGATTTCCGATCATGTGACCGGTGTGACAGCCAATGACAGCATTCACATGACCCGAATACCCGCCTCAACTTCCAGGCATTTAGAAGCTCTTAAATTGCCATGAGGTGGTGGGGGAAGGGATTAAAGGATAAGTTCACTTTTGGAGCATGTTGCATGTTCTACCGGTTTTTAAGGTGGAATATGTAGCATGTTCCAGCGTCTGCCCCTTCTCCCCTCACTCCCCCCATGACAATTAGCAGGGGATAGCAAATAAATGGACGAGAACTGGACAGCCGCACTCCAAAATCACTTAAAAAAGTTGTCTTTTTATTTTTCAACTGCACAAACTGTCACTGCAAACCAACAAGATACAGTATGGCCGACGCGTTTTGCACTTACAGTCAGTGCTTAGTCATGGCTAAGCCATGACTAAGCACTGACTGTAAGTGCAAAACGCGTCGGCCATACTGTATCTTGTTGGTTTGCAGTGACTGTTTGTGCAGTTGAAAAATAAAAAGACAACTTTTTTAAGTGATTTTGGAGTGCGGCTGTCCAGTTCTCGTCCATTTATTTGCTATCATTAGCATTGCCAGCACCTTGGTGGTTCAACAACCCTTGATTGCTCACGGGGCTCACCTGGAGCGGTGAGATATCTGCCAATTAGCAGGGGATACTCTCTGGCTTTGCCCCAGTGTTCCGTGATGAATTGCCAGAACCGCCACTAGAGATCCGGGGTCCTTGCTATTTTTGTGAAGAGCAGCTCTCCTTGAGGCCGAGGCAGGGAAGAAACAAGATGGGGAGCCAGGGTTGGCGGCAGCTCCATTTATATTGGCAGCTACTTTCATTGCCACTTGGCCTCCGCCTCTTGTTTGTTCCCCTCGGTCACTAGAAGAGCTACGTTTTGCAAAAATGGAGGCAGAGACATTATCACCAGTGCCGACCCCAGACCTCTAGCAGTGGCTCTGGCGATACAGCACATAAAGAGGGGGGGATTACGGCGCTTGTGGTGTTATGATGCCTTTAAGACAGTGGTAATAGTGGCTCTAATGGCACTTCTAAGTCAGTCTGTGTATCAAAAGGCAGGAAGAGGCAGCCATCCTCAGAGGGTGTCCATAACCTCTGTCAGCAAAACAGTACAAGGAAAGAGGGGAGTGGAGGCACCAACTGTAATATTCCTAATGTTTCTAGATGATGTAAGTATATTATGTATACTCACAGGTTCACTTGGAAATGGCCAGTAGAAGGAGCTCTGAGCCCCGAGCGTGCAGCCTGTTACACTCCCCAACTCTTGTTTGTCTGCCAACCCTGCCGTGCCGTGTGGCGTCACTGCCGCTTCCGCGTTCCACACTGGACAGTGTGGAGCTTCCTGTATGCGATACTGCCAGGGAAACACCACCAGAGCCTGCAGACCGGCATCTATAGATGGACTTCATTTCCAAGTGAACCTGTGAGTATACATATTATACTTACATTATCTAGAAACATTAGGAATATTACAGTTGGCGCCTCCACTCCCCTCTGGCGATACAGCAACATGGAGGTCTCAAAATTTGGTGGCAAGCTGCATCTTGGGGACAAGTAACAAGTTGCATCTGGTGACAAGTGAGCGCTGCATCTCTGCTGACGAGTAACAAGCTGAATCTCTGGTAGCAAATAACAAGCTGCATCTTGGTGATAAGTCAGAGCTGCATCTCTGGTGACAAGTAACAAGCTGCATTATGGTGACAAGTGAGCTCTGCATCTCTGGTGGCAAGTAACAAGCTGCATTATGGTGACAAGTGAGCTCTGCATCTCTGGTGGCAAGTAACAAGCTGCATCTTGGTGACAAGTGAGCGCTGCATCTCTGGTGACAGGTAGCAAGCTGCATCTCTGGCAACAAGTAGCAAGCTGAATCTTGATGACAAGTGATCGCTTCATTTCTGGTGACAAGTGAGCGCTGCATCTGGTTACAAATGAGCGTTACATCTCTGGTGGCAAGGGGCAAATACTTGTTACTTGATTTAGTTTAATAAATATGAAATATTGCAAATATATGTTTAATATTTAACCTGTTACTGCGTAAAAGTGTAGACTGGTTATACACACATGGTTTGTTAAGCAAGGTGCGCACCAGCGTATGAATGTACTGTATCTCAGCTATCCTTAAATTAAAATAGAATTTTCGCTAATGTTTTGGGATATTTGACATCTGTTAGCTATTTTGCATGCACATTTCATGCAGGAACAAGACCGCGTGATGTGCCCACTGATATTACTAAGAAGACAGAAAACACCACTACAAGTAAAACAACCATTCCCATGTAACAGTGTACACATACACAAATGTGAAGGCTTTAAGCATAGTAAGGCTACATTTACACAAGGCTACATTTACACATAGTAAGGCTACATTTTCTGAAAAGCTATGTGCTTTTTCTGAACGTTGACATTTAATGGGCCTAATGTGTGCAGGGTGTCCTATTGACTTGATGGTCTAGCTGCATGGTAACTTTTAGGCGGGCAGTCAGCAATACCAAAGCTCAGCAGCCTGTTTTTACCACCCTCTGGCTGTCTGTTTGAAAGAAGTGTAAGTGTGTGAACATGATACATGCCTTAGTATTACAGTTTTTTTTGTTTTTTTAACACTTACATTCCTTCATTACACCTTATAAAGGGCACAACGGCAGTATCAGTTGGATGTTTATGTGCACTGCAACTTAGAATGCAATAAGCATAGGTGTACACTTTAGCAGATCACTAAGTAATCCATATCGTTGGCTATACGTATGTCAATGTGCTCAAGCGAACCTTTTATTGCAAGCCTAACAGGTACCGTCATAACAAATTGTTACCACTCTTGTGCATTTCCTTGTAGTAAATTGGGCCCATAGACTTGTAATTAGTAACAGCAAAGCACAAGTGTGTGGCACCTGCGAAGCGGAGTCTACATACTGTATGTAATGGGTGATTATGACTGTCTCATGTACATATACAATACCAAACTATACAAAAGTTTTTTTGTTTTTTTTAATATCAAAATACATTGATAACATTAATTACATCCAAGCTTATATCTCGCTCTCTATTATTTAAAACGTTCTGTTTTAAATGTAGTTAATACAACCTCTAGTAATACCGGACATAGATGGCTCGGTTCAGCAGAGACTGGCCAAGATTCCAACCATGTATCGGCAAGCTCAGATTTTACAGGCAATTGTTGCTAGTGGCTGTTATAGTCGCTAGCAATAATCACTGTATTCTCCCGGCGGGGATGGCTTCCCCTGCCCCACCTCCCCATTAAGCGAACACAATGGCTCTACGAAGGGATTCCCCTATGCACACTGTGTTGATGGGGAAATCAAGCAATTTTCTTTCCTGCAACCCATGGTTGCAGGAAAGAAAATCGATCCTTCTATGGCTGGAACTTTTTGCCCTAAAAGCGAAACGCTATGTGTGGCACTGCACATCACCCTGAACACACCATCCCCACCGTAAAACGTGGTGGCAAAATCATGTTTTAGGGATACTTTTGTTCAGCAGAGACAGGGAAGATGGTCAGAGTTGATGGGAAGATGGATGGAGCCAAATACAGAGCAATCTTAGAAGAAAACCTGTCCAAGCCTGCAAAAGACTTGAGACTGGGAAGTGGAGGTTCACCTTCCAGCAGGACAACAACCCTAAACATACAGCCAGAGCTACAATGGACTGGTTTAGATCAGTGGTCTCCAAACTGTGGCCCTGGGGACGGCTGTGACCCTTTGCTTGCCTTTATCCGGCCCTTGGGGCACTATTCCTCCCACTGATCGAGACAATATTCTGCCAACCGACACCAACAATGGGGCTCCATTTCTCTCACTAACACCAATAACAGGACACTAGTCATTCCAACGATACCAACAATGGGGCACCATTCCCTCCCCCGATACCAAATGTGGTGAAGCTTATTCCCACTGATACCAGGACAATTTTCACTAACGCTGGCCACAGTCCGACCCCCCGAAAGTCTGAAAGACAATATACTGACCCTTTGTTTAGAAAGTTTTGAGGCCCCTGGTTTAGATCAATGCATATTCATGTGTTAGAATGGCCCAGTCAAATTCCAGACCTTAATCCAATTGAGAATATGTGGCAGGACTTGAAAATTCACATATTTATTTGTAAAAAAAATTGAAACCCACTTATCATTTTCCTTTCACTCCACAATCATGTACCGCTTTGTGTTGGTCTATCACATACAATCCCAATAAAATACAAATACCTTTTTGGTTGTAACATGACAAAATGTGGAAAATGTTAAGGGGTATGAATACTTTATTTAAGGCATTGTAGACTTTGGTTGATTAATCATAAGTTATCAGTTTAGGGTGGTTCTGTCATTTAGAGTAAACCTGTGCAGATTTTAGACCTGCCTCACTCTGCATGTAATCCCCTTTCCTTTGTTTCCCTATCCTTCTAGTTAGCCTCCAAGTGCAAAGAAAGACAGCACTGTGTAATCTTTGAGTTGCTTCAGTTAGAACTTGCACAGAGCTGAGGACTATCTCTACCCCAAACTTCTGCTAGCCAAGACACACTTTCACCACAAGGAATGACAAGCACCTATCATGTTGAGTGAGTCACATGGTTCTTCAAAACTGGAAGGATCAGGGTATTTGCTTCCAGCATCTGAACAGAGAAATGAAGGAGTAAAGGAAAGGTTACTATAAGCGTATAGGGAGGGGAATATTAAGACCTTGTTCACACTGCATGGAAAAATTGCAGGTCGCCGCAAGGATATATAAAAAACATTTGTGTTCTATGTTTCCTGTTGACACCACAATGTTGGTGTCATGTGCAATGCATTGTGTTAAAATGCTACATGTTTGCTTTTTTTTTGTAAATGTACATTAACACAATGCAAATCTATTAAGAAAAACGTTTATTTATTATTTTGTCCCTTACAAGGACCCATAGCAATTTAACGTGCATTAAAATGTGTGTCAACGCATCCACATCCATTTTTCGAGCATCTTCATACATTTTAATACACGTTTATGTGTATACAAGCGCTAAAGCAAAACTGTTGCTTTGCCTTGTGCTGACAGAGCCCCTGTTTTAAAACATTTATTCATATAGGACTCTGAAGCACTGGTTATATTAATGTATAGGATTTTGTAGAAGGATTCTTCATTTTGTATTTAATCTTACCCAAGATAGAAAACTCTTAAGCCACGTACACACGACCATTTTTAATGTCCTGAAAAAACAGTGTTTTTCTCGACGTGATTCTTGTCAACCCTGCCTTGCATACACACGATCGTAAAAAATAAATGCTCGCGTAAAAGGCGGTGACGTACAACACGTACAACGGCACTATAAAGGGGAAGTTCCATTCGGATGGCGCCACCCTTGGGGCTGCTTTTGCTGATTTTCTGTTAGTAAAAGTTTGGTGAGAGATGATTCACGCTTTTCAGTCTTCGTGCTTTTCAGTCTGTTACAGCGTGATGAATGTGCTATCTCCATTACAAACGCTCATTTTACCAGAAAGAGAGCTCCCGTCTCATAACTTGCTTCTGAGCATGCACGTTTTTTTCCCATCGTTAAAGCCTACACACGACCGTTTTTCACGACGTGAAAAACAACAACGTGAAAACAAAGAGAAAAATTAAAATGCCCATTTTTCACGTCGAGAAAAATGCTCTGGAGCCCACACACGGTCGTTTTTAATAACTAGTTTAAAAAATTGCATTTTTCACATCATGAAAAATGGTCATGTGTACGCGGCATAACACACTTATTCAGTAGTTCAATGGTTTTATAAAATGTATAAACTGTCAGTGTTTACTTCCATTTTATATTAACCTGATGAATTCAGTGTTAGGTTTGCTATTTTGAATTTTTTTCAGTGTGTAAATGTGTTTTAGTCAATAATATTCCACAGTAGATTTCTTGGCAGCAATTGAAAGGATTTAAAAAGTTAAACCACTTTATAGTACATTGTTGCCTCTGTTTGACCAAAATGCATTGAAAGTGCCATATTTCAAGCTAGCGTAGACAATCTGAGCAACGTGTAGAGTGGGACTTTCAAGGCACCAAGCATTAAATCACAGAAAGTATACATAAACAAACAATTTTATTAATAGCACTAAAAACAGAATTAAAAAGGTCCAGTGGTTAAAATAAAAAACAGTATGCACACAATTCTCAGTATGTATAGAAATGGAAAACCAGCACAAAAAACATCTTCAACAAATTAAGTATATCTGTCTTATATAATAAGCATCAGCACATTTCAACTCGTGGATGGTATGAGTCTTATTCAGGGGGATTAATAAATGATATAATCTGCAACATAAATACATATAAGTACAAGACCAACAAATACAACACTGATCATGATATGATAAATGATTTATTAAACGACTCACAATTACACTTTTTAACATAGTATGAAATAGGAGTGCATTTCCAAGACAAAACCCAAAGATATGACACAAAGGATGCCCAAAACTTACACCTGAGAAGAATCAGCCCACCTAATAAAGCAAAGAAGAGATAGACAAATTAACAAAATATAACCTCAAATATTGGTTTGAGTAAGAAAAAAATGTAAAAAATTGCTATGGACACTTACAAAAAATTAAGAGAACAAGATGTGGCCAAGAAATTTAACCCAGCGGATCTGAACAGAAGTATATCAAAAGAAATGGGACTGAAGCCCTGTAAACACGGGCCAGAATCTCTTCAAGAAAAAACCCTTGTTTTTCCTGACGAGATTCTTATCAAGAATCTCTTGCCGCCCGAGTGTACAGACTCTCCTTTCAAAAGAACCGCGGTTCTCTTGAAAGGCAAGAACGTGGTGACGTCATCGCTTACGACGAGCATGCGCTCGTCACATTCAATGCAGTCATCTTGCGGCACCCTACCTATGCCTAGGAAGCTACCGCGCAAACGTCAAAGTAATTTCGAGCATGCACGGGTTTCCACGGCGACAGGTAAGTATACACACTCTCGGGTTTCTCGCCAGGAAAACTGCAGAGAAACCTGAAAGCCTCGTACACACACTCGGTATACTCGGCAAGAAAGCTCTGCCAGCAGTTTTCTTGCTGGTTCTTGCCGAGTAAACCTAGCGTGTGTACGAGGCTTAGTATAAAAAAAGGCTCCTTTTAAAAAAAGGTGTGGGGATGTGATTTAATTGTGAATTATATCACCATGTGTTCCAATTTGCACAGATTTGCTTCTAAAGCAACCCCTCCACCCATCCTCTGCAAGAAAGCCAATAAAGTTATTATTAGTTGTTTCCTTCTAATTCCCCAGTCTCCATGGTCATCATGGTGGCAAGCTTCTTCTTTTTTTGGGCTTGTTTAGACTGTTGAGACTTTTGGGTTGGGGGGCTGGGCGTGGTTATGCCATGTTTTTAGAACCCTCCTTAAGCTGCAAGGGAAGCAAATGGGGTTGTTTGCATGCCTACAGTCATGATGCTCTGCTTCTTGCTCACAGCACAAACCTTTCCCCCTTCCCTATTCAAAGGGCAGTGCCACCACCGTTCATGACCCATTCAAGCGAATGGGGGAATGTGATGCAAACGCCCCACAACGGGGCGTGTAATTCATGTTGCTGTGGTACATTGTCGAGACATTTTTGGGGGTTAAAACAGGGTGAGGAGGTGCCATATTGCCTCCTCACCACCTGTCACATGCCTCTAAAAAGTGATCCGAATGCAGATCAGATTTTTAAAGGTGCAGCAGTTTTCCGTATGCCTAAACCTAACCTTATTGACTGCCAGCCTACAGATGACATCGGTACTGGCAAAACAGATATCCCTGGCCTGACAATGTCACCAGTGCCTAAAAACAACCAAAAAGTGCAACAAAGTAAAGTATAAATAAAAATAGGTGGGCCTGTCCCTGCCAATATTTGTAAATTATGTTGCCTGTTAACCACTTGCCGATCGCTGCACGACTATATATGTCGGCAGAATGGCACTGCTGCGCAAAGAAACATACCTGTATGTCCCCTTCAAATTGTCGCATAGTGGGCGCGCATGCTCTGTGACCGTGCCCGCAGGACCCGGAGATGCCTATGTAAACAAGTGACAGGTCAGTGATATACTGCTCCCTGCCATCCCCCACAGTTAGAATCACTCCCTAGGACACACTTTACCTCTTCATCGCCCCCTAGTGTTTAACCCTTTTCCTGCCAGTGTCATTTACACAGTAATCGGTGCATTTTTATAGCACTGATCGCTGTATAAATGACAATGGTCCCAAAATAGCGTCAAAAGTGTCTGATGTGTCCGCCATAATGTCGCAGTCACAATAAAAATCACAGATCGCCGCCATTACTAGTAAAAAAATAATAATAATCTATCCCCTATTTTGTGGACGCTATAACTTTTGCGCAAACCAATCAATATACGCTTATTGCAAAAAAAATTACCAAAAACATGTAGAAGAATACATGTCTGCCTAAACTGAGGAAAAAAAAAATTTTATATATAGTTTTTGGTGATATCTATTATAGCAGAAATCAAAAAATATAGCTTTTTTTTCAAAATTGATGCTGATTTTTTTTGTTTATATCACAAAAAATAAAAACCACAGAGGTGATCAAATACCACCAAAAGAAAGCTCTATTTGTGGGGAAAAAAGGACGTCAATTTTGTTTGGGTGCAACGTTTCACGACCGCGCAATTGTCAGTTAAAGCGATGCAGTGCCGAATCACAAAAAGTGCTCTGGTCAGCAAGGGGGTAAATTCTTCCGGGGCTGATGCCGTGTACACACGATCGTTTTTGGGCATGAAAGAAAACGTAGTTATTCAGCATGTCCAAAAAACGAAGTTTTTCTAACTTCATCATTAAAAACGACGTTGCCCACACACCATTGTTTTAAAATTAAAAATTATGAACAAAGCGAGGTGACGTACAACCCATACAACATCACTCTAAAGGGGAAGTTCTATTCGCCTTTGGGCTACTTTAGCTGATTCCTTGTTAGTAAAAGACGATTCGCGCTTTTTTGTCTGTTACAGCGTGATGAATGTGCTTAATCCATTATGAATGGTAGTTTTATCAGAACGAGCGCTCCCATCTCATAACTCGCTTCTGGCATGCACGGGTTTAAAACGTTGTTTTAGTCCACACACGATCATTTTTTACAACCCGAAAAACAACATTTTTTTAAAAGGACGTTATAAAATGCAGCATGTTCAAAAAATTTTTTGTCGTTTTTCAGAAACTGAAAAACGATGTGCAGCCCACACACGATCATTTTAAATGACGTTTTTAAAAACAACGTTTTCTTTCATGCCGAAAAATGATCGTGTGTACGCAGCATAAGTGGTTAAAGGCTTTGTAATTTTGTAGATAGGGTTGTGATTTAAACATTTGCCTCCCTGAATAGACAAAATTATGACAGCTCTACAGCTTCATGTGTCCTCTGTCTGCTTAGTTCACAATGAGTAATCTGTGTGATATAACAGATTAGTTATATAATTAAAAAGGCAAGTGACACAGAAAACTGAAATAGGATATAGTGGTGTGAATCACTGAGCAGTCAAACAAAATCCAATTCACATATAACAGTTTCAAGCTTTGTACCATTTAACACATTAAAGGGCGGCTCTCTTTGTAGCAAAACTTTTAGTTGAGGAGTGAAGGAAGCTGGAGAAGAGCAGACACTTTGGCCCAGATTCACATATAATTACGTTGCTCCTGGGCAGCGTAACGTATGTGATTTACGTTACACCGCCTCAGGTTTACAGCGTTAGTGCCTGATTCTCAGAACACTTACCTGTAAATTTGCGGCGGTGTATCGTAAAAGCGCTCGGCGCAAACCCCGCCCAATTCAAATGGGGCGGGCATCATTTAAATTAGGCGTGTTCCCGCGCCGAGCGTACTGCGCATGCTCCGTCGGGTAAATTACCCGACGTGCATTGCGCTAAATGACGTCTAAATGACGTCGTCATTTGCTTAGACGTTAACGTAAATGGCGTCCAGCGCCATTCACGGACGTCTTACGCAAACGACGTAGATTTTTAAAATTTTGACGTGGGAACGACGGCCAAACTTAACATTGGCTGCGCCTCCATAGACCCAGGGGCAACTTTGCGCGTCGCAAAGGCTACGGAAATGGCGTAAATTCTCTGCGTCGAGCGCGCGTACGTTCGGGAATCGTCGTAATTTGCTAATTTACATAAGCGACGGGGAAAACGACGTCGGCGACACCTGGTGGCGGGAAAAAAAATTGCATCTAAGATCTGACAGCGTAAGAGCCTTACGCCTGTCAGATCTAATGGGTATCTATGCGTAACTGATTCTAAGAATCAGTCGCATAGATACCCGGGGCCAGATTAGGACTTATGACGGCGCAAATGGTGTTGCGCCGTCGTAACGCCTTTGAGAATCTGGGCCTTTATTTTCAGTAAATGGATCAATAAAATGTGGCATGTAAAATGTTTCTGCAGTTACACTTTCTCAGGATGTTACCTTTAAACGACAGTTTGCAGTCACATTTTACATCTTTTCCCTGGAAAGAAATTATATAAGCTTTATTCCCTTGCTGTTTACTTATCTTCTAAAGCAGTGTTCCCCAACCCCCGGTCCGCGGCCCACTACCGGGCCGCAGCCCTTCTGCAGCCGGGCCGCGAGTGTGAGCAGGCGGCATGAGACTTTTCTTCCTCCTGCCATCGCTCTGTAATCCTCACAGAGCCGACAGCGGGAGGCGGAACAATTCTGGGTGGAGGGCGGAGCTGCCAAAGGTTATCAAACAGGCGATTGGCTGCTAGGACTGTCCTTCATCCTAGCAGCCAATCACCTGTTTGTTACCTCGGCCCTCCATCCAGAACTGTCCCGCCTCCCTCCCTGCAACGCCTCTCCTCAGTCTCCTGTCCCTATCCAGACATGCTGTGCACAGTCCTCTCCACTGCCCACATCGGCACCGCCTCCTTCGGCACAAGCAGGGACTAGTGTGACTGTGATCTCTTGGCGGCATGGAGAGGGTGTGACAGCAGCAGGGACATGGTCGTCTGGTGTCTGTTCTGTGTACCTGCTGGATCGGATCAACGGTTGCCGACCGAGTTCCCGACTCCTTCTCCTCCCACCCATGGCCTGACTCACTGAGAGACCATACACCAGAGGGTGTGAAAGGTAAAGAAATAAGTCACACAGATTGACACTGATGAAGGTGACAAGTGAAGTTACTGAGGGGAAGGTTATACAGGGGAACATGGGTGGCAAGTGACATGGCTGCAGGTGGCAGGCTGTGGGTGACAGGCTGTGGTGGCAAGTGACATGGTGGCAAGTGACATGGCGGCAGGTGGCAAGTGACATGGCTGCAGGTGGCAAGTGACATGGCTGCAGGTGGCAGGCTGTGGTGGCAAGTGACATGGTGGCAAGTGACATGGTGGCAGGTGGCAAATGACATGGCTGCAGGTGGCAAGTGACATGGCTGCAGGTGGCAAGTGACATGGTGGCAGGGGCACGCTGTGGGTGTCAAGTGACATGGCTGCAGGTGACAGGCTGTAGGTGGCAAGTGACATGGCTGCAGGTGGCAAGTGACATGGTGGCAAGTGACATGGCTGCAGGTGGCAGGCTGTGGTGGCAAGTGACATGGTGGCAGGTGGCAAGGGACATGGTGGCAAGTGACATGGCTGCAGGTGGCAAGTGACATGGCTGCAGGTGGCAAGTGACATGGTGGCAGGGGCAGGCTGTGGGTGGCAAGTGACATGGCTGCAGGTGACAGGCTGTAGGTGGCAAGTGACATGGCTGCAAGTGACAGGCTGTGGTGGCAGGCTGTAGATGGCAAGTGATATGGCTGCAGGTGGCAAGTGACATGGTGGCAGGCTGCAGGTGACATGGCTGTAGGTGGCAGGCCTGGAGTGTGGGGGGGAGACTGAGGACTGTAATGTGGGGGGGCCTGAAGAAGTTAAATTGGGGTGACCAAGAACTGTCATGTGAGGGGTGCTGAGTATATTAAAGTGGAGGTTGGGAATGTAATGTGGGGGGTAGGCTGCCACTGATTCTGCATTATGGTGGGTTTAACTATTTAATTTATTACTACAATGTAATAGAAATAATGCGCTGACAAATTGCCCGCGAAAAATCGCTTACCCCCGCATGCCATCCCCATCCTCCCCCCCTCCGGGCCTTGGCAAAATTTCTTCCACACAGCCGGTCCCCGGGGCCAAAAAGGTTGGGGACCACTGTTCTAAAGGAGATGAAGATTTTCTGTAAAAGATATCAAAAGAAAAAGCTGTGAAACCAGAGCTTGAAAATACATCTTTGGTGACATCTGCACCATTGTTTAAAAAGACTGACTGTGTTTTAGTCAGTCTAATAGGTGGATTCAGAGAGAGTTAGGCCGGCGTATCAGTAGATACGCCGACCTAACTCGGAATCTGTGCCGTCCTAAGTTTAAGTGTATTCTCAAACTGAGATACACTTAAACCTAGCTAAGATACGACAACCTGCGCCGTCGTATCTTAGGGTGCAATATTTAGGCTGGCAGCTAGGTGGCGCTTCCGTTGAGTTTGGCGTAGAATATGTAAATGACTAGATACGCCTAGATACGATGGGCGCACGTACGTAAAAGATATGCCGTTTACTTAAGGCGTTTTCAGGCGTAAAGTTATTCCATCAAATAGCTGGACTAGCCAATGTTAAGTATGGCCGTCGTTCCCGCGTCGAAATTTGAAAATTTTACGTCGTTTGCGTAAGTCATCCGTGAATAGGGCTGGACGTAATTTTCGTTCACGTCGAAACCAATACGTCCTTGCGGCGTACTTTGGCGCAATGCACACTGGGATATGTACACGGACAGCGCATGCGCCGTTCGTAAAAAAAAACGTCATAACGTCAGGTCACCCCCCATTAACATAAAACACGCCCCCTCATCCTAATTTGAATTAGGCGCGCTTACGCCGGCCCTATTTATGCTACACCGGCGTAAGTTAGGAGGCAAGTACTTTGTGAATACAGTACTTGCCTCTCTGACTTAAGGCGGCGTAGCGTAAATACGATACGCTACGCCACGCCGCCTTAAAGTTGCGCGCCCCTACCTGAATCTAGCTATAAGACACTAAACCATCAAAATATATATTGTGTACTTTTTTCTACATAAAATAATCACAATAAAATTATTCGATACCACCAGGTTTCATTGTTCAGGGTATCAAAACAAAGGGATAACTCGCCCGCTTACTCTAACATCCTTTGAATTCTCTTGCAAGGCTGCCACACTCCTTAGGCCGCGTACACACGGTCGGACAAAACCGATGAGAATGGACCGAGGTTCAGTTTCATTGGTCCAAACCGACCGTGTGTATAGCCCATCGGTCTGTTGTCCTTCGGTCCAAAATTTTAGAACATGCTTTAAAATCGAACCGATGGCCCACTGCCCGATCGATCCAAACCGATGGTTAGTACAGAAAGCATTGGTTCAAAACCCGCGCATGCTCAGAATCAAGTTGACGCATACTTGGAAGCATTGAACTTCGTTTTATTCAGCACGTTGTGTATTTGACGTCACCGCGTTCTGACCCGATCGGTTTTTGGAACGATGGTGTGTACGCACATCAGACCATCAGGCCACTTCAGCGGTGAACCGATGGGAATGGCCCGTCAGACCATTCTCATCAGTTTGGAACGACCGCGTGTACGCGGCCTAAGGGGCCATAAGTCCACCTTATAGGAGCTTTTAGTTACTCCAATGCACAAACTCCCCTACATGACCCAATGGAAACTCAATTTGGAAATTACTTTAGAGCTATACAAATGGCAAGAAATGGCTAATAAATTGACCAAACGATTTCTTAATGCAAGCTGGTAGAATCCAATTACAAAACACTTTTGATGTGGTACATGGTCCCTAGCAGAGTTGCTATAATATGTCCACAAGCCTCCTCTTCTTGCTTTAGGCTATGTGGACAACTGTAAACCATGTTCCACTTTTCGGGACAATGCCCCAAAATCACTAGATTTTGGATAAGGATCTTTACTCTACCACACTTATTAATAGAGGTGAACATCCCCTAGAATGCCTGAAATTGCCCTTTTTCAGAAACTAGAAAGTGAGGCTCCTAAACACCAGAAAGAAAACATATCCTACATTATCCTAGCAGCTAGATTTGCCATTGTTGGTGTTGGAACCAGTTAGTGGTCTCACTTGAATCCATTACTCAAAAACTAAACTGAACAACGATTAATGATAAACTCCCACGTACCCTCAATAATACACAGTTGAAGTTTGATAAGACCTGGAAGCCTTGGCTGCAGTACCTGGAGAGGGTCTAGTGCAACCTGCGGATCTTGAACACATCTTTTCTATTTTTGTCTTTTCTCTCTAACCTCCTTCTTGTCTCCCCCTTGCCCTGCCTCTTTCTTCCTTTCTCTGGATGAACAAGTAAAATTTCTACTTGATGGTAACTTGTTTTTGTTCAGGCACTTGATGAAGGTAAGACAGCAGGCAAGAATATCAAATAAGAGAGATGACCTCATTAGAACCTGCTGTTTCCGCTAGTATTCTAGCAATTGTTGTACTGTAAGGCCTCGTACACACAACGGTTTTCCTAGAATCCATCAAGAAACTTGGTGGGGAACCTTTTTTGCCGAGGAAACCGGTCGTGTGTGCGTTTTTCATCGAGGAAACTGTCGAGGAACTCGACGAGGAAAAACAAGAATAAGTCTCAATTTCCTCGTCTGTGTTCCTCGTCGGGCTGGTTTTCGACGAGAAATGCGAGCGTGTGTATGCTAAGAAACCCGCGCATGCTCAGAATAAAGACGGGAGCGCACCTTCGGTAAAAGTAGCGTTTGTAATGGAGATAATGCATTTTTCACGCTGTAACAGACTGAAAAGTGCAAATCGTCTCTTACCTAACTTTTACTTAACACGCAGTAACCTGAGATTAGCAAAAGCAGCCCCAAGGGTTGTGCCAGTGAAATCGAACTTCCCATGCCATTGTATGTGTTGTAAGTCACCGCATTTGAGAATGAGGAGATTTTGTCTTGACCGTGTGTGCGCAAAGCAAGCTTGTTGAGTTCCTCGACAAGCCTAACAAGGAACTCGTCGAAGAAAACGAGTTCCTTGATCGTGTGTACGAGGCCTAACAGTATTTTCTTCTTTACCCTAATTGAATGCTTTGTATTTGCTATATTGGTTACCCCATGAAGGCAATCTGTACCCAAGTGCCTATCTACTTACCCCTCATGGGAGCTCTGTTTTGTTAAATGTATAAAAACCTAATAAAATACTGGAATCTAAAATAATCATGATAATCTTGGTATTGAAGTGTTTCTTAACCACTACCTTACCGGGTCATAGTAATATGAGGAACCAGAAGGGAAAGTCAACCAGGCAAACGTCTTTAACAAGAAAACACAGCAGAGAGTATCCAGATATGTTGACGAAGGTGAAGGCACAGGAGATCTGATGCAAGCAGCCTAAATAGCCAGCAGGCTGATTGATGAGCAGGATATGATCATCAGGTGAGTCACTGTGGAATGAAGAGCCCAGACCTGACACCTATCTGCAGACCACCAGAATACCCGAGTACCTGTCTCCAGCCCAGATTACCCGAGTACCTATCTCCAGTCCATCAGAGTACCCAAGTACTTATTTGCAGCCCATCAGAGTACCTGAGTACCTGTCTCCAGCCCAGAATACCCGAGTACTTATATGCAGACCATTAGAGTACCCAAGTACCTATCTGCATCACATCAGAGTACCCGAGTACCTGTCTCCAGCCCATTAGAGTACCCGAGTACCTGTCTCCATCCCATTAGAATGCCTGTCTCCAGCCCATCAGAGTACGCGAGTACATGTCTGCAGCCCATGCCTCATAGAATATACCCTGGGGTGTTTGGGGTCATTTTGTGGTAATTCCACTGTCCTCATGCTCCAGGACCTTCAAAAGTGTGATAGGTAGGAATGAAATTAGATGTGTGATTTATGCTCCTAGAACGCCTGTTGGGCCTCTGTATGTGGCCATGCTCTGTAAAAGTCTCACACATCTGGTATCGCCATTCTCAGGAGGAGTGGAAGAATATATTTTGAGGTATTATTGTTAGTATGTACATGCTATGTGCTAGAAAAATCTTATAAATTGACAACTTTGTGCATAAAAAGTTAAAAGAAGTTTTCTTTCCACATTTTTCAAAAACTTGTGGAAAAAAATTACATGTTCAAAAGACTCATAATGCCTCATAGATTATATGTTGGGGTGTTTGCTTTGCAAAATTGGGTCATTGTGTGGGTAATTCCATTGTCCTGGTGCATCGGGGCCTTCAAAAGTGTAATAGGAAGTTGTATGTGTAATTTATGCCCCTAGAACGCCTGATGGTGCTCCCTGCATGTTGGACCTCTCTATGTGGCCAGACTGTGTTAAACTCAGGTCCCAAGGGATGGGAGCTTGTAGATTCAGTCGTCCATACATCCTTCTAAAATGTTTTA
Source organism: Rana temporaria (assembly GCF_905171775.1). NCBI lineage: Eukaryota > Metazoa > Chordata > Amphibia > Anura > Ranidae > Rana > Rana temporaria. Next base: position 207,499,882 of record NC_053491.1, on the reverse strand, counting down.
CATCTTTTTGCAAAGTCTACTATTGCACCTGAAAGTACCTTGCAGGACGCAAGGCTAGGAAATTCTATTCCAGCAGGTACTCTGTGGGACGAAACATACTTTTTCTCCAAATCGGTCTGGATCTGCATTTGGCCTTACCATCAAGGGTAAAATATTGGCCAGAACTATTTGTTTTTAAAAACCATTTTCCTCTCACTACTTTATGAAGGCCTTTGTGCAGGGTTTCACGCACATTATTACCCCTGTATCCTCTCCAGTTCTGTTGATCCTTCAAAAACTGCCCTTTAAAGCTGTCAGGGATATTCCCCTATCTATACTCACAAAGTACTCTTCCTCGTTGCTATCACCTCTGTGAGGAGTCTCTGAGCTAGCAGCTTTATCCCTTAAAGAACGCCTCCTTGTGTTACAACGGATACATTGGACGTAAATCCTAAGGTCTTCTTTCTTTCAAGATTGATTCCTCCTTTCACCTTAACCAGGACAGTGTTTTCCCTCTCCCTGTGCTGCCCTGAAACATACTAGGGATATTTCTCTCCATTGTCTAGCTGTGTGAGTCTAATAAAAAAAAAAAATTGTCTAAAGGAAAAATAACTTCCAGAGGTTTTCACTGTTTCCTATCAACTAAATGCAATTTATTGTATACAGAGAACATATTGGAGTGATTTACTAAAAGCAAATAGATGGTGCAAGGGAATAACAAACAAGACCAAAAAACGCATTTTTGCTTGCACATGATTGGATGAGCTTCCCCTCATTTACTAAGTTATAAAGCAACTACACTTGCAAAGTGCACAGTCTATTTGCCTTTAGTAAATAGACTGTGCTCCGTTAGATGTTCAAAGCTTGGGATATTTTTTTATAACCAAAACCCAACCTTGCTTTAAACTTCTCCACAACTTTATCCCTGACCTGTCTGGTGTGTTCTTTGGCCTTCATGATGCTGTTTGTTTACTAAGGTTCTCTAACAAACCTCTGAGCGCTTCACAGAACAGCTGTATTTATTCTGAGATTAAATTACACACAGGTGGACTCTATTTACTAATTAGGTGACTTCTGAAGGCAATTGGTTCCACTAGATTCTAGTTAGGGGTATCAGTGTAAAGGGGGCTGAATACAAATGCACGCCACACTTTTCAGATATTTATTTGTAAAAAATGTTGAAAACCATTTATCATTTTCCTTCCACTTCACAATCATGTGCCACTTTGTGTTTGTCTATCACATAAAATCATATTAAAATTAATTTTACGTTTTTGGCTGTAACATGACAAAATGTGGAAAATTTCAAGGGGTATGAATAATTGTTAAAGGCACTGTAAATATATATAGACACAAGTTTTGAAGTTTTGGATAGAGTAGGGAAGGATTGGTACCCCAACTTTTTACTATTGCCTATTTCCCTGCTAAGTGGATTCATTTTCTCTATTGTTCATGGGGACCATGTCACCAAAACAGAAAGGGATAGGAAATACAAAAATTACATAATTTAAAATCTTCCTAATGGGAACATGTGTTCCAGTGAAAACTGTTTAAAGGGAAAATTCCCTTTTGGTCTGTATGGATTTCCACTTCTTGTTGCCTCTCTAGGACAGGAAATAAAACAGGGTATCAACACCTTCCCTACTCTAGCCACAACTAAAAGCTTTGACTATACATAAACTTTGTAAAACAAAGGATCTTGCTGTTGTTTATCTTTTCTTAAAAATCCCATGTAAAAAAAATCATTTGTGATTTTTGTTAGCTACACATAGGGAATTAACATCTGCCCGTGAGTGTTTCTCCTTAGCTACTCTCTGGAAAAAAAATAAAAACAACTCCTAATGAACATTGTGTACTGCTTTTTGTGCCCAAATGCTTAGTGATATTTCGAAACCTGAAGGTTGTTTTTGGCCAAGGTAATAAATTGAAGGATCGGAATAAACAACTTTGTAATCATTTGAAACATTTACTTCCATGTTTGTTCAAAATATTTACACATTTTTCATTTTGTGAACAGCTTTAAATTGACTTACTCTCTTTTGAAATCTGTAAGGCTAGTGCTGGACAGAAAATCTTTTTTCCCTTGACTAACAAAGCCCACTCTTACATTAAGCACGCCATCTGCTTCCTGCCAAGTTGAATTTTTGGTTATGCTACCAATGCACACTGAGGCACATTTATCAAGAAAAAATCATTTTAGCACGACTTTTAAAAGGTGACTCCATGAGACTATTTATACATTTGTACATAATAAAGTTGTATAGCAAACATTTGGATGTGATCAGTCAGTATAACCATCAATAAGTAACGGATGTTACAAATAAAAAGTTAATCTTTTTTTTTTCTTTCTGCATTTGTTTCACGCACAAATTGTTAAACTAGGTTTATATATTACATAAAAATACATTGAACCATAAAATATTGGCTGGCAATATTAAAGTGAACGTATGTTGATTTGTTCATATTTGATTTTTTTCTGTTCTGGGCTTAACAAAACTGCATTGAAAAATGTTTAATTAAAAAGATGTTAAATATAGCATATAAACATTTTTAATTGTCCTTTGAGCTCCTTTTCATATATGTATAGTATCTCAATTGCTTCTCTACTAAAACAAAACCTGTTGTTAATAGAGCTCAGTAGCTCAAATTGAAATACATGACTCATCCCTTTACAGATGGCTCAGTCTGAATTTTCAGTAAAAGGGAACATCAAGACAGAGACTGCTGCACTGTCTTTGCTAGCCAATGGATACCCTTAAGCCCCGTACACACGATCAGGCTTTTGCCCGGCCAAACTCAAATCGGAATTCCGACGGAATTTCATCGGAGTAAATAAGAACATGTTCTCTATCTAAACTCCTCGGAAAAAAGTCTGATGGGGCATACACACGGCTGGAATTTCCGATGGAAAAAGTCTGTCTGACTTTTTCCATCGGAAATTCCGATTGTGTGTACGGGGCTTTAGAATCCATTGCCATGTATGAAATGTTTATTTGTAAAATAAACATTGGGTATATAAAACCATTTTTACTTGCAAAAAAATTTTAAATATATATTTTTTTACTTTAATTGTAACCATGAGTCTTTTGAGCAATTACTGTTAAACTCTAGATTATTATTTTTATTATTTTTGCTCTATTGTAATTTTTCAAACATTTTACCTAATGTTTATGTCTTTGTTATTATTTATTTCTTTATTTTACAAACACACATTTTTTACAAGGTACAACAGTGGATTTGCAGAGGAGTCTGGGTTATCCAAAAAGTGACTGACTTTTTATTCTGCCACATGTAAACAGAGCAGGTGTAGGTAGTAGGAATGAATCCTTCCTCTGAATTATTTAGCTGTGTATGTAATTTAAAGTGGCGTTTCAACCTATTGAACAACTTTGCCCCAATAAATGGCTGATACCTCTGCATTTACTGTTTGGATATTGCATTTTTTATTTTTATAAATTCTTTATTTTATCAATTTTTTTCCCCAAAATAACATCATTATAGCATTATATATGGTTACATCCATATTTCACATCATCTATCTAACTAACAGTCTCTATTTATTATACATCGTTATTAATCAAATCCCTTAGGCCCCGTACACACGGCCGAGAAACTCGACGAGCAAAACACATCGTTTTGCTCGTCGAGTTCCTTGTGAAGCCGCCGAGGATCTCGGCGAGCCAAGTTTCCCCGTTGACTAACGAGGAAATAGAGAACATGTTCTCTATTTGGCCCGACGAGATCCTCGTCGGTTTCCTCGGCCGACAGTGTACACACGGCCGGGTTTCTCGGCAGAATACGGCTCCGATCGAGTTTCTGGCTGAATTCTGCCGAGAAACTCGGTCGTGTGTACGGGGGCCGAAGATTACTGTCGCATCATCAGCGCTCCCTCTACCGTTCTCAGCATAACCATATCATTTCTACTCTTACTACCTCTACCTTATCCAGGAAGAGGAAGAGAAAAACAAAAAAAAACAACAAAAAAAAAAAACAGGTTACCCTCCCACCTAGCCCAAAACAATTCAAATCAACAACAAAAAAATAGACAGTAAAAGAAAAAAGAAGAGAAAACAAGAAAGAAGATAGAAAGAAAGGGAAAAAAAAGATTCAAAGGATTTCCCCTCCCCCCCTGGATATTGCCTTTTTGTGTATTTTTTAAAAGTACCTTTTTACACATGCTCTCCCGTATGCTAAAGTACCAAGTATGTCACTTTGCTTCCATGGATGAACAGAGAGGTGTTGGAGGGGGAAGTAAGAATAAGCAACGAACTCTACCCACAATATTAGGATTTGAAAAAAAACTTGTGTTTAGGATTTGTGATGGAAGTAAGACAAGTACCGTATATACACTCTGTCTTAAAAAGGGTTCTTTGGTAAAATATGAGCTAGGTGGTTGAGGGACACCACCACTGTGTAACTCCTTCAATGGGTTGGGGTTGTGGCTTCAGGGGGTAGGTTTGTTTACTGTATTACTTTTACTTCATCCTGGTTTTTATATGAATGTTCGGTATATTGTTTATAATTGTAGCAAAGCTCATCAATGCTTGATTTATCAACTCAAATTTTCTGTCATTTTTTGCTATGCCAATAATAATAAAACAGTCCCTTTGAAGGAATATGGATGGTGGAGAAAATATGTGAAATAGCTGGGAGGGAAAACATGACTACATGTAACTGTAAGGAGAGCATATGTGAAAATGGGTTGCATATAGCATGACAGTTCATATGATACATCTCAGATATTGATCTAACGATAGTATCTAAGGCTCTTTGATGAATAGCATGTGGTCATTACAACATCAGGGGTTGCATGTCAACTAGACTATATTGAAGACATGCATCCTTCTTCCCTTCATAGCAGTAGGTTTTAAGTAACACCATTCCAAAACAAAAGGCAGGATATCAGAGCATCTTCTTCTAGATTACATAAGCTATTGCCGGAATGAGTTTTGTAAGGACATGCTAAAATCTGCTCAGATTTAGTTTGGGAGGAAGACTAAATAATCCTTATAATTTATAATAGGTTATTAGAGTTTGCAAACATTTCCTCCATCTCCAGTAATCAGGTATAGTCGAGATATGATTAAATATGGCACAGGCATATACTGCAGGTTAGACTTTCTATACTGTATATATTTAGGCTATTTTTAGTTCTACTTTATTAAAATGTTAAACCAACCCCAGTTTGCTAAAGCACCGTGGATCATAAATAACTGCCATTTTCTAATTATTTGTTTTATTTCAGGATTGCTGATCTCCAGTAGCGTCTTTGCAGCCTCTTCCTGTCTACTTGCACTCCAAATTTCTGCATGGAATTTCTCAGGGCTATATCCCTAATGGTGACAACAGCGGACCATGTCTGTGTAATGTGTTGAGGTGACCACTTGTAGCCCTCATTAAAGGAAAAACACTGTGACAGGTTGACAAAGCAGGAACATAATTAGGAGTCAATTGTCACCACCTAACAGTACTGCATATGCCTTTACAAGGAATTTGATGGCAGGATTACCAGGCATTGTTTTTAATGAGACATGCACATTAAAAAATGCCTTTTGAATATACATGAATGCTTTTATAAGATTTAAGTGATTGGATTAAAGTGGTAGTAAAGGACTGTTTTATTTATACAGTAAAACCTTGGTTTGCGAGCATAATTCATTCCAGAAACATGCTTGTAATCCAAAGCACTTGTATATCAAAGCATTTTTTTTACAGGGTGTAAAAGAGAAGAGAAGCACCTCTAAGTGTAGCAATAAGTTGCTAAATGTTGTACCTTCATTAAATGTAACCATATGGCTACACTTAGAGGCTCCTCTCTTCTTTATTATACTCAGTTGTGGTATGATGCTACTTTTATGTCAAGACATTGCTTGAATATCAAGGCAAAGTTTATTAAAACATTTTGCTTGTCTTGCAAAATGCTCTCAAACCAAAGTTACTCTCAAACTAAGGTTTTACTGTACCTACAGGTAAGGCTTAAAGTAAATGGGGCAGATCCACAGAGATCTGCACCGGTGCAGCGTATGGGAGATACGCTACGCCACTGTAACTTACTTTTTTAAACTTCGAATCCACAAAGAATTTGCGCCGTAAGTTACGGTGGCGTAGTCTATCTCTCGCGGCGTAAGGGCGCCTAATTCAAATCGGCGAGTAGGGGGCGTGTTTCATTTAAATGAAGCGCGTCCCCGCGCCAAATGAACTGCGCATGCGCTGTCCTTAAATTTCCCGCCGTGCATTGTGCTAAATGACGTTGCAAGGACGTCATATTTTTTAACATAGACGTGAATTATGTCCATCCTGATTCACGGACGGTTTACGCAAAAAAAAAAAAATCAAAATAAACGCGGGAACGACGGCCATACTTAACATGGCAAGTCTAACTAGACGCCGCAAAGCACCAGCTTTAACTATACGCCGGAAAAAGCCGACTAGAGACGACGTAAGAGAATGCGACGGCCGCGTGTACGTTCGTGGATCGTTGGAAACAGCTAATTTGTATACTCGACACGGAAAACGACGAGAACTCCACCCAGCGGACGCTGAAGTATTGCATCTAAGATCCGAAGGCGTACGAAGCCATACGCCTGTCGGATCTAACCCAGATGCCGTCGTATCTTGGTTTGAGGATTCAAGGAAATTTGAAAGTACGCCGGCGTATCAGTAGATATGCCGGCATACTCGCTCTGTGGATCTGCCCCCAGATGTTCTCAATGTGCACCGACACATGTGCACGACGATGCCGTTCATTAGAAGCGCAGTGCACATGTGATGGTGACATCACAAGGCGCTGCTGCAACAGTAAATATCTCCTCAAGATTTAGAAGGTATTTACTGTACCTATAGTGTAAGCCTTATTATAGGCTTACACTATAGGTATAAATAAAAAAGTGCCCAGAGAGTGCCACGGCTGTGAATCCCACAGGTATGTGCAAATGGCGGCTAGGTCGGCGAACCCGTAAGGAAGACTAGATGAAGATGGAAGCCCCATCAGCGGTGACAGTGCATTGCTAGAGGGCTTTGTTTTTCGTTAAGTCTATCATAATGTGCTAGTATGCAATGTATACTAGTGTATAGTGCCATTAAAGTGGTTGTAAACCCTTTACTACCACTTTTTCCTACAGGTAAGCCTATAATAAGGCTTACCTGTAGGTACCGTGACTATCTCCTAAACTTGCACCTTTTAGGAGATATTCACTGTATCACATGCGCACTGAAGAAATGGCTCGCTTGTGCCGTTTCTTCAACTGCTGTGCCGTTACCGCCGGCTCCCACACGTATGTGCTGTGATTGGCCGGAGCACACGATACCTGGAAATAATTTCAGGAGACATGTCGCCGGCCGCATCGATGTGCCAGAACTGCTACGGGGGCTTTGATTGTAAGGTAAGTATTTCATAATGAGCTAGTATGCTATACATATTAGCTTAGCATGCCTTTGTCTTACAGGTTGTTGTTGTTTTTTCCGTGGGTTTGCAGGGAGGGTTGTTGTTTTTTTTTTATTTGTTTTTTTTATTTGCAGGGAGTTTTTTTGTGGTTTAACATATACATCACAATGACACAATCAATTCAATAAGATTTAATTGATACATACACAGATTTTAGTGCAGGGTTTTCAATCATTTGGTGTCTTGTAACACTTTTTACTGGCGGTATCACTGTGCTGGTATTTGTTATTCGAATTACTGTATGTATTACTGTATTATAGTACAGTATTTATTGCCATAATAGTATGAATTCCTCCCGAGGTTTAGGGCGAAGATTTATTTCTGTGAGAACTTCATAATGTATCGTATCACAATTTTTTACCTGTTTGAAAGTTTTTAACATGCATTTTCAGTGTGATTTCACAGGATGGAACTCTATTATATACTAAAATGTTTATAAAACATACGATGTATATGCTTTCTGGAAACCACAGGTCTACTGCAGTGAGCAGGATTTTTACAAAATGCTTTTGTAAAATTGTACCATTGAAACATTGGGGTTCATCTACTAAAGCTGGAGAGTGCAAAATCTGATGCAGTTCTGCATAAAAACCAATCAGCTTCCAGGTTTTATTGTTTGAACAAGCTGAGGTTGGAAGCTGATTGGCTACCATGAACAGCTGCACCAGATTTTGCACTTTCCAGTTTTAGCAAATCAACCTCACTGTGTTGTAAGTACATTTTTGTGGTGAAGTGTACCTAGAGTAAATAGGTGTAAAATAGGCCCTAAAAGGGCTAAATCTTGTCCCTGTCTCCCACATGTGCTCCTGCATTGTAACCCTGTCAAAGCAGGAACAAAGATTGTCTCTAGACAGCCGCACACTGAACAAATTGTAGCCTTTATTGAAAAAAGGACAGCACTACAAGTCACAGCAAAGTGAAATAAAATAAAACCCAACCACTGACGCGTTTTGCACTAACACTAGTGCTTAGTCATATGACTAAGCACTAGTGTTAGTGCGAAACGCGTCATCAGTTGGGTTTTATTTTATTTCACTTTGATGCAGGTCTCAAGTCCTGCGGGAACGCGTGGGAACGGAGTTCCTGCACTTTTTTCACAGCAGGAACTCAGTTCCCTTTGCAGGACTAGAGCAGCCGAGTCGCCCGAGCCAATCCTTCACTAAGCGGCGCTGCCCAGCTCGAGTCACTGTCAGGGGCAGGCAAACCTTAGTAATCCTTTATGTTACTGGCCGCTTCCTGTATATCAGGCGTCTCAAACTGGCGGCCCTCCAGCTGTTGCAAAACTACAAGTCCAATGAGGCATTGCAAGAATGACAGTTACAAGCATGACTCCCACAGGCAGAGGCATGATGGGACTTGTAGTTTTACAACAGCTGGAGGGCCACCAGTTTGAGACCCTTGCTGTATATGGATTCATCAGGTATTCCGTCACTTCCTTGATGCCACAATGTCTCCTGGGAGCTTTTGTCATTGTTCCCAGGAGACATTGCGGAGGTCTGACGCAAGTTATCGCTTCTTTCTGAATCCTGTGATAACTCGCGGCAGACCTCCGCAATGTCTCCTGGGAACAATGACAAAAGCTCCCAGGAGACATTGCGGCATCGAGGAAGTGACGGAATACCCGCACACTACTCGATGAATCCATATACAGGAAGCGGCCAGTAACATAAAGGATTACTAAGGTACAGTGGATTGGAAAAAACAAACATGCGGTTTAGTAATTATGCATATGAGCGTATCATTTTTTTTTTTTGGTGGGGGAGTGGATCTTGGGTGAGAGTTCCCACACTTTTTTCCCCAGGACTTGACCCCTGCTTTGATGTGACTTGTAGTGCTGTCCTTTTTCCAATAAAGGCTACAATTTGTTCAGTGTGCGGCTGTCCAGAGACAATCTTTGTTCCTGCTTTGCTAAGTGCATTGCCTGCACCTGAGTTGTCTGCAACGGTGGATGTTTGTCTGGGTTCCCACCTGGAGCGGCTATTCCAATGGGGACTAGAAGTGACCATGTTACCAAAAATTACATGTTCAACTGTTGTCATCATCAAGAAACCTGTCCTGTGACATGCCAAGCAGCCATCACTTTTGTGAAGGGGTAGGCAACCTGGGGCCTTTCAGCTGTTGTGGAACTACATTTCCCATGAGGCATTGCAAGACTGCCAATTACAATTTCTCCCAGAGTTCTGCAACAGCTGTAGGGCCCCAGGTTGGCTACCCCTGCTTTAGTGCATACATGTAGACAAGTAGTGGTCGCAAAGAGGATGCAGGAAGTCAGCAGCACTAAGATGCAAAGGAGGATGGGAAAAATTTAAATACATACTTTTATTTAAAAAAAAAAAAAAAAAACAGTTCTTTAATATACACAGTGCGTTAGCAAACTAAGGGGTAGATTTACGAATATGCTGCAGCTGTGAATGATAGCCAAACAGCTTCTAACTTCAGCATGCTCAATTAAGTTTTGACAATTAAAGCTGGAAGCTGATTGGTTTCTATGCCGAGCTGCGCCACATTTTGCACTCTGCTGTTTTAGTAAATAACTCCTAAATGTCATTTAGTAAGGGTTTACTTTACTTTTAAGTGTTAGTTTAAGAGTTAGGTTACTATAAGGCATTACATTGGGGCTATTGTTTTTTCAGCATCTCAGAGCTGATTAATGAATCCTGACAAATACAACAGTGCCAGCTTTAACAGTTCCTGGGGTGCCAGGTATAAGACTGCAAATTCCTTTTGCAAGGATGGTTGGTATATTCCTGTAAATATAATCGTTTTTGAATGGAATCCTTATTAATGCTACAGAGCAATTAAACGTATTCCTTTTATTGTCATATTTATAATAAAAATAACATATTACATAGATAAAACTTCTGATATCGTGACATTAATCTTATTTCGATAAACAAAGGGGGGAATACATGTGCACCTCATTGCATGCTGCTTATATCATTTCTTTTGGTGTATATATTATATGTCTGTTATACAGTCATGTTTGATTCATCCAGTTCACTGACCTGTTCTTCTGTTTATATACACACCAGGATATAACATTTTCATATTAGTGAAAGCACTAACATACACATACATAGACTGTCATATTCAGAAAACACACCCTTATGACTGCTACATTTTACTATTATTTTATGTTTTATTTTACAACAAATCAAGTTCATTTATTATATGAAGACATTACTTTATGTCTTACTATTTTTTTTATTATTATTATTTATTTATTTATTTATATTTTGCACTTTATTGATTTTATTGTTGGAACACAATTTTATTCAGCAGATATTACCTTTTGTAGAGAATGACCATATTATTAGCATTTTACTAAGAATGATTAATATTGATGGAAGGTGAAGGTGGACACATCTACGTTTATCTCAGCAGGACTTGGGGAATGTCCATCACTGTGATACCTCCAGAACCACAATAAAATTGTCAATTCGAATGTTGCTGTATTTTATAAACACAGGTAAAGAAAATAAATTCATTGATAGAATAGCCGGCATTAATGAATTGGTGTGATGAAGTCAGCTCATGGATGCTTGGAGGCAATGATACTGGCCAGATGCTGCCTCTCAATGACCCCCTATCTGTCTTGTGAATGGAGCCTATCTGAGAAGGACTCTCCTACATAACAAAGAGCATCTTCACAATGTCACCTCATACATTACCAGTGATATGGCTTTAGGATTGGATTGTTTTGTTGTCTGGGTACTTTTTCTGTATCGACCTAATATAAAAATGTCATGGGTTTGCTTTATTAACGCACAATCTGAACTTTGCAAGGTGATGTTCTCTTGTTCTTCACTTTAATATCCAATAACATGCAAAATCTTCTTCTCCCTATAAAATGATAGGGTATTTAAACACAAACTCACCATATTCAGTAATATGTATATATGTGTATTCACTGTGAACATGGGACGTTCTCTGCTCCCTTAGTACATCAGCCCAGGTCCTGAGATCCTACAAACAGCATATCTTATAACAGTATGTGGGTTCAATGTGCAGCCAAGGGTATATATATATATATATATATATATATATATATATATATATATATATATATATATATATATATATATATATATATATATATTCAGGCATACCCCACTTTTAAGTACACAATGGGGTTTATTTACTAACGCTGGAAAGGGCAAAATCAGGCTTGTTCAATTAAGATTTGGTAATAAAACCTGGAAACTCATTGGTTTCTATGCAGAAGTGAGCCTGATTTTGCACTTCCCAGCTTTAGTAAGTATAAATAAACCCCATTGTGTACTTAAAAGTGGGGTATGCCTGTGTATGTATATATATATATATATATATATATATATATATATATATATATATATATATATATATATATATATATATATATCATTTTTTTCTTTTTCTTTTTTTTTTTTTACCTTGACTTTTCAATGTCGCTTGTAAATGGCTGCTCATATTCCACATGGGACAGACGCTATAGGTCGAATTCAGATGTTATTAATGAGAATCTCTAGTTTGATAATGACTGAGACCACAATATTTGTATTATTAGTTTTGGTCGGATAAGGAAAAGCTTTGGATGAATCCGTAAAAAGCAGCACCATTCTTATTTTCAAGAGATGCAGGTGCAAAGTCATTTCCCCGAATTACCTATACCTAAACATCTTGAAACATACAAACAGTCCTTCACCTTGTACATAGGTGCCAACTGATGTCACAGTGATGCCAGTCAGTCCATCAGATGGATAACATGATCCTCGGATGTTCAACAGAAATTCAGTCTTTGGAAGGACAAAACAATTGTCTGCTTGAATATCCCATCTATCTATCGATCTATTTATCTATCTATCTATTTTCTATTATCAAGCTATCGTCAATCCTATATTCCTTTTCCATTATCTATCTATCTATCTATCTATCTATCTATCTATCTATCTATCTGTCTATCTGTCTGTCTGTCTGTCTGTCTGTCTGTCTTTCTATGTCTAGTTTATATTATATCCGTCTATCGTCTATCTGGGGGTATTCATCTATATTTCCTATCTATCTATCTATCTATCTATCTATCTATCTATCTATCTATCTATCTATCTATCTATCTATCTATCTATCTATCTATCGATCAATCTATCTATCTGACGATCAATCTTTCTAGAACTATTTTCTATTATCTGTCTATTTATTTAGTATCTACCTATCTTTGGTCTATAGTTCTTTTTCTATTATCTGTCTATGTATATGTATGTATGTATGCATGTATGTATGCATGTATGTATGTATGTAGCTTTTCCGTCTATTTAACAGCTAACTATCTTATGGTTATAGTTATTTTTCTATTATCTGTCTATGTATGTATGTATCTCTATCTATCTACCTATCTGATTATCCATCTATCTATTCATCTGTCTGTGTTTCTATATCTAGATTTATATTACCTATCTGTCTATCGTCTATCTGTGGGTATTCGTCTATATTCCTCTATCTATCTATCTATCTATCTATCTATCTATCTATCTATCTATCTATCTATCTATCTATCTATCTATCTATCTATCAATCTTTCTAGAACTATGTTCTATCTATTTAGTATCTACCTATCTTTGGTCTATAGTTCTTTTTCTATTATCTGTCTATGTATATGTATGTATGTATGTAGCTATCTGTTGATCTTTCTATAACTATTTATATTCTCTGTCTATCTATTTAGCAGCTACCTATTTTTGGGGCATCTATCTATATTTCCTTTTCTATTATCTGTGAATGTGTATGTATGTATGTATGTGTCTATCTGTCTGTCTATCTGTCGGTCTATCTATCTATCTGTCTGTCTTTCTGAATCGAGTTTATATTATCTATCTGTCTATCATCTATCTATGGGGGCATCTATCTATATTTTCTTTTCTATTATCTATCTAGAACTGTTTTCTATTTTCTGTCAAACTATTTAGTATCTACCTATCTTTGGTCTATAGTTATTTTTCTATTATCTGTCTATGTATGTATCTATCTATCGATCTATCTGTCTTTCTATATCTAGTTTATATATATATATCTGTCTATAATCTATCTGTCTATGGGGCATATATCTACATTTCCTTTTTCTATTATCTATCTATCTATCTATCTATCTATCTATCTATCTATCTATCTATCTATCTATCTATCTATCTATCTATCTATCTATCTATCTATCTATCTATCTATCTATCTATCTATCTATCTATCTATCTATCTATCTATCTATAGACTTTTCTCCAGATACATTTAAATAGACCCATATGATATACAAGGGCAAACAATGGATAGGACGGCCGTTTAACATTTTGAGGCACACTATAATGAGGGTAGAGAATGAGGGGAGAGGGAGACCTTGAATTATTGTTCGCTACTGTCCATTTAACATACATGTATAAACTGCATTTACATACATTCCCCGAATCCCTAATAATTTGAATTTCCAGAAATACAGGCATTTTAGCACAAACAGAATCCCCTGATTTTTTTACTCCAAAAAATAAATATGAAATACCCATATACAGTATATACAATCTATATATATATCTATATATATCTATATATATATATATATATATATATATATATATATATATATATATATATATATATATATATATATATTTATTGTATGTATATATAGTAATTTGCAATCCTCAAGCTTTTAGCCCAATGGTCATAAAAAAGCAATAATTTCAGAAAACGTTGTTTAGGGAAGAAGTCCGAGGCTCACATCCCCAATACAGAATATACAAACGAACACCCCCAAATGGGACTTTTTAGGGCATACACAACTTCAAAAATATGTAAAAAATATATTTTATTTAAACAGATTAAAACGTATTCCATACAATTAAAAATTAGATGTGATTAAAAAGCAATAGCACTGCATTTAATGGAATGGGCATGAACTCGTGCATTATACTGAGACTGGGCACATAGATGTTTCTGATCACTCCGGATAAATTGATTTGTAGAGTTGTGCCAGCTGCAGTCTGTTTTGTCCTTATACCACTAATGCGGAGGTAGACATCTATTAGTTGTTCCAGGCACAGAGAAATGACATGCACAGACAGAAGAGTTGTATGTCATTTACTGGTATTTATTCATTCAGCAGTTACATGGTACTGTAGATGTGGCAGATCTGCTGCTATAGGCTGATTGAAATTATGGCACCGTTATATCATACAGGCAATTCCAACATATCTATATCTAAAAAAAAAAAAACACTCAGCTATATTATTTTCTATGCATACATTAAATGAGATTCCCTGGATTCCCTGTACATTGTCCCATAAGGCCTATAGTTCATGTACAATCCAGGGAATTGCAGTTTAACCATAAACACATAAGAAGGCAGGGCATGGGTGCAAGCTCATTGAGATGGATGTTTTATTAATGTAATGTGCAGCCAGTGGGAGAAACAGCTTCTAAATAATACTGCTATGGGCATCTCCCCAGCAATGCAGCCTGTGCAGGGATAATAAAGACACATGGATTATTTATCCTGCCAGAGTCCTTCACAGTTATAGCCCTGTTCAGAGCCATGGATCTGGGGATTTCCCTTGTTTGCCAACATCAATATTTGCATGGAAAGCTTAAAATGTGCTGTTTTTCCAAGAGAAAAGAAAAAAAACAGTGTGGATGAAACTGGAACTGGATATTGGTTAAGTCAATGAGAACCTACTGCTGGCACCTTGTTAAGGAAAAAAAAAAAAAGAATGACAACAATAGAAGGCCAGCCTAAGTACATCTCTACTAGATTGAGTAGTAAATATGTCTGATCTTCTACGTCTGGTTTACTTTTGTATTTACCAAAAGAAGGAACTTACAATTTAGATATCTGTATATTCTATATAAATTGTATTTAATTTAGGTAAACTACTTTGTTGCATGCCTGTATATATTATGTATATATTCATTACTCTTTGTATCTCCAATCTTAAATATCTATTTTTATGTTTCTATTTTCTTCAGTGGAATATTTATCTATCTATAGCGGAATATCTATTTAAATTCAAATATAAAATCTATCCCTATCCTTTATTAATTAAAACAATAATATGCGCTTTGGAAGGTGCAGCTTATTATTATTATTTTTTAATAAAAAGTGAATGTTCACCTATATAGCAAATAAGGTTACCGTGTGTTTACTTTTAGTACAGGATCGTGTGCAAAATGAATTAA